>NC_040102.1:1207619-1509523 GCF_003369695.1 Bos indicus x Bos taurus | reverse complement strand
GGCCAAGTTCCCTAGTTCAGCGTGAGCCTCACACAGATGCCCTACACGTACGGCCCAGCCTTACTCTAGGACAGAACTCTAAATCAGCTTTGCCCCGAGTGCTCTTGGAAGCCTGTGTTACTGCTGTATTCATCAGGGCAGGACCTTAGATCAGGAGGTGGGGAGAGATCAGCATTTCTGGGTTTCTTTGGTGGCACCGTGTGGCATGGAGGATCCTCCCCGGCCAGGACCAGGGCTCGAGCCTGTGTCCTCCCATGGGATTCCAACCACTGAGCCCCCACCTTCCTGCCTCGCTGCTCCCCCCGCACCCTGGACCTCCCGGGTGTAGGCTTCCAACCCCACTGCTGTCCTCTGGGGCAGCGTTTCAAAAGCATGACCAGCACTCTGGCTCTCTCAGGGGAACTGAGGGGGAATTGTGCAGGCTCATAACGCACGGAAGAGCTGGGGGAGCAGCCTGCTGCTGTGACGGGAGCTCTTGGAAACAGTGACGAGAAGCACGGAGCTGTCCCCTCCCTGAGACGCTGCAGTCCGGATCAGAGTGCAATGGCCCTGGGTTCTCTTTTTCTCTTAAGAAAATATCCAGCTTTATTTCACACCACTTCAAACCTGCCCTCTCTTGCCAGAGGCTCTCATTTCTGAGGCTCCAGAAAATTGCAGACATCCATCAACCGACTGGGGAACCTGGAGATGCTGCAAAATCCAGGCTAAGGTGCGAGGGCTGGAACGGGCTCAGAAGTGCCTAACAGCACAGAAAGTTTCAAATCCTGGCACAGAAACTCAAAGTTTGACTCCAACTCTTGGCTGATGTTTGTCTGCGACGAGTGGACTGCTCTGGTTCACGTTTCTTCCCCCGACACCCACTGGGAGTTTGAATGCGGTCAGCTCCTACCCACGCCTCAGTCCTCCCTGCCCAGCCTCCCACGAGCAAAGGAGAGAAGAGGAGACTCACCGCAGGAGGGGCTGGCCAAGGGGAGAGGGTTCACAGGGCCGCAGGATCTGCTGGGGCAGCTAAGCGCGGCTGCCTCCCGAGGCCCGGCCGCGGTCCATTTATGGCCGAGGAGATGCTATTTATAAACCCCGGGACGCCTGGCCCCATGGGGCTACCTGTGTCCTAAATCATTAGCCTGATCTCAGGAGGGAAAAAGTCCAATTCAAGTTGGAAAAATGGAAACGCTAAGAGCATCCGCCCACACTCAACAGGTGTACCTTTCACACCCAGGAAACCGAGGCAACTGACCCAGAAAAGGAGCATGGGCCCGACCCCCTACCCGCCCATCCTCCCTCCCTCCCCCACAGCTTCCCTCTGCACAGGGGTCCACAGACCTATTTCCAGCACTTCTGAGCTAAAGTCTCCCTGGTTCATGAGCAGACACCCCGAGACAGCTCTCTTGTGGAGAGTGGACTGCAGCAAACACTGAACCGTTTGGGCTCCAAACCCCGAGAAGGCTCTGAGCCGTGGGTGCAGGGAGGTGGCCTTGGTGGAGAGAGGGGAGGTTCTGGCTGGGTTTTTATTTCAGAGACGACTCCAGCTGGGGGTTTCACCCCAGGTTTCATCCTGGGGTTAATTTACCCAGAACTTCCACCTAAAAGAAGACCCATGCCTAGTCGGCAAGTTACGTCTTATTTATAGTTATTACCACAGGCGTGCGTGGCATCTCATCCGCCCAGATGACTGCAGGGTGCCCGTCGTTTCTTGCGGCCCAAGTCCAAATATAAATAACACACGACTGGCACGATCGAGCCCCGGCTGCCACCTGGCGCCTGGCGCCGAGAGGAGGGGCAGCGGGGGACCCCCGTCTCCGAGGCCCCACCCAGCCGCAGCACCAGCCCCCAGGCTGCTGGGCCAGGGGGGGCCATGTCCCCATCTGTTGAGTGGTAAGGATTTCTCAAAGTTATAACACAGGGCCAACACTGATGCTCAGTTCAGAGAAAGCTGTTTGAATGCTTGAAAAAAGTAACATAATATTCTAAGGGTTTTTGTTAATTTCCACATATTCTGTCTCAGAAAGCAGCAAAAGAAATGTTTCAACACAGTTTAGAGAACAGGTGTCCAGCTGGCCAGACGTTGGTGACTGTCTTACGTTGCAGAGGACGAAGGCCCACTGAAAGGAAGCTCCAGGCTTTGGCGAGAGCAGGAGGCCCAGGGCCGGGCGCAGTGGCACCGGGCACGCGTGTTAGCCTTCACCTCTGCAGAGGGTCCCCACCAGCAGATGCTGCCAGCAGGGGCCCTGGAGAGCCGGCCCCAAGCCCAGAACCCAACTCTTCCCCCAGGCGGGTCACCCCTCTCCTGCTGAAGGCTTCGCTTCTCACTGAAGAATGTGATCCTGACATTCTTACCGCAGCTCACCAGAGCTGACCCCTGCTGGGCCCGTCCTGAGCCTGGAGACTGGGTGCATGCCCTGCAGATGCCACCTGACAGGCTACACGATGGGGGACAGGGATCTGTGCCCATCACACCCCCTGTGCATCCCGTTCCCTTCACGTTGCTGGCCAGCCTGCATGGGGGCTGCAGGCTTTCCCCTTGGGCTCTGCCTCCTGGACTCTGCCCCCTGGACCTTGTCCTCGGGACACAACCATCCCACGAGGCCACTGCTCCGCTGATGCAGGCGTGTCCTAGAAGAGCTCCACAAATACCTTACCCAGGGACCCTCTGCTGGTCCAGTGCAGGGGTCCTCTGCTCACCCTCGCTGGGTCTACTCCCTCAGGCCAGCAAAGCTGAGGGCTTCCCCATTCCATTTTATACTTTGCTCATCACACTGAGCTTATAAAGGCACAAGCCATAAATTTGCTTCCTCTGACAGCAAAACTTGGTTTCTGAAGAAATCATGGCCAAAAACCTCCCCAATTTGATGAAAAACTTTAATCAATGATCCAAACGGAATGACTCCATCGACATTGCTTCCAGCAGTGCATACATACACCTAATTACCACTGGGAGTGAAAACACCAGCTTAATATTCAAAAAACTAAGATCATGGTACCTGGTCCCATCACTTCATGGCAAATTGATGGGGAAACAATGGAAACAGTGACAGACATTATTTTCTTGGGCCCCAAAATCACTGCAGACAGTGACTGCAGCCATGAAATTAAAAGATGCCTGCTCCTTGGAAGAAAAGCTATGAAAAGCCTAAAGTGAAAGTGAAGTTGCTCAGTCGTGTCTGATTCTTTGTGCTCCCATGGACTGTAGCCTACCAGGCTCCTCTGTCCATGGGATTTTCCAGGCAAGAGTACTGGAATAGGTTGCCATTTCTTTCTCCAGAGGATCTTCCCCACCCAGGGATCAAACCTGGGTCTCCAACATAGTAGGCAGATGCTTTACCATCTAGTCACCTAGACAGCATATTAAAAAGCAGAGACATCATTTTGCCAACAAAGGTCCATCTAGTCAAAGCTACGGTTTTTCTAGTAGTCATGTAAGGATATGAGAGTTGGACCATAAAGAAGGCTGAGTGCAGAAGAATTGATGCTTTTGAAATGTGGTGCTGGAGAAGACTCTTAAGAGTCCCTTGGACAGCAAAGAGATCAAACCAGTCAATCCTAAAGGAAATCAACCCTGAATATTCATTGGAAGGACTGATGCTAAAGCTGAAGCTCCAATCCTTTGGCCACCTGATGCAAAGAGCCGACTCTTTGGAAAAGAACCTGACGCTGGGAAAGATTGAGGGCAGGAGGAGAAGCGGGGTGGCATCACCGACTCAATGCACATGAGTTTGAGCAAGCTCCGGGAGATGGTGAAGGACAGGGAAGCCTGATGTGCTGCGGTCCATGGGGTTGCAAAGAGTCGGACACAACCGAACAGCTGAAAAACAGCAACAAAAGTACTGATGGGATTGACAGCACGTTACTTCAGAATCGAAACCTCACTGAATATTGGAGATACAACAATAGAACATAGCAAGATGTAGCAAAATACAGAGAGGGAAAAGATGGGGAAAAATAAGAGCCTCCGAGGCTGCAGGATGACTTGAGGCAGGTAATACATGTGGTCCCACAGGAGTCATTAGGGTCCCCAAGGGAGGGGGCTGGACGGAAGAAAATACCTGAAGAAATAACCAGCACAATGTTTTTAAATTTGCTAAAACTCTGAACCCACGGATGTAAGAAATTCAGCAGACGTGAAGGTCAAGAAACGTGAACGAAGCTCCAGCCAGCCACGTGGTGATCCACGAGAACGGCTTCAGACAGGGCCACATGGTGATCCAGGCACTCAAGGCCAGCAGTCACGATCACCAGGACGGCTTCAGACAGGACCCGCTCTGCACAGAGGGGTGAAGACGAGAAGAGCTTTTCATGGAGACAGTGGGAAGGGGGGTCTCAGCCAAAAGCAAACAACTTTCAGAAATGCAGGTGGCTCCCCCGCGCACACACACAGCTGGGGCGCTATGAGTGGGGTGCCCCTGCCTCAGACCCAGGGTGTCGGCGGAGCCCGGGGGCCCTGGTCTCACCAGTAACCAGGCAGCATAAGCCACCCCCCACCCCACCAGGCTGGGGCCCGAGGGGCCTGATCTAAACACAGCCCACACAGACCCCGCCACCTCCTTCTCCACCGAGCCAGCTAGGTCTGCACAGAGGGCTGCCCCCTACCCTGCTCCCCCACCTCCCTCCCGGAACCCAGCCCCTTCCCAGGTGCTCAAAGGGTGCAGGTGCCCCTGCAGCCCCACTGCTGCCCCTCCTCACCCCCCAGCCTGCCCCCATGGCCCCAGTGTCCTTGCGGTACCACCCCAGCCCATTGCTGCCCCTCCCGACCCCCGGCCCCAGCATGGCTCAGACGTCCTTGCAGTGCCCCCCCAGCCCACCACTGCCCCTCCTCACCCCCCGGCCTGCCCCCATGGCCCCGCCATCCCTGCAGTGCCCCCTCAGCCCACTGATGCCCCTCCTCACCCCCCGGCCTGCCCCCACGGCCCCGGCGTCCTTGCGGTGCCCCCCCCAGCCCCCACATGCTCTGCCAGCCTTGCCCTCCCCCCGCTCCTGGCTGCACGTGGCCACATTCCCCGTTTATCCACTTTCCACCGCCCTTGGGCCTCTCTGTCCACCTTCCACGGCCGTCACGTCACTCACCAGAATAGCCCTCAGTCCCCCGACCCCATGTCACCACCTCCAGGGGCTGTGACCCGCCACCTCTGCCACCGTCTAACCCCAGGGACCACCATGAAGAGACGGCGCGGCTGCCCTGGGGCATGGCCACAGCCCCTTTCTCCCCATCTCTGCCCGCTTTACCCCACGGACTCCCCGCCTCGGGGGGCAGGTACCCGACATGGACGCCCATTCTCCTCGGCAGAGTGGATGCAGTCATAACCTCCATGAGGTGAAGGCTGAGCCCAGGCCCCTCTGCTCCCGCTCCACGAGCCGCACAAGGCAGGGACCCTGGGCGCCTCCCCCAGGCCCACCTGGCCATGCACAGTCCTCCTTGACACGCCCCTCCACGCCTCTGTCCCCCTCCAGGGCAGAGCTGGGCCCTTCCGCCAGAACCACCACTGTCTGCACCCACACGTGCCCTGGCTTCCCCAGGCCCCGTCCCAGGCAACAGCCTCGGGGTGCAAACCTGAGCCGCCACCCCAACCTCCGAGAGCCCGTCACGCCTTAAAGACTAGCGTGCCGATGTCCACCTGGCCATGGCGTCCCAGCTGGAAGGCCCCAGGCTGCCCCCTACTTCCGCTCAGCTAACCCAGTCCAGTCTCCACCTCAAGCTCCAGTTTTCGGGCGCCTCTCCCTGACGCCGTCTAAGTCAGGTTCCTCTGTCATGTCCCCTGAGAGCCCTCACCGTGGTTTGTAAACGTACATGTGCAGTAACCAGGGCGATGGTCTGGCCCGTCCATCTACCCTCTAGCCTCTGAGCACCGTGTACCCAGCTGGCCGTGAAAACAGCTCCAGGCCCGCAGGGAAAACACGCTCAACAGAGAGGTGCTTCCTGATGAACACACCAAACTAGCTAACAGGCCTCCTTCAACATTAGCAAGACACGGAGGGGTGACCTGACCCGCGCTCTCCCTGACATCAAAGAGCGGGTGCCTGGAGCATTCCTCAGTGCGTCTGTAATGGAGCCCGGAGTTTTTCCATATTTTGTAAATCAGAACTAATCCTAGGAAACCTGGCACCAGCTCCCGGCTGCATCTCTTTCAGGGTCATGTGTACATTCTGTTCAGCGTGACCTCTACCACGTCCCTCCCCGAGATGGGGGTGTCAGAGCCCCCAGGGCCTCAGGTGGCCTGCAGCCCAGCTTCCCCAGGGAGCTGACGTTTCCTAACTCGGGAGGTTCTTCCCAATCAGCTAGAGAATAAAAGTTGTCTCGGCAGGTGGGAAACCCAGAGAGCCCCCACAGACCCACGTGGGAGGGGAAGGGCTGCCCTGAAGTGGGTTATGGTTGTCAAGGCAACCACAGACTTCTATGTCTTGGTAAAGCTCGAAGTTATAACTCAATCCTGAATGCAGTATTCATGGCTGTGTTTTTAAGCTGAGGACTGCCGTCTGACCAGCAGAACTGTACCCTGTGGGCATTTCTCCTAGCCCACTGTCCCCCACACCCAAGGACCACCCCCGGGACGGGAGCTGGTTGGCACCTGCACCCTCCCTGTGACCGAATTGGGCCTCCGCCTCGTCCCAGCTCAATAAAGACGTGTTTACTAACCGGGAGAGCATGGCCTTCGTCCTGTAGATTCTATTTACAGGCTTCTGTTTACAGATATGGCCCTCAATTAATGGGAAGTTTATCTCCACCCTGTCACTAAATAATCACAGCAGGGCCAGAGGAGGTGAGAGCTACCCAGGGCACCCTGAGCCCGTTGTCAAGGGCACTGGCCGCCGGCCTGGTTTTCCTGTCTGTTAATCTGCAGCTGAAGCTGCGTGCCCTGGGCACAGGCTCCGCTGCCCGGGACTTGGCTTCCCGGTAGGAGAGCGAGACTCGGATTAGATGGTCCTTGTGTAAGCCCCGATTTGCTGTGACTTCAGTCCTGAACGACAGCACCCGGGGAAGAGAGCACGGCCCCCGCGAGCAGGGTCCCCCGCGGCCAGGCCCGGAACAGGATCCAGGAAACAGGAACAGAGCCCAGGACGCGCCTGCCAAGAGGATTCCACTCCGTAAGCGCATCATGGCCTGGAGCTCACCAAGCTCACCGCGAGCGCGTGCTTCTAAAAAAGCGGTTGTCACAAAACAGAGAGGGTGGGAAGAGCGCTCAGCTGGCAGGGCCGCGTGTCCTGTGCGCGGCGGAAGCTGGCCGTGTGCCCTGGCTCCAGGGTGGATTGCAGGGGGCACAGACAGGCCAGGGCCAGCCTCAGAGGACCCCCAGGGCTGGACAGCACCGGCTGTCGCCGGCCAGCCCTTAGCTTCCTACAAATGCATAAACAGGTCCAGACAGGCCGAAGGCTGACGGTGGGACCTCTGGGCCTCTGTGAGTCTGTGGGCCACTTCCTGTTCTAAACCTCCCTTTGTGTCCGTCTGTCCATCTGTCTGTCCCACCATCTCTCTGGAGCACGCTGACCACAGCACCCTAATTACAACCAGCATACGCTCACCCCATGAATGGGGGCCCAGACCTGCCCCATGAAAATGAAACCCCTGAGAGGCACACTCCGTGAGGATGACTTTTTCTCCAAAAGACTCTCATTTTCCCTTCCAGCCGAATATAAAGCTGAGCTCACGGAGCTTTACTGTCTCTCCCGTGAGCTCCTGCACTTTATTTTTCATGCCTGTGAAGAGCTGTCACAGGATTACCTCGTTCAACTTGAACTTCCCATGGTGCTCTTCCTGAGAAGGTTCCTTTCATCATCACAGACTATTGTACAGAGAAGACGCTGAGAAACAGGGTGCAGATAATGCCCCGCTGCTGAAATAGCCCAAGTTCATGCAACGGCTATTTACATAAAATTCTAACTTTGGCCAATTGGGAATGAAACTGCAGACCACAGTGCCTAGGATCTAAGAGTACTCAATTACTCATAAATTAAAAGACAACCGTCCGAAGTCTAATTTGGCAATGATTTTAGAAATTTGAGCAAATTATTTTCAAAAGTGTACATAAATAAAGCTATTGCTATTCTACTCCAGGAGAGGCATAAACCATGTCTCATTCTCTTTTTTCTTAAACAACTATTCCTGGGGCTGGCAAGAACAGATGCTTGATAAATATTCCTTGATTTGGTTGTTTAGAAGAAAATTAAATGAACTGAGTTAAGAGATGTAGTCAAGGCAGGAGTGGAACCTGCTTTAATCCTGTGAAAAGTAAAGATACAAGTATCAACTCTTGATTTGTTAGAGGTACAAATGAAATAATGTTAAAGTATAAAAAAGTAACAACATATAGACATCATTACTATATGTGTCAACATATAGACATCATTCATTACTCCATTGCAGTTTATAAATTCAACATTATGTTTGACTCTTGATTATCTGCAGACTATCAAGTACTCCTTGAGCCCAAGATTTCTTGAACATTTTAATCAAACTTTTTGGACCCCCATGTGCCCTTAAAAATATCCCAAACAGTTCTTACTTACATGGGTTATGTCTACCAATATTTACCACATGAGAAATTTAGTTAACTTTAAGGTAACGAAATCTAACCCATTTTATGTTAACACAAATAACGTATTTACATAAAATAAATATATTTTTAAAACAAAAAAAATAGAGTGGCACTTCTTTATATTTTTAAGACTCTCTCTGACGTTTGGTTTAAGAAAAGTCACCTGGGGCGTTCCTCCGTTCAGTTTGTTGCAGTCTGGTTCTTGCCTGGAATATGTGGAGAAGATCCAGGCTCTCGTAGACACAGTGCAGGAGAGGCAATCTTCACAGCCTTTTCAGAAGCGAATAGTTTTTTCTTTTACTGCAGTCAGATGCTCTCTGGTAATTTCTTAAAGCTTCTTTACAACAGGGAACCTGGAACCACAGCCACCACCTTCCACGCCTGTTACATCCTGTGATCTCTCTTGCAGCTTTGACGCACCATCTGCACCCCACAGTTTGTGACATCCTGTGTTGGCCATTCAGAAAACATGAGTTCCCTGAATTTACACAGACCTTCCAAATTCCATCATACAGGAGCAAAAGCTCACACTGTTGATACACCCAACAATCTCATCAGTGTTATGAGAATGACTCTTGATGCCCAGGCTCTGTAAGCGGCATCAGAAACCTCCAGGTGACTCCGGACCACGCTCAGAAGTGCTAAAGCCGCGAACCATCCATTGAAATCTTGACCAAGTGCATATTCAACTTACATCCACTGGAGGGCGCACCAAACCGGCAGAACCATCCAAAAATTACCAGTTCCATCAAGAAATTTGAAAGCGTTTTCTAAGAGGAAAAACACTAAATGCAAATTTAAATAATTGTATTACCAATCATCTTTTTCACTGTGGAAATAAATTATAGTAATCCTAACATGGTTCCAGCTAGTCACAGTAATTTTATCTAACCAAAAGCATATCAGTGTAAAAAAAATCTCCAAGTTGAGTAACGTCAGGTTAGTTATTTATAGTAACTCTTAGACTGAAAATATGTTTTTAAAAAATCTGAAGATGTGTGTGCATGTGTGTGTACACACACTGGGACAGTTAATTTCATGTGTCAACTCAGCTAAGCCATGGCACCTAGATATTTGGTCAAACACCCACGCAGCTGTTCCTATGAAGGTCCTTTCTGGAAAGGATTCAGACTTAAATCCGTGGGATCCGAGGGAAGTGGATTATCCACAGTGTGGGTGGGCATTGCCCGATCAGTTGATGGCCTCCATAGGGAAAGACTGAGGTCCCAGAAAGAGAATTCTGTCAGCAGACCACCTTCAGACCCAAACTACAGCCCTCGCCTGGGTTCCGCCACCGCCCACCTGCAGATCTGGGGCTTGCCGGCCTGCAGTGGTGTCAGCCGGGTTCCTACCCTAGCTTGGCTCTTATGGGGATTTTCTGTGTTACATCCTGTTGGTTCTGCTGACCGGCCCTGGGAGCCACAGGGACCTTTCAAAGCCCACACCCGCCCCCAGCCCTTGCACCATGCACCTCCCCTGGGCAGGCGCTGTGCATGCTTGTATTCAAATGCCAGAGCCCCGACCCACAGAGGCCACACTAGGCCGGGACCAGCGGGCCCACGGGAACACACTGGTGCTGGCTGCACTCTAAGGGCTGAGCAGGGAGAGGCTGGAGCTGGGCTGGGCTGCTGTCTTGGACACGGTGTTGGAGGAGGGAAGGACCAGGTCAGAAGAAATTAGACATCCTTTCTCAATGTTACACGAACTTGAGGTTGCAAACGTTAGCATTTCCAAGAGCCTTCCACTTAAGGTTCCTGATTTCTTATATTCTACTGGCCTCTTTAATAACTCTGGGCTGTTATTTGGGATTTTCCTAAAGGTGCCTACTACAGCAGGAATCCTCGTTTGTTCACCCCTTAGGGTGGCTTTCACACACCACAGTGCACATGCATGAAGGGGCCAATCGTGTGTCACGTTACGATCAGAAATGCATGTCGCTGGAGGATTTAATTTGTCCTGGGGTGTGCGTCACCTTTGAAAGTAGAGATGCATGTCAGTCCTTTAATTAGCAACCATCTATTGTATGAATTCACTTTAAATAATATTGGATGTACATAAAAGGGCTTCGCAAGTATCTTATGTGCCCTGGTCTATGTTATAGTAGCTGTATAATTTAGAACTTTCTGATCTTTCCCCAATTCAATGTACCGAGTATTTAGTTCACGCTGGGCTAAGGTGTAATGTCTGCAGTTTTCCACCAGATGGCGGCAGCGCGGCCCATCACAGTCTGGGATCAGGCCCGGGATCCGAGGCAGACCCGTATGTCCTGGAATCGTCCAGTCGCAGGTTTGAGAGGAGGCCTGGGCGTTGACCCCGGCTCGGTCCACCGCGAGAGTCCAGGTCCAGAAATTCAGGGGGTGCAGTGGACTCGCGGTGCTGTAAACCACGGCCCAAACCGGAAGAAACCGAACAAAACTGTCACCCCCTTGAGAGTTAACCAAGTGAGGCTCCAAAGACGTGCAGGTTTGTAGAGACCCACACGGGAATGGGTATAAATCATCTTCCTAAACAGAGCAGCAGCAGCAGGCCAGCCGCCCCATGATGGCCCCATCTGCCAGTGACCCTGCCCGGGTTCTCTGCCTCCAGGGCTGCATCCCTCGTGTTAAATGTACTTGCCTCTGTGACAGGTGGTTTCAAGTGTCACCTCCGTGGGTCTCAGGACCACCCTGATGTAAGATTAAGCAGTGTTTTCGGGTGTGTCTGGGAGGCATCATCCCACCCCCCGTGTGGACAGAGCAGGGTGGATGTGTCTCTCTGCCTTTCTGCCCGTGCCCAGCCTCTGTCCTGGGCTCCCCAGGTTCCTGGCCTTGCACTCAGACCGGGGTCTGCCCGGCAGCTCCCCACTCAGGCCCCAGGCTGCACCATCGGCTACGCTGGCCACCAGCTCCCAGAGGGCTCGTCGCCAGCTCCTAAGCTTCCAGCCTCACGTGAGCAAACACCTTATGATGGATCTTTCTAGAAATAGATATAGATATGTGTATGCTAAGTAGTTTCCGTCGTGTCCAACTCTTTGGGACCCCATGGACTGTAGCCCACCAGGCTCCTCTGTCCCTGGGATTCTCCAGGCAAAGATACTGGAGCAGGTTGCCCGTCCTCCTGCAGCTCCTGCACCACAGGCAGTTTCTTTACCACTGAGCCACCAGGGGAGCCCCAGGTATGTATGTATCAGTTCAGTTCAGTTCAGTTGCTCAGTCGTGTCCGACTCTTTGCGACCCCATGAATCACTGCACGCCAGGCCTCCCTGTCCATCACCAACTCCTGGAGTTCACTCAGACTCACATCCATCGAGTCAGTGATGCCATCCAGCCATCTCATCCTCTGTCATCCCCTTCTCCTCCTGCCCCCAATCCCTCCCAGCATCAGAGTCTTTTACAATGAGTCAACTCGTTGCATAAGGTGGCCAAAGTACTGGAGTTTCAGCTTTAGCATTATTCCTTCCAAAGAAATCCCAGGGCTGATCTCCTTCACAATGGACTGGTTGGATCTCCTTGAAGTCCAAGGGACTCTCAAGAGTCTTCTCCAACACCACAGTTCAAAAGCATCAATTCTTTGGCGCTCAGCCTTCTTCACAGTCCAACTCTCACATCCATACATGACCACTGGAAAAACCATAGCCTTGACTAGATGGACCTTTGTTAGCAAAGTAATGTCTCTGCTTTTCAATATGCTATCTGAGTTCAATATGCTAAGTTCAATATGCTATCTATAACTTTCCTTCCAAGGAGTAAGCGTCTTTTAATTTCATGACTGCAGTCACCATCTGTAGTGATTTTGGAGCCCAAAAAAATAAAGTCTGACACTGTTTCCACTGTTTCCCCATCTATTTCCCATGAAGTGATGGAGCCAGATGCCATGATCTTCGTTTCCTGAATGTTGAGCTTTAAGCCAACTTTTTCACTCTCCTCTTTCACTTTCATCAAGAGGCTTTTTAGTCCCTCTTCACTTTCTGCCATAAGGGTGGTGTCATCTGCATATCTGAGGTTATTAATATTTCTCCCAGCAATCTTGATTCCAGCCTGTGCTTCTTCCAGCCCAGCGTTTCTCATGATGTACTCTGCATATAAGTTAAATAAGCAGGGTGACAATATACAGCCTTGATGTACTCCTTTTCCTATTTGGAACCAGTCTGTTGTTCCATGTCCAGTTCTAACTGTTGCTTCCTGACCTGCATACAGGTTTCTCAAGAGGCAGGTCAGGTGGTCTGGTATTCCCATCTCTTGAAGAATTTTCCACAGTTTATTGTGACCCAGACACAAATGTGCATCTATGTGTCTGTATTGATATCAACATTGTCTATCCATCCATTCATCTGTCAAGTATCTACCTACCTATCTCTATACCTCCTACTGCCCCTGTTTCTCTGATTCAGCCTCCTTGTCCTCGAACTACGAATGATGGATGATGCAAAGATCACTGGGGGTGTGACACCAAACAGGAGGGGAGAGAACATGTGAAATCAAACGCCCCTGCCCATCGTCTTGGAGGACACGTGTGAGCACGTGTGTGGGTGCAGGGGGAAAGAGGAGCTCTGACTTTGGTTATCCAGCTCTATTTCAACTCGCGTGTGCAGTTGCACCCAAGCACATGGACTTCCTGACAAGTGAGTCACAGCCTGAGGTTTGAGAACACTGATCCCAAAGACAGCTGATTCCTGCCGGCGTTAGGACTGTGTGGGGTGGGACCAGGGACTCACTGTCAGAACTGAGAAACACAAAATGAAGCAGCAGCTGCAGGTGGGCGGGGGCGTCCTGGCAGCCCCTCCCACCCCCAGTGTCCTGCAGCGGCTCTGAACCTTCCTCCGCAGACCGTGGGCCCCCTGCGGGTTGCAGCCCTGAGACTGAGTCCCCTTGTGTCCTTCGAGGACGGACACCTGCCCTCCATCCTGGAACCCAGGGAAGCCCGTGGCCTCCGTCCTGCCTCCGTCGTGTCTCTGCCCCCGACCCCAGGCCATCCCCCGCGCGTCCACACATCCAGGAGTTCCCCTTTCTCCTGGGGACTGTGAGTAACATGTGACCAACTTCCTGCCATCATGCAGTCACCTTTACAAACAGACTCAGAACAGGACAGAGGGGAAAAGAAGGTCACCCCCCTCTTGACATTAGTGAATTTAACGTCGGCTCTGGTGGGCACTGCTTTGGACTGACAGGAGGTGGGGAGAGTGTGGGAAAGTCGAGGCTGTGCTGAGAGGGGAAGGTGCCCACAGAAGCCAGAGGGAAGTGAGGAACCAGGGTGGATGCCAGGGCCCCAGTGAAGGCGAAGAGGGTGTGGGGGGCGGGGCCCTGGGCAAAGAGCAGGAGGAAAAGGAAGGGGTGACCAAGTCAGTTCAGTTCAGTTCAGTCGCTCAGTCGTGTCCGATCCTTTGCGACCCCATGAACCACAGCATGCCAGGCCTCCCTGTCCATCACCAACTCCCGGAGTTCACCCAAACTCATGTCCATTGAGTGGGTGATGCCATCCAGCCATCTCATCCTCTGTCGTCCCCTTCTCCTCCCACCTTCAATCTTTCCCAGCATCAGGGTCTTTTCAAATGAGTCAGCTCTTTCTATCAGGTGGCCAAAGTACTGGAGTTTCAGCTTCAGCATTAGTCCTTCCAATGAATATTCAGGACTGATCTCCTTCAGAATGGACTGGTTGGATTTCCTTGCTGTACAAGGGACTCTCAAGAGTCTTCTCAACACCACAGTTCAAAAGCATCAATTCTTCAGTGCTCAGCTTTCTTTATAGTCCAACTCTCACATCCATACATGACCACTGGAAAAACCATAGCCTTGACTAGACGGACCTTTGCTTACAAAGTAATGTCTCTGCTTTTTAATGTGCTGTGTAAATTGATAGTAACTGCTCTTCCAAGAAGCAAGCGTCTTTTAATTTCATGGCTGCAGTCACTATCTGCAGTGATTTTGGAGCCCCCCCAAAAAAATAAAGTCTCTCACTGTTTCCACTGTTTCCCCATCTATTTACCATGAGGTGATTGCAGGGAGAAATATCAATAACCTCAGATATGCAGATGACACCACCTTTATGGCAGAAAGCAAAGAGGAACTAAAGAGCCTCTTGATGAAAGTGAGAGAGTGAAAAAGCTGGCTTAAAACTCAAGATTCAGAAAACGAAGATCATGGCATCCGGTCCCATCACTTCATGGCAAATAGATGGGGAAACAATGGCCCAAGTCAGTTTACTGAGTTAGCATTCCAGAACTGGGCTGTGACGGGCTGGTGGTGGCTGAAAAGACAGAGGGGGTGGTCCGCCCCCCGCCGCCCCCCAGCTGCCCTCACTCCATCTGCTGCCCCAGTCACAGCTACCACTTAGGATCTCCTATGATCCATCCCTTCCTACTTACACATCTCTATTATCCATCCTTCCCTAGAACCTGAACTCTGTTCAGGTTTAATGCATCTGAATTGTGCCAAGTAAATGATTAGTAACTGGACGGGGTGGGCGGGGGCTAGGGGGGCCCGTCCATTCCTCAGGGCCAAGGTCAGAGAGTGGCCTCCCTGACCGGGACACAGACCCCCCGGCCACGACCTTCTGAAAAGAACGCAGAGCTTTTAACTGCCGAGGACACCGCAGGGACGCCAACCCGCCGGCCTGGGGACAGGAGGAGATTCAGAGCAAGCAGCGGAGAGAAAGAGTCTTTGTCTGCCCGAGGGCCGGTTCCCATAGCCGCTGTGTCACAAAGGGCCATGGACACTGCTATGCTGTTTACAGAGGGGCGGGGCGGGCTCAGCGGGCACCAGGGTGGCATAGAGCCTGCAGGGAAAAGTGCACAGAAGCACCCAGAAAGCTGGTGAGGCGTCCGGCCACCATCCTGGAGGTGGACAGAGCTCCCCTGGCCACCCCGAGGCCCCAGCTGGTTGCAGGTTCCCGGCCTGCCTGTCCCCCGACCTCCCTCCAGGACGGTGAGCCCCGGGGGCCCCAGGCCAGCCCCAGATTCTCAGCCACGCATCCCCCGACCGCTGCCCTGCCTGTGCGGCCTGTAGGGAGGTTTGCCCACAGCCGTGTGTGAGTCACCGCAGAGTCACAGCTCATCTGAAGGGCAGACACGCTGGGCTGTAAGGCGCAGCAGCTGTGGGGCAGACGGGGCTGGAGCAGGGGAGGGGGCCGGACTCCAGTCCCCCAATCCCCTGGAGCAGCAGCCTCGGTAATCGGGTTACTCGTAGGGGCTCCGCAGGGGCCTGTACTCCAAACCTCAGTGGAAACCGGGCAGCCTGGCTTGGCACGTGTGGTCTGTTTAGAGCATTACACACCCCTGCAACCGCGGGCATGGGCAGGATGTATACTTCTGATACATCAGACTCTTCCTTCCATCGAGTGTGCAGCCCCAGTTACACCACTCCTGCTCAATTTCAGTGAGTTCTCAAATTAAGCTCCGGAAGCAGAAGAGAATGTCTCCAGAGTGCATCAGAAACCCGCAGAGACAGCAGTGGCTTGGACTCAACTCTCACCGCGGGCAGGTGTTGCTGTGTGGCCCCGTCTGTCTGAAGGCCGGGGCTCCCAGTACCCACCGCTCCGTCCGAGCTCAGCACCAGGACCCGAGTCTAACCCAAGCAGGGCCTCCTGCCCACCAGGAAGTCCTGCGGGCACCAGCCCCGCGGAAGCGCCTCCTGGGAAGCTCCAGGCTGCAGCGAAGGGTGCGCTGTCTGCTCCCACCGTGCCCAGCTGGGCCCTGACCTTCCAAAGCTTTCACTAAGAAGGGCTGACGTGCATGGGCCCGTCCTCTGTTCCTCCAAGACACCTGCGTGCTCCCACCACTCGGGGCATCCTTCTCAGGGGCCTGCGAGCCACGCCTTCCAGAGAAGCTTGAGGAAGGCTGGCTGGGCCTCCGGCCCTGAGGGAGGCGGAACCCTAACTCAGCAGCTGCCAGCTTCAGACGCAGCCCCATCGCAGTCCAGGGACCGGCCCCGGCGCTGTCTGCTGCCCTCTCCCACCCCCTGGAAGGCACCATGACCTGGCTGAGCCCCACGCTGGCTCCTCTCGCCGTGGGTGGCGCTGAGCAGAATCTGCTTTAATGGACGTTTGTCCGTTTGTCTTCGACTGGCTCCAAAGGCCAGGAAACTTGCGCTCACGCCTGAGCCTTGATGTGGAGGAGGGACAGCGGCCCCCGTGATGTCCTGGGTGAAGGGGGCAAGGTGCAGACAGACCCCAGGCGTGCCCCTGGAGACTCCCTCTGCACAGAAGAGGTGTGGAGAGGCCCGTCCACCCGCAGCCATCTCCCGGGTGTGCTGGGAGGAGGAGCCTTTCAGAGGTTGTCCACGGTGCTCCGCCTGGTTTCGGGCTGGAGTCGGATGGGTGCACCAGACACGGGCTGGGTGGACGAGGTCTCCATCTCTCTTGGCTCTGACCCGAATGCTCGAAATCTCCAACACACCCCAAAGTGCCCCAACCACAGCCCGGCCCCGCACTGCACAGGCTGTCCCTCACCCCACGTGCCAGCCCCGCCGCCCCACCATGCTTCTCAGGCACTGGGCCCGCCTCGCTGGGCCTCCCCGGGCCTGGCGGGGCCCACCCTACAGCAGGCCCTGCCTGTCACACCCTGGGTTCCCTCTGTGGGTCCTGCCCCTGCCAGGGCCGGCTTCCGTCTGCACCCATTGCCCACAACAGGTCTCAGCGATATGGGGGTATCTGCCTGCCAGGCGGGATTTCAGCTGTCAGACAACTTTAAATGGATACAGCCCACCCACTCCCGTGGGTCTGCAGGCCTGCATCCTGGGTAGTGATTCAGGGGGCGGGTACCAGCCACTCTTGGCCAAGTAACCCAAGCCCCACTTCTCCTCCCCTCCTGTGCTGGTGAAAGTGTGCTCTGATCCCTGAGCCTTTCTTATTTTGGGGTGACTTTGCTGGGCAGAGAGGGGAGCGGGGGGCACACCCTGGGGACTCTGTGTCCTCTGGATTTGAGTGGCATCAGGTGCCTCTCAGGGAAGGAGGAGGATCCCAGGGAGCAGGGACTGTGCCCTGAGCTTCGCCCAATGTCCCTGGGCCACAGACCCTTGGCAGGGCTGAGCCGCGGACCACAGCTGTGCCCACCTGGCTTCTTGCTTTCTCGGGAGGTTTTGACCTGGGAGGGCCTCCCTCCAGGGCGCAGGCTTCCTCTCCACCCACCGAGGCCCCTGCCCATCTCTCATCCACACCCCAGCCCCACAGCCCCCACCCAGGCCGCCCCCAGCCCCACGGCCATTGGCCCCCAACACTCCCAGCCTCAGTCACCCTCAAACCAGCCTCCCCAGCCCACCTCACTCATTCCCCCTGCCTGGCACCCCAGGGACCCCCGACAGCCCCTGAGACTGCTCAGAGCACCCAGTGCCCTGCTGTTCACCCCTACCTGCCCCTCCCACGGGAACCCCAGTAAAGCGCTCCCCTCACACTGCATCCCTGTCCAGATGTGTGCCGACCCCTGTCGGGGCCATGAGTGTGATGAGCCCCCCGGCCCGCCCTGGGTCCGCCCGTGGCCCACGGGCAATGTCCCGGCATAGACGCTGCCCCCCGGGAGCAGTGAGCTGGAAGGCCTGCGGTGGGGAGGGTGGCAGAGGCGCCCACAGGTGCCTGAGGAGTATGAAGAGACCCCATGCCTGGATCTGGTCGCTGGAAGCCCCTCCACACTCCACACGCCTCATTCACAGAGGGCTCGCCCCCCGCCCCCACCCCTCGCAGGTCAGGCCGGAATCTCCCAGCTCATTCCCAGAGAGGCCCTCCACCAAGGCTCTGCTCCGGAGAGAAGACACAAGGACAGCCTCGCAGACTGCAGGAGCACTAGCAACCCCAGTGATTTATTTCATCTCGGCATAAACAGGCAGATGGACAGGGTTTTACGGAGTTGGCACTCAGGACTCGAAACATGAGCGCTGATCGGTACAGCATCAGCTGGGCAAAGCTGTGTCTTCAAGACGGCTGTTTGTCTTCAAGACCCAGCAACATCACAGCACTGCTTAGCGCTGTCAAAAGCCTCAGAGGAGCTGGCGTCTCGCAGGAGGACAAATCTGGTCTTTTGTTTCATTTCACACCAGTTCACCAAGCAGGTAGGAGGCCCTCACCCATGCCAGTTCCCACACTAGGAGCCGGAGCCTCGTGGTGCCCTCCAGGACGCGGGGAAGCAAACAGAACGTGGCTCTGATGCACACTCAGATGCAACCAGAACACGACCCCTTCCCATCCTTAGTTCCTGTTATCTTCCCGTGAATAATGATGTCGCAGAGGAAAGGGGAAAAGGAGAACACTTATTTTTTTTAAAGACACCAAAAATAAATCATTTTGTAAGCTAGGAAATCATCTACAATAAGACAGAATGCAAAAGAGCACTTTTGTTTACATTTCGACCCAGGAAGGTGTCACAACAGATAATATCCTGAAACCACCTTAACTTCAGGAAAAGGCAAAGACTTAAAAACACATTTCATTTCAAAACATTTCAGAGGGAGTTACCCAAGAGACCAAAAAAATTGAACAGTGGCTACCAGAATTACTAAATTGACACCAGAAAGTAACAAAAATGGACCAGGTGATTTATTTTAAGTATCTGTAGCAAAAGTGATTGGAGAAGGCAATGGCACCCCACTCCAGTACTCTTGCCTGGAAAATCCCATGGATGGAGGAGCCTGGTAGGCTACAGTCCATGGGCTCACTAAGAGTCGGACACGACTGAGCGACTTCACTTTCACTTTTCACTTTCATGCATTGGAGAAGGAAATGGCAACCCACTCCAGTGTTCTTGCCTGGAGAATCCCAGGGACGGAGGAGCCGGGTGGGCTGCCGTCTATGGGGTCGCACAGAGTTGGACACGACTGAAGCGACTTAGCAGCAGCAGCAGCAGCAAAAGTGATACCGGGAGTTGTTGTCACTAAGTAGCCAAAGAATTTCTGCAGCATTCATTCTCTGAAAGGAAAATAAACTGGTGCAGAAATAAAGTCACTGCAGTCCCAGGCCAGCCCCATAAAGCTGCCAGAGTCCACGCTGGCGCTGGCACCAGGGCTCTCCCCAACCAGCAGGAAAAACAGAAAGGAAATGAAGATGACTTCACCCCAATCCTTCAGGTTCCAAACGAACCTTGATTCACAACACAAAAGTCATTGCTGTGAACTAACCGAAAGATTAAGCTTCTGCGAATTACATTTCCCCTGAAAATGCCCCACCGCTCTTTCAAATGTCTGGAAATGTCAGTGTTTGGGGGTTTCTTAATTTCATGAGAATTACAGATGTTGTAAATGCTCTGCCTTCATTTGATTCAAGCGATAGAAGAGCAGGGATCCTTTTACACCAACTGGTTCTCTACAGAGAGCTGGACACAGGCTCAGCAATAGGACAAGCCCCGGCCCTGGAACGTCAGCCCTGGAGGCCTGCCCCTCGCCCAGCCCTCCTGCACAGAAGGATCCTGGGCCTGGGGCTTTTCCATTTGTGTACTCGGCACACGGCCCAACTGGCCCCACACCCCAGGTACTGGCCCCCAAACAAAATGAACTGGTCTTCGCAGCACACAGGTCCTCTGGCACCTGTTCTAGGTGATACTGCCTTGAGAAACGTGGTCTACAAGGTTCTAAGCCCACCACCCTCCTTAGGCATCCTCCGGGATCTTGTCTTGACAACTCCCTGGGGCTCAGGGCCAGCTCCCACAGGAAGCGGTGCTGCATCTCAGCCAAGCGTCCCTTCATTCAACTCAAGGATGAAATAATATCCAAACACTCCCGAGGGGTGTGTCATCGTCTGGCTGTCCATGTCTGACAGCTAGTATGTCTCCCATCTCCAATGGGGAGAGTTGACTTTGGAAGCCCACTTTAGGATCTGTGTTTTTCAATGGTAAGCATCCTAGGAATGATTTCTCAAGTAAAATCACAGTGATCATATCTCATGAGTTTGATACTGAAGGAATGAAAATATCACCTCGGTTCCATTTCAAATAAAAATTGAGCATAAGTAATGCAAGTCTGGAGAAAAATGTACTGTCATGTGAAACGCTCGTGTCTTTACAAGCACAGTTTGTTTCTTTTGAACCTCACTTCTTCTTCTCCTGCCATGTCTCCAGTCTGCTCCTACAAAGTCAGGCAATCTGGAGCCTGGTTTTTCCTAAGATGCTGACCCGAGTTGCCAAGACATCCTGTGGTGTCAGGAGTGGTCACGGGCAGGCACACAAGTTCCCAGAACACACCAGCTAAGACGGCAGAGCCCTGTCCTCAGGACATGCATGAGTCATGCTGAATTTCTAAGCATGCTTAACTGACCACTTTAACGACCACTGCCTCTTTAGGAAGCATAACCTATTCCCCGCACACCCACAGATCGCACAGGGAGGCTCCCTCCCATCACTGATTCATGAGGAAATCACAGTAAGCTACACATGACTTCATTGACTTCTGTGCCAGTAACCTTCAATGGGCACTTTTCCTGTCATAAAAAAAAAGTGGATTGGATTCAGAATCCAAGTCAGTTGGCCTCTCTTTATGAACATACATTTTATCCTTAAATGTTTAATAGATAGTAAACCCTGCCTTTTAATCCTTGTGCCCTATTACAGTAGTGAAATTTCATGTTAGTTTTATTAATGGTATTTTGGAGCTCACAATTAGACAAAAGTAGTTCATTTGCTAAACTACATTGTTACTGTTGTTTACTTGCTAATTCATGTCCCACTCTTTTGCAACCCCATAGACTTCAGGCTCCTCGGTCCATGGGATTTCCCAGGCAAGAATACTAGAGTGGGTTGCCATTTCCTTCTCCAGGGGATCTTCCTCACCCGAGTCTCCCACATTGGCAGGCAGATTCTTTACCGCAGAGCCACCAGGAAAGCCCCACACTCCCTTATAAACATATGCTCCCCCTCGTGTCTACATGCTCACTGTCACTCTGCCGCACTTTCTTAGAATAATGGTTGTAAAAATGAATTTCCCTCAGAGTTACAGAATTAATATTTAAAACATCACAATTGGTGGGTTCAAACTATGCCTGTATGTTTTTCTTTAGAACTCTCAAAAAAAGAAAGGATTTTAGTCCTCTTTCCGGGGGAATACTACTCTCTTCAAGCCCACTATAAAATATCACAGCGGCTGGGCACCCCGGCCCTGCTTTCAAAGCAGGCGAGCACCTGGCCGCTGTCAGCCTCGCCTACTGATGATACGCTCTTTGGCCAACAATCACCAAAGATCTAAAGCCCGAGTAACAGTCAATCATTGCTACACATTGAACATAATGATGAGCATCCTTGAAATTGAAAGTATTAAGCCCACCTCAGTTAGGTGATGAGAGGGACCTGCTCTCAGGTGTGTGGACCTTTGCCCCTGTCCGGGGCCCCTGGGATCTCCCGTGCTCACTGGACAGGAGACCTTATTGGGAATCAAAGATTTCATCTTTAGTACTTCTTACATTCGGAGTTGACACATAGGGCAGGAACTTTTAAACTAAATTAGAAAAGCTTTAAGAGCTTGATTTATCGGTTATGATTTTAAACTCCAAGCTGAAAAAAAGCACGACCTTCTTTCAGGGGTTTCCAGGAATATGGTTCACACTGGCCTCATTTAGGACTCCAGTCTGGGAGCCCCCCGCGTTTCCCAGGGCCTTCTCAGCACGCAGTTAACAAGGGGGCTGGCACCCCGCAGCACTCAAGCCTGCCTCTCCGACGAGCCACAGCGTCCGGGGTACACAGGGCCCACCCACTGCACCCGGAAGCGCAGTCTCTGATTCTGTTTCCTTCTTTCTCAGGTATGTTGTATCTTATTTGCAAAGTTATTTGCTCATATCCTGCTTCTTAAGCCATCGACACCCCACCCCCCCCTTAAGCAAAGCAAAACAAAGCAGAAGGAATGCAGAGTAGAAAGGGGGCCTTAAGGCAGCGTTGCACACGGTTTGCCAGGCCCGGTAGTGACAAGCACTACCTCCTAAGTGATCCCCGTGGGCAGCGCCCACCCCCGACCCTCTCCCCCGGCCTCCGCTCCCCTTGCGCCCTTCCGGGTTCCCAGTTGGGACCTCGGCCCACGGCGCATTCCCTGTCTCGGGCCACGGAGGGACACGCCGGGTGACCACCTGGCTCATTCTACACAGCGCCCTCCTCCCCTCGGTCCGGCTTCTCCTCCGGCAAGTTGAGCACGAAGGGGAAGAGCAGGCCCCGGGCGTCCGCCGGGGTTTGGAGCGACTGGAGCTCAAAGCTGCCTTCGAGGCCCGCGTCGCCGGCGCCAGGCTCGCCCTCCCCGGGCGGCACGAAGCGCCAGGTGCCCGCGCGGCTCACGCAGTAGATGGTGCCCTCCAGCGCGGCGCAGCGGAAGGGCTGCAGGCCCGAGGGCGCACCCGGGGGCCGCAGGTGCGAGGCGCAGCGGCTCCACTGCTTGGCCAGGCAGTGGTAGCGGAGCACGCTGACCCCCCCGGCCGGCACGGCCGCCGGCGCGTCGCCGCGGGCCCCACACAGGTCGAAGCGGTAGATGAAGCCGTCCAGGGCCACCATGTCGGCCGAGCGCTCGCGGCTGCTGCTGCACGGGCACTCCTGCCACTCGTCACGCCGCGGGTCATACTTGAGCAGGCGGTAGAAAAGTGAGCCCCCGGACACGTAGATCTCGCCGTTGCACGTGGTGGCCTCATGGGCCACGGCGAAGGCGCCCCGGGGCAGCGGGGCCACGGCGGCCCAGCGGTCGGCGCGCGGGTCGTAGCGCTCCACGCTGAGCAGGCACTCGCCGCCCACGGCGTACAGGTGGCCGTCCAGGGCCAGCAGTTGCAGCTGGGAGCGCGCCTGGCGCAGCGGCCGCACAGTGCTCCAGCGATCAGTGGCCGGGTTGTAGCAGAAGACCCGGTCGGAGGGCCTGGCGCGGCCGTCGGGGCCCGCGGGCCCCACGCCTCCGGCCACGAAGAGGTAGTTGTAGAGCACGCAGAGGCCGCAGCCCCGCGCCGGCGCGCCCTCTGGCAGCCGTGTCAGCTCGCGCCACTCGCCAGCCGCCTCGTGGAAACAGTAGACGGCGGCCTCGCCGCGGCCCTCCGCGTCCCCTGACGGGCTCTGTGGCCGGCTGCCCGCGCGCTCCCCGGCCGGCCCGAGAGCGGCAGCCAGCAGGCGGGTGCGGCCGGCGCGTAGGCGGCGGCGCAGCAGCAGGTCGCGCTCGGCTCCAGACAGGCGCCCGAAGACGGCGGGCTCGCGCAGCACCTCCAGGTAGTGATCGCTCATGAAGCGGTAGGCGGCCTCGCGCAGCTCTGCCAGCCGCTGCCGCTTCGCCGCGCTCAGCACCTCGAAGCAGTTGGCCAGGCTCAGCTGCGGCGCCACAGCGTCGGTGGCGCGCTGCGCGGCGCAGGGTAGCTGCAGGCGGCGCGCGCCGGCCACCACGTCGGCCACGTTGTCTGGGCGCACGCCCGCCATGCGCCCGCTATACGCGTAGGCCAGCAGCAGCCGCAGCGCCGCCCAGCCCACGCCCTGCACCCGCAGCACGTCCCGGGACGCGCGCGCGCGGAAGTAGTCGCTGCGCGCCGCCAGCACAGCCTTGTGCGCCCGCAGCCGGCGGCCCGAGACCTCGATGAGCAGGTCGGGCTCTCCGTGCTCTGGGCCGACGCCGGGCGGCACGGGCGCGGGGTCCGCGTGCTCCTCCGGGGATGTGGGTTCCTCGGTCGGCGGGCGCTCCCCGGGGAACGCGGGCTCCTCGGGGGACGCGGAGTCTTCCGGGGACGCGGCGCCCGAGCTGCCGACGCCCCACTGCCTCTCCACCACCCGCCGGCCGCTGCAACACGAGGGCGGCGAGGCCGCTGCGTCCTCCGCCGCGGAGGAGGCGCGAGACTGCGGCGGGGAGTCGTCCCCGGAGCTGAAGCACAGGGACGCGCTGAGGCTGCAGGGTGTCTGCGCCGGGGACGCCGCGCCCTCCCCCTCGGCCGCGTCCGGCGGCTGCAGGCTGCCCTCTCCCGGAGCCTCGGGAGCGCCGCCCCGGCCTCCGGCCTGGCCGCACGCCCCGTCGCCCGGGTAGAGGACGCAGGGGACCACCGGGTTCTCCATGCGCGCTCGCTCGGGCAGCTGTCCCCCTCAGCAGCTCCGCATCACTCCGCCCGGACTCGGGCTGCCCAAGGTCGATGGCTCCTCCGGGCTCCGGGTGTGCGATCAGACCTCCCTTGTGTCCACAGCGGCTTTCGCTCTTGCGCCGCTCGGCTCGCACCCGCCCGCCCGCTATCCCGAGAAAGGGGTGTGTCTGCGGGAGCGCGCTCCCGCTCCCGGCTGAACTTGTGACCCCAGCGCGGTCCCCGCGGGCGGGCGGCCGTCTGCCCGGGTCTGTGTAGTCGGGGCTCCGCGCGGGCGGACGGAACGGTCGGGCAGCCGCTGCCGCCGCTCTGGGCACGGGTCCCGCTCTGCGGGCCCAGCTGTCGGGTACTAAGCACCTGGCCCGCCCTGTCTCCCCGAGTCACCGTCCATCCGTCCGCATCCCATCGCGT
Organism: Bos indicus x Bos taurus; assembly: GCF_003369695.1. Lineage (NCBI taxonomy): Eukaryota > Metazoa > Chordata > Mammalia > Artiodactyla > Bovidae > Bos > Bos indicus x Bos taurus. The sequence continues at coordinate 1,484,630 of NC_040102.1, read as the reverse complement.
CTGCGCTCGGCGCCGGGCTGCGGTCCACGCTTCCCAACCCTGACTTTCAGTCCTGCTTTACAGGCAGCCGCCCGGGGAGCTTTCTCCTCGTGTGTGACCCCCGTTCGCCATTAGGGCTGAGTGCGGGCCTGGCTCGGCGGTGTTCACCTGGGGGCAGGCGGGGGTGCGTAATTCACTCTCCAGGTGGGCGTTAGGACAAGTCAGTGCACACACTAGACCCGTCTTCCTCACTCATCCACCGGGGGCCTTCCTCTGCGACTTCCTTTGTCGGAACATCAGGTGTTTCCATGTCATGTCACCAGCTCTTCGTGTTCCTGTTTACAGGGGAAAGAGAGGATGTTTGAGTTTGCATTTTCCATAGGCGATTTCATGATAACATCTGCCCCCAGCAACCCCACAAGCTGTAGGCTTCAGATTTGGTGGGAAGGGGATTTTGGCTTTTCAGTGCTGGAGAGAGATTTCAGTGAATACTATTTAGGAATTAAAAGACTTGTCCTCCCCTGATTTTTGAGGCCTGTAAGGAAGGACCCAGTTCAGCCAAGGGCCTTAAATATTAATTCATTGGGTTGAACCATAAAACTGCTGGTTTGGAGGATCAGTGACAGTATCAACCATTCCCGAACTCCAACCTAATGAGATGTTATGTGTGAAATTAAGAACTCTCAGTGAGAAAGCATAGTTAGCCTATGATACCTCCTCAGTTCTGCCGTGGGACAGTTTTCCTGAAACCTGATCCAGTCAGCTATCTCAAATTCGGTTAGAGCCAGTATTTGAAGAAAGGTGCTGAGCGAGGGCTCTGGTGTGGGCTTGGCCTCCGAGGCTCCAACCTGAAACCCGTTTGAATTGCTCCTTCTCTGCACTGCACCTCCGAAAACCTCCAAGAAAGGACGCTCCAAAGAGCACACGTGCCCCCAAAGAGAAAGCCAAGACGAAACGAAACAGAAAACAAAACCCACGTAACTCCTTGGAAGGCAGAGGTGAGCACCTGCAGATGAATCAGAAGAATAAACTATCTTTCCTAAATTGGCCAAATCTTCACTGAGACTCAGCAGCCTGGAAGGGGGTCTTGGCATAAGGGGTGGGGCAGCTGTGCTCTGGTTTTCCTACAAAGAGGCTGTGGACGAGAGAAATCCACCAGATACACACAGCCAGGCCCGCCATCTTTCCAGGCTGTGTTCACTTCTTAGACCAGATATAGTGACACCTAACCACCTACCCTCAGCTGCTTCTGATTCTCTGCTAATTGTACTTAATACTGTTACCTGATCCCTATAAATGTGCAGGGCTGAGTGTATGTATGTGTATAAACACGTTTACCTGGCTCTTTCCTGCTGCCGTGTTAGGAAATACAAGTGTCTCAGAGTTGGAAATTCTAGACGTTCAGTTCCCTCTCCCTTCCTCTCTCTTCACCTCCCTCCCTCCCTATTGCCCAGAAACTGTTACCAGTACCCCATGGGGCATATTCCCACGTGCAGGGCGCTGTCCAGTGTGGAAAGGCAGCGTGGGGACGGGCTGAAACTCTGACCACAGGCGTGAGGGTCACGGGGGAGCTGCATGTTTACTCAGCTGTTCACCAGCCTGCGGAGCTGCTGGGGAGGTGCTGTGTCCACTGAGATGGAAATGAACTCCGGCCCCCGGTGACCGGAATGTGATGACAAACTGGAAACCAGCAGATTTTATAAGCAAAAGTTCTGGCTTTTTCCCAAAGTGCCAGAGGTGTTTTCTTAGTCAGCTGAGTCATTCAGGGAAAGTTAGATAAAAAGTAACACATACTTACATATCTTACCCAAATATATGTATACACATCCATGCCTGAAGTAGAACCAGAGAACTGGCTCTCTGACTTGCTTCTTTCTTTTCACACTTTCTTTGTATGGTATGGCCAATCTTGGACCTCAGAAAACTAACTAGTTTTAAGCCAGGAAAAGAGTTTCAGAACTTCCTAGTTACTCCTCTGGCCTGACTCTCATCAGAATGTGCACAGGCCCAACCCCTGAGGGCTCTCCTCTTGGAAGGCATCACAGACTCAAAGCCAAGGCAGGGCACGGGACTCACTTGAAAGGCCTGAGTTCGGAACTCTCGTGTTTTAAAAGCTCTTCAGAGTCCACTTAAAGCCTGAAAGAATCAGGCAAAGCAGAAATTTTGTCATAGCCGCACTAAGCAAGAGCTGCGTGATGAAACAGACACAATCTAGGCGGTCAGCAGCCTCAGCAGGCCCGTCCATGCCAGCTCCCCGTGTGCAGCCCACTGTCTGAAGGAAGGTTCTGCAGGTCGACAGGTCCTGCCCGCCCCCCGACACACACACACCATGAAGGACAAATAGTCAGCATCCCCAGGAGAAAGCAGAGGACCACTTCCTTTTCCAAATGATGTTCAAGAAACTCAACTTTCAGAGCAAAACCCTCTCCCCCAGAATGACCCATTAAATGGATGGGAAGGAATCAGCCCATTTTGTGTTTAACAGTCCTGTGTTTAACAGGCATTGGCGGGTTTGCCAAGATGCTCAGGTCAGGTTTCTTTGATTGGAAGTCCGGGATTTCCAAAGGGACTTTTCCCCATGTTGCACTTGGCTCTGGAATCAGAGTCCCCCCTCGGAGGCTCTGGGAGGATTCTGAGCCTGGCACCGGCCCTGACAGCAAGGAAACCACCAGACTCCCCACTGACCGTAGCACGGGAAGGGCCTCTCCCCCAAGCACCTTTCTGGGGGCTGTTAGATGAACAACTGCCTCTCCGCCTATCGTCGTGACTGACGGGAAGGGATGTGTCAGCAGAGGTTCGGGTGTGCGGTAGTAACAGAATCCTTCCTGACTACTGGTGAGAAAATATTTTAATAGGAACATGTCTGCTTTAAATATAACTTAGGTAGCACTACCTGTGAAGGATATACACCTCTTCTCCACAGTGTAAATACCCAAGCAGAAGTTTTTAGTCTCTTCCTATGAATTTTTCTCTCAATATGAATTTTTAAAAAAAGATTGTGTATGATTTCCAAATGTGGACATTATTTATGCACTTAATGTGGACATCAGATCATTTAAAATTAAGTTTGTTTCATTATCATGATATAGGTTGCTAAAGAGAATCTCCCTTTCAAATAAAGTCAATTTTTTAAAAAACATTAGTGAACAGACTTATGAAGTTTATCTAAACACCTGCAGCGCCTGTTGTTGTAGCCAATTCCTTCTGGGGGTCCTCTGAGTCAGGCCCACCATGTGTCCGATCCGAGTGTCCAGCCACCTGCTTGTCACAGTAGGGTCCCAGGACCACTCCCTGAGCCCTGCCCGCCACTGACCCCCACACACCAGGGCGACCCCACTCAGACAGTGAGCAGCCAGTGAATCCTGGGATGACGTTAACCTGAGTCTACACTGCCAGGCTTCAGCACTGTAATTTTTAATTTGCTTTTCACGAAGGACGTTTCTAGGACTCGCCAGACTGTAAGGCAACCTCAGTGCAGGAGTGATCATGACCCAGCTCACGCCTGTCTCGTCTATCTTGCAGGCACTGCTGCTGTGTGTGTTACATACGTGACCCTTGCAAGAACCCTTCTGCGGGGCTGTAGCTTTTAGCCCTGTTTTACCAGAGGAAATGAGATGTGAAGCAGTCTCACCAACTTCATACAATTAACTAGCCCTGCGCCCGGCAAGTGGCTGAGCCAGACGGGGCCCACAGGCTGGCTCCAGCATCCATGCCACCCAGCGCCCGCCCGATGCTCTGGGTCCTTCTGTCTGCTGCTAGTAGTGTTTTGTTTTGTTTTTTTTTAATTTTATTATGTATTTTGGCTGTGCTGGGTCTCCATTGCAGGGTGCCAGCGTCCTCTGGTTGCAGTGCACGGGGACTGCTCTCTAGCTGTGGCGATGGCTTCTCCTGTTGTGGGGCACAAGCCCCCGGGCCTGCAGTCTTCAGTAGCAGCGGTTCCCCCGCTCTCGAGCACAGGCTCGGCAGTTGTGGAGCACAGTTGCTCCTAGGCACGTGGGATCTTCCTGGACTAGGAAACAAACCTGAGGCTCCTGCGTTGGCGGGCAGATTCTTTACCACTGAGCCACCAGGGAGGTCCTTCCTGTCTGTTCCAGTTTTGAAGGTGAAGCCCGGGACTTTGCCGCATCCGCGCGGTGGGCTGAGGGACGCCTACAAAACGCTGGTGGGTCTGGTCCGCTGCCCAGCGCAGCTGGGGGGCAGGATGCTGGTGGAGGGGGCTGTCCCAGCCCTGAGAGGGAAGCAGATGGAGACGCGGGCAGGTCTGGCAGGAACGGGCCCGCTGGGGCTGTCTGTGTGGGTGTGATTTAGGGGAATAACAGCCGGCTGACTCTCTGGCACAGCTGCACTGGAGGAAGTAAAATCAGAGAATGTCAAGAAAAGCCTTTACGTAATAGCTGTTCGCAAAGTCCAAACTCCTTAGGCTGGAAAACAAGGCATTGAGCTGTCTGCTCCCAGGTCTGCCCCGAGCTCGACCCTCATCCTGGGCCAGAAAGGCCTCTCCACCTGTGGGGCGAGCGCAGAACTGCCGCCGTGCCCTGGTGAGCCCCGCGAGGTTGTGTGTGCATGCATACCCCACGCACATGTGCCTGTTCATGCAGACCCCACGCCCTGGTGAGCCCCGCGAGGCTGTGTGTGCGTGCACACCCCACACAGGTGTGCCTGTGCGTGCAGACCCCACGCCTTGGTGAGCCCCGCGAGGCTGTGTGTGCATGCACACCCCACACAGGTGTGCCTGTGCATGCAGACCCCACACCTTGGTGAGCCCCACAAGGCTGTGTGTGCGTGCACACCCCACACAGGTGTGCCTGTGCGTGCAGACCCTGTGCCCTGCCCCCTCAGGGTGCTGTCAAAGGCATGGCCCACGGTCCTCCTGCTGCAGCAGCACTGCCTCGGTTTATGTGGGAGAAAAGCCCCGCGGGTCAGAGAGCCAAAATCAGGGAAGCGTCTCTGTGCCCTTGGCTGTTGCCAGTAATGAGCCATCTGGGTAAGATGATGCCCAGGGTGAAGGGATGAGATGTATGTTAATCCAACAGGACAACCAGGTCATGAAGATCTGTAGGAGAGCTTCACCATTCCGCCTCCCTCGTCAGATCGCCAGTCTTTGTTTTTAATCTGAGAGACACACACGGTGTCAGAGCGTCGTGACTCAAGAGACAGCCCTTGGCAGGACATGAACTCTCACTCCTGAAGTCAGCACACTAGAGCGGGGGCACTCGGAGGCATTGCTGCTGCGGGCTCAAGGGAGCCTGTACCTTCAGTCACCACCAAACGTGACATCACAGACAGGGCCAAACTGGGTGCCGTTACAACACGGTCCTGTGCTCCGCGGAGTCACACACCCCGAGGGACTGAAAGGAGAACAGGTGGAGATAAACGTGTGCACTCATCACGTGGAGGACTCCCAAGTTATATGAGCACAAACAACACCTTTGATTTCCAGATGCACCTCCAGGGAACAAGCCCAGAACTCGCTGCAAGAGAAGCACGTGCCTCTGTTTGCGGCTCGGGTTTGGGAGGTGTTGACCTAGGCAGACACGGACTGCGAACACTGCGATCCCACAAGGAACCACCGGGGCTGGAAGGAGGTGCATGGGCCACAGTCCCACCAGGAAACCTGTCGCCATGAGACCCAGTTTTGAGCAACAGTTGAGTAAGATAAGGCTGTCTTGGGCATCCTCTGAAATCAGAGGTGAGCTCTCCACCAGGGATGGAAAGCTGGTGTCAGAAGTGAGAGACTTGCCTGGGCTGAACAAATTCACACTTCCCCCCAGATCTTCAATCTGTTAAAGTCCCATCAGCGGTGATAAATAATTAATAGTATTCTGTCACTTACTTGGTTCACATACTGAGTGGATATAGCTGAACACCCACAATGTTTCAGGAAGTGCCCTGGGTCCTAGATGGGAGCAGGAACCAAAAAAACTTGACCTCGGCCCCCACGGAGCTCCCAGTCTAGGGAGAAAACAAGCCTAAGCCATCATTATACGAACTCTAGTGAATTACAAACCACATAAACAAGGGTGTGAGAGGCCTGATGGACCTGGTTTCTACTGGCATCGGGGAAGATTCCTGAGAGCAGGAGGGAGCCAGACACAGGGCCAGGGGAAGCGAGAACAGACTCCTTGGGTTGGAAACAAGCTTGACCAGTTCAGAAACTGGAGAGCCTGGCGCGGCCAGGAGCCCCAGGGTGAGCAGGGCCAGGCCCCACCCTCACGTCCGAATGACAACAGGAATCCTCTGATGGCTTCGAAGAAGTGGAGGGAGGTGACAGGGCAGCCACGCAATCCATCTCCTGTTTCAGAAAGAGAGCTTTGTGTCCTTTTGTACAAAAAGATTGATTAAACTTCTTTCAGACTGATTTTCCATCACTGCCAAAAGGGCCACACACATTAAAATGGATGAACTAAACCTACATGTATCGGTGTGAATAAATTCCAAACACATAATTTTGAATTTTTGAAGGTTTGCCATTTGCAGAAAGATGCCGTATAATCCGATTTTCTGCTTATGCTTGTGCTCAGTCGTATCTGACTCTGTGGAAGCCCATGGACTGCACCCCGCCAGGCTCCTCTGTCCCTGGGATTCTCCAGGCAAGAATACTGGAGTGGGTTGCCATTTCCTCTCCCAGGGGATCTTCCTGACCCAGGGACTGAACCCGTCTCCTGTGTCTCCCGCATTGGCAGGTGGATTCCTTACCACTGAGCCACCTGGGAAGCGCCGTAATACTATTTACATACATTTAAACATGAAAACAAAAACTCTGTATCACTCATGGAAGTGTGAAAGGGACGGGCTTGGTGGGGGGTGGGGGTGGGGGGGGTGTTGTCTACCTGCTGTATTAACACCTGGTTTCCTAAGGATTTGAAGTGTAAACGGCAAGATGATAACGTGTATTAAAGCTCACTGGGATACCATGGGTATTTTAATCACATTGTTAATGGCGTTTGATTATAACTTACAACTTAAAAATGTTATCCCATATGTGTATCAGTATTCATCAATTAAATAATCAATCTGGACTGCGACTGACTCTCGTGGAAGCCACACAGTCTGAAACATAACGAAGTCACTCACTAGGTAACAAGACTCCTAAGTTGCCATATTCTTAGTGCTACGAGTATGTGAGTAAAGTCAAGGTCAAACTGAAATGTGGGGAAGTTAAATAAAAACTCACACTTTATAATTTTCTTGGTTTTATACAGAGAGACTTGTCCAAGATCACACACCATTACTGGCAAGTTGGAGCCCAGCTCCCTCGCCTACTAATCGCACTCGCGCACTTATCGCTGTTGGCATGAATGGATCACAAGCTAGGAAGCCCTGTCTCTGACCTCTCTCCTGCTTTGCTGTGGTTAAGACGTAACAATAGAGCCCCACCCCGACCTATGTCCTCAGGTATCCTGCCGGTCCCCAGAAGCGATGCTCTTGACCTAGGCCCGCCCCCTCCGGCTTAGCAGGTCCTGGGAAAGGGCCTGAGTCTTGCCTGGAAACCGCTGCAGAGCAGCACTGCCTTTTGTTTGGCTGTCAGGAGACAAGGAACCTGGTGGAGAGCTTACAGGGAGGAATTCATCCAAATTCAACATGTGATCTCTGTCATCTAAGCAACGAGGGTGGCGGACGGGATGCGGAGGCAGATGAAATGCCAGCTCGTCTCTCACTGTTGACACCTGGCTTCGGAAGCAGAAATCCAGACACGTTCTGTCAGTGGGAATTCCTCCATGTGAGCGTCAAAGAGGCCTCTCCCATCAGGACAGTCCTGAGACAGCCAGGAATAAGTGGATGCAAAAACGAAATATTTAAATGATCTTGAGACTCAATCCAAGGAAACTATTGGGCTGGCCAAAAAATTGGCTAAGGTTTTTGTTACATTATATGGAAAAACCCAAACATTTTGGCCAGCCCAATATATTATTAACCTGCTGTCTTTGCAAACTCTTTTAAAGTCAGTGTGTTAGTTGCTCAGTCATGTCCCACCCTTTCTGACCCCATGGACTGTGGCCCTCCAGGCTCCTCTGTCCATGGGATTCTCCAGGGGTAGGCTGCCATGTCCTCCTCCAAGGGATCTTCCCAACCCAGGGATCGAACCCGCGTCTGCTGCATCGCAGGCAGATTCTTTACCACTGAGCCACCTGGGAAGCCCAACATCTGCCTAAACAGAGTTTATAGGTGAAGGCTGCCAACATACTGGTTTCCACCGGATTTCCCCCACATGTGGGTGTGGAGTCCGGGCTGTGGTGGGGTCAGGGTGAGGGGATCACTTCAGTCTCAGGAAGAAGCTATTTTGGGAAACAGCACTCCCACTGGGGCAGACACCACAGGAGGTCAGGCAGTAGTGACTGGGGAGGGTGTGACACGCCCACACACACACACACACACACACACACGGCCCCTTCCTGCCGTCTTCTGGGGTCTGGAAGTCCACAAGGAGGTGGCCACATCCCGTGCACGGGGCAGCTGATGCTTCACAGCCCGGCTGGGTGGGGGCATCTGCAGGCCCAGTCCCAGCGCAGCCGACCCCGGAAGCCCCTCGCACAGCGGGCCCTCACCGGGCAGGCATGGGCTCCACCGCGCCAAGGGCGCAGGCCACGGCCGTGCACCCGGGGGTGGGCCCTCTCTCCCAGGCCACGGCCGTGCACCCGGGGGTGGGGCCTCTCCCAGGCCACGGCCGTGCACCCGGGGGTGGGCCCCTCTCCCAGGCCACGGCCGTGCACCCGGGGGTGGGCCCCTCTCCCAGGCCACGGCCGTGCACCCGGGGGTGGGCCCCTCTCCCAGGCCACGGCCGTGCACCCGGGGGTGGGCCTCTCTCCCAGGCCACGGCCGTGCACCCGGGGGTGGGCCCCTCTCCCAGGCCTCCCGCGGGGTCGGCTGGCCGTGCTCTCCTTGGACCTCTGCCGGGCAGCCCTGCCCCGCACGGCCCCGCCCTCGGAGACCAAAGGGCCAGCGAGGCTGAACCTTCTTCACACACGAGGCCCCTGCACTCGGACCGGGACACCCAGCCTCCGCGGGACACGGACCTCAAGGGCTAGGGAGCCGGGCCGCAGGAGGGCGGGCGGAGGGCTGCACTCAGGCACCGCAGGGCGGGCAGCTCGGGCCTGGGAGCTCAGCCCCGCCGGCTGGCAGAAGGAGCTGGAGGGGGCGCGGCAGGATGGCGCAGGACGCGGCTCATGGTCCCTGGGGCCCCTCAGTGCAGCCCGGCCACGTGGACGAGATGAGAGAGGAGGGGCGGTCATCCCCCGGGTGACGGCGGCCCCCCCACGGGTATGCTCCGGCCCCCAGATCCTAAATGCTGGTCACTGTGGTGATGGAGGCTGTGCTGAAAATGGCAATCACACAGCTTCCGCTCTTAGGACCGACACTTGGGGCCCGGTGCTGACCTGTGAGAAATCCAGAGCCTCTGGGGACCCAGCTGGAGCCCACAGAGACAGTGCTGCCAGGCGCCCCAGCTGGCAGCAGATGTGGGTGGCCTTAAGGGCATCCATCGAGCTTCCCCACCAGATTGCCCAGCCTGTAAGTCGAAGGGCATGGCAGCCCTGCTGTTCTGAGCTGGCAGGTCTGGAGTGGTCAGTTATAGAGCCAGTGGGGCAGGCAGTGGGCAGACACATCAGGGCTCCGAGGACAGACGAGCGGGGCTCCTGGACGGCAGGGCTCAGCAGCACCGCGGCCCCACGATGCCAGAGACGGAGGGTGCTCCAGTCGGCCGGATGATGCCGGAGAAGACTTCCGGGGGGGCCGGGGGGGCCCTGCTGAGCGCTGTCTCTGTGACTTGAGAGAAGAGGGGAGCTGGAGAAGGAAGGGTTCCGTTTTCAAGTGCAATTTGGAGGAAACAAAGAGGAAGCAGGCTTACTGGGTTCACAGACGAAGCTCTTCTCCTTCCCAGCGCCTCCAAGACTGTCGAATTCAGACGGGGCTTCAGAGCCAAGATCAGTCTAGGCAGCACAATCAGATCTCTTTTAAGACCTCCTGGTATCTGAGGGGCACCAGGCAGAGGCCCTGGAAGGGTCTTGTGGTAAACAACACAAGGCTTCTAGGAATTTTAAGGATGCTTTTCACAGCGGCCTTGCAGGGAGTCCAAGGTGGAGAAAGGACTGAGTGGATTTGTGGATGACACCTCTGTCTAATGGCTTCAATCCCAGCAGATCCATAGAAAGCCCACAACGTTTTTAAGATAATTGCACAGGAAGAGATTCTGCCAGCTTGGAGTCAATGGGCCAAATCAGCTCAAAGAAACCAGGAGGCAGGCTGAGAAAATCACTCAGCTGCAAGCACCAGGCACTTTTTATGAAAAAGGGAGGAGGACTTGGAGGATCAAGAAGGCAGGAGCATCTGAGAATCACTCCCGGAGCTGGAACTGAGCCCGCTTGTGTCCGATGGCCCTGCAGGGCTGCCCACAGAGCGGCCGCTGCGTGTCGCTCTTCCTGTCTGAACAGGACAGTGGCGATGCGTCAGCCTGGCTGGGCCACGGCACCCAGGTGTTTGCTCAAATGCCAGTCTAGAAGGTATTTCTGTGAAGGTATTTTTAGTTGAGACTAATATTTAGACCAGCAGATTGGAGGAAAGCTGACTACTCTTCACAGTGTCTGAGACCTGCTCCCTGGTTCATAGACGGCGTCTTCTGTGTCCTCAGCTGGAGGAAGAGCTGGGGTCTCCACGGGGTCTCTGTCATCAGGGTACTTACCCCATCATGGGGGCTGCACCCTCACAACCTCATCACCTCCCAAAGCCCCCCACTTCCTAATACCATCATCTGGGGGTTAGGCGCAGCATGTGAATTTGGGGAACACACAGGTACTCAGTCTGCAGCAGCCACTAAGTTTGTGGGTTGGCCATCAGACGACCCCGCCGGCTGGAGTGAGCTTCCTGTTATCTGTGCTGTGGACTGCAGCCCATGGGAAACTACTGGCCACCCAGCCTCGGAACAAGGCTCATGCCTTTCAGTGACCATTCTGACGGCTATCTGAGGAACCGGTCATGGGGGCCAGGGGGGGTGCCCGCAATGGGAGCAGGAGGCGACCCTGGCTCGGACAGAGGCAGCAACTCCACGTCTGCACTGTGGCCCCACGACAAAGGGTTCTCAGGGCCAGCGCTGAGGGCACCCCCCCCAGCACAGGGACCCCTGCTAACGCCACGCTCGGCCATGTCCTCCCCCCCGGACGGTCTCGCTCTGTGAGCCACGCAGTCTCAGCTCTCCAAAGTTAATCCACGTCCTGCTCCATCAAGGCCTAGTGTGTAAAGCTCTGTCAATTTACAGAGGAAATGCCACAGTTAATGAGGGATAAACGTGTATTAAGTCACAAATCTCTGACACGGCCGGGGTGCCTGTTGGCCTGCCTTCCTCCTCCGACGCGCCAGCGTCTCTGACCGCTGTCTCCGCGGGGTGTCCCCTACCGTCCTCCATTGCTGGGCTTCATCCTTCAGAGCCCAACTCACAATCCCTGCGTCAGGTGCTTTCATAGGGGTTTGTTCCTTTCCTTCAGAGACACTGCCTGCCTGCTTGTTACCACACACGAATTAACATCACTTTCACCGTATCAGAACCTAAGCTGCAGGGAGACAGTTTGGGGGAAGCGAAGGCTGTGTCAGTTTTAAATGCCGTTGTATTCCCAGCACCTAGAACTGAGCCTGACCTGGGTGGGACAGACACTCGATAGATGTTTGTGAAAGGAAGAAATTGGTTTTTAATCCATCAGATATTGTATAAGACTTGCAGCAGCTTCATTTCCAAAGTGCTGTTTATTTTAATATTCTTTCTAGCAGGAACTGGCTTGCTGGCCAAAGGCAAACTCCTGGAAAATCTTGGTTTACCCCAAAAGCCAGTGCTCATTGTGAACTATTTCACAAAGAGCTGCGGGTGCCAACACTGTCATTTTAGAGTAATTACAATAATTCCAAGAGAGAAACCCGAGTCAAGGCCCCAGTGGAGACAGTGATCCCTGAACTCCCCAGAACAGATCCACCAAGGGCCACCAGGGGAGGACGCGCCGGGACAGGGCGGGTTCTGGTCTGCACCCCGACAGCCCCGCGGGCACCTCTGGGGTGGCCCCGTAGCCATCCTCCTGGGTTCACCGCGCCCCCAACTAGGGAGGCTGAGGGGCATTACAGCTGCCTAAGTAGTTCCAGATTCACCGCAGAGCTGTGATTACAGACAATTTATGCTGCTGGTATTTAGAAAAAAACTGAAACAGGATCCCAGATGGAGGCCCCACAGCATGGAGCGCCGCCTGGTTTCAGCTCAGGGACGAGAGTGGACTTGGAGCTAAAAGGAGGCCTCGTGCTTCCCCGGTGCCAGCGTGGCAGCTTGTGTGAGCGCATGCAGAAACGGAGCGATGGGGCTGCCAGGAAGATGCTCGGGGATGAAGGGACGGCCTCGCCGCATTCCCAGACCCTCTGTTCTCTCAGCGCTGGAGCCAGCAGCCGGCACGGTCCCGCCCCAGGAACACCCAGACACTGGGACCACAGGGGACCGCACAAAGCCAAGCTGCCCCAACAGCTCATCCTGATGAACCACGGACACTTCACTGTCTTCTCCCCTCTTCCCAAACCCAAGAGGGCCTTATGGCCTGTAAGCAAAATCTCTGAACTCTTTTCATTGTGTTCTAAAATTATATCATCAGCAGTATCCTGTGCAATTGACATTAAAAGGTGGAAAGACTTTATTTCTTTAAACATTTGCTTTGTTAGGCCCCAAAGGGAGAGCTGGAACCTCCAGTTACAGTGCATTCAGGGGACTGTCCCTGGGCAAATCTGAGGGATGGAGTGCTCCCTTCTGCATTTCCCGGGTAGGCATGGAGGACTCTTAATAATAGGGCACCATTAGCTCAGGGTAAGAAGCCAGGGGAACACTGGCGGTCCATTAAGAGTCCTAATTGGAAGCTGAGTACCTGATGGTTGATGCGAAAAGGAGGGAGGCGGCCTGATCACAGGCTGGGAAGAGTGAACTCGCCACCCACCCCACCCCCACTGAGGGGCTGCACAGGGATTTAAAATCTGCCTGCAAGGCGCCTTCAGTACTTGGAGCAGAAATAAAACTTATTACATTGATTTGTTCTTTTCCTTGCCCTTAGAATAGATGTGGGGGTGGGTGGAGATAGAAGATGTGGTTTTGTAGGAACCTAAGAATTGGTGGAAATTTTTTTATATTTACTTAAGGCTACAGGAGCAACCACGCCAGAGTGGCGGACCCTGCCGGCCCTGACCGGGAGGCTGGGGTCCCCCCGCATGAATGGGGTTGGGGGAGCCGGCGGGAGGCTTTCCTTGGAAATGCATTTAACCTCCCCTCCAGCCGGCCACACGCTGTCTTTATTGAAATGCGGTTTCTTCTCGCGCCCCGCCCCCGGCCATCGTGATGTCAGGCACGTTCCAACCCAAGCGACAAGCACCGCTGGTGGCCCGTCTGGTCGGTCAGTGGGGCAAAGACTCCGAGAAAAGAAAGCGCTCGCTGTGCACCACCCCAGCACCCCGCGAGCCCCCAGCAATGCCGGCTGCACAAGGAGGGGGTCCCCGGGGGGTCGCAGAGGGCCCCGGGGGTCCGCAGGGCAGTCAGAGGAGGTGATGGGGGCGAACCGGCAAGGAGCCTCCGCACACACTCCGGCACGTCCCTCCCCCCCGCGGTCCCAGGTCTGGGAGGGCCCTCCCACCCGCTTCCTGTGGCGCCCAGAGACGGATGCTCCGGAGGCAGCGCGGCCCGGCCATGGCCGCCCGCGAGCCAGGCCCGCGCGGCGCTGAGCACAGGCCAAGGCACTCTTTGGGAGCGGGAAGTGGCCGGCCCCGCTGGCCGCAAACGTGGCCACTGGACCGGGACCGCCTCCCCAAGGAGCGTCCGGCCTGGGGCGCGGGGCGCGGGGCGCGGGCCTGGCTCCTCCCCGCCGGTTCAGGCCGCTCCGCCCCCGAGATGGCTCTGGCTAGGCTGCGCTCGCCGAAGCGCGATCCGCGGCGGGAACGACGGAGACCACGGCACCCCTGGGGCTGTGTCCTCGGAGGCGGTCGCCACGGGCACGGAGCAGGGGCTAGTCGCCCCCCGCTTCCGGCTGCAGCGCCCGGAGAGTCTCCGTGCCGCCCGCTCCACTAGGCGCCCCGGAGCCGGGCGGGACCCCACACCCCACCGGGCCGTCTCCCCGCGCTGCCCACCATCTCCGCCCGGGCGGCCACCCCTGTCCCGGGCAGTGCCCACTCTCGGACCCCGGGCCCAATTACCCTCCGCCTCCTGGGCCGTCTAGCCGCTGCCTGCCCCTCGGGGCCCACCCCTACCTCGTAGGTCCTCTCCGCGCCCTCCACTCGGCGCCTGCCCGCGCCGGGGGTGCGGAGCCCTCGCCGGGGTCCCCGACGCGCGCGCGCCGGCCTCTCCCGCGCACCTGTAAGAACGCCGGGGGCGGGCGGGCTGCCTCCCGCGCACCTGCGCGAGCGCCCGCGGGAGTCCGCGGGTCTTTCCGGGGCCCGTCTTTCCAGTCCTCCCAGCGAGTGCCCCCCGCGCTCCCGGCCCGGGCAGCGCGGTCTCGGCCGCCGCGGCGGCGGGGCCCGGCACTCACCGCGTCCTGGAGGCCTCGCCAGGCGCTGGCGGATCTGAGAAGCGCGCCGAGGCGGGGACGCGGGCGGGAGAGCGGCCGCAGCCCGTGGCCGGGAGCGCGTGCTCGGGAGCGCGCCGGCGCGTCCCGGCCCCCGGCCGCCCGCCCCGAGCCCTCGCCGCTCGCTTAACCCTTTCCAGGGCTGGGAGGGCCCGCGGCCAGCCGGCTGGAGGCGCGGGAGGCGCGGGAGGCGCGGGCTGCGGCCCGGACCCCTCGCACTGCGTATATACTGAGTTTGAATCCAACAGCTCCGCCACCAGCGAGCGAGAAACAGGTTCCCGCTGGCGCAATGCCCGCCAAAGACCAGGCTCTTTTGTGTCCTAGTCCCCCCATCCCCCCAGAAAAAATAATATATATAAAATAAAATAATGGAATTTAGAGTTTAAGTTTTTGGAAAATTAGGGACGATGCGTTGTTGAAACATTTAGTGGTTAAAAAACTGCCTACATCCGTACAGACTTCGGAGTAAAAAGGCAACACTGAGAACACTCAAGTAGAGGAAACGCTGAAACTCGTTCTTGTATCTAGAAACGTGGCCCCCCACCTCCACTGGTTCTGAGCCCTGAGTGCTAGTATCAGAGAGCAGGGCATTTTCCCTTGAATAGCCCTGAGCATTTTCCTTTTAACAGCCCTGAGTTCACACGCTCCCCCAGCCTTCCACAAGGGAAAAAAAAGCAATTAAATTCCAGTAGCTGTCAGGAATTGATCCAATCACTACAAAGTACTTTGAGTCTCTTGGCATGAAAAATTAATTAGAATATCTGTGTGTTGGCGTGGAAACCGCATTCCCTGGTTCATTTAAGAGTTCTGTGCACATTGTACAAAAGGCAAGCCCTGCTCCTGGTTGCTCCCCTGTATTCCCCCAAGCCCAGCCTGACTACTCTCTTCAGCTCTGTTGCACTCTGGGTGCATCTCCATCCTTTCATGAGCTACTCCATGAACAGTGGAGGCTCCTTTCTTCATGTCTGAGTGTTTCTGGTGCCTAGAGCCTTGTGTGCAGAACAGAGTATGCTGCCAAGCTCTCTGAAGCACTGCTGACTCCTGACTGAACAGGGCACACACATGGACGGTGCCCTGGTCGTGCCAGTGCAGTCATTTCACACCATACACAGTGCCTGGCCCACGCTCATGCCCTCGCTGTTCTGACGTCAGTATGACAGCAGAGCCTGTCTTTGTGGCCTCATGTAACGGTCAGCACTGTGATCCTCAGTCATTGCTGAGTCAGTGATCCAGTGACCTCACTGGGCCTCTCTCTCATCGCCCTGCACCCTCGTCTGCGTGGACCATGTCAGCTGTTGTGCACACACTTTTTCTCAGCAGACTGCAAGCTACCAGGAGGAGGCGATAAATCCTTGTCAAGCAAGTAAATATTACCATCACTAAATGGCCAATACGTTTATTAGTATCAATCCTAGCAAATGTTCTTTTGGAAAAGAAATAAAAATTTTAGTTGAAGTATTTTCAAGGTATGAGTTCATAATGTTCGAGCAAGTTATCTGCAATTAAGTATGACTTCACATAAATCTATGTAGTATGTCTATATGTAAGCACAGGTACAATTCTGCAAAATACTAGGTGTAGAGACACACACTCGCATGTGCACGCGTGCACACACACACATGTAGGGCCCCAGGAGGTGGAGACTCCTTCCATTTTACAGCTGAGGAAATTTAACTCTCAGAGGTTTTCATCATCTTTTTCATTCTGTGTAAGGTGGAGCAGGAATTGTAGTTCAGCCCCAAAGCCCTGGTTTATGTTCACAGTGAAACACCATCCTTCCAAATGACTGAATGAATCCATGCTTCAGAGAGCAAATCAGGAAGGCTTCAGTTCAATTCAGTTCAGTCGCTCAGTCGTGTTCTACTCTTTGCGACCCCACGGACTGCAGCACACCTGGCCTCCCTGTCCATCATCAACTCCCCGAGTTTACCCAAACTCATGTCCATTGAGTTGGTGATGCCATCCAACCATCTCATCCTCTGTTGTCCCCTTCTCCTCCCGCCTTCAATCTTTCCCAGCATCAGGGTCTTTTCAAATGAGTCAGCTCGTCGCATCAGGTGGCCAAAGTATTAGAGTTTCAGCTTCAGCATCAATCCTTCCAATGACTATTCAGGACTGATTTCCTTTAGGATGGACTGATAGGATCTCCTTGCAGTCCAAGGCGCTCTCAAGAGTCTTCTCCAACACCACAGTTCAAAAGCATGAATTCTTCGGCACTCAGCTTTCTTTATAGTCCAACTCTCACATCCATACATGACTACTGGAAAAACCATAGCCTTGACTAGACAGACCTTTGTAGGCAAAGTAATGTCTCTGCTTTTTAATATGCTGTCTAGGTTGGTCATAACTTTCCTTCCAAGGAGTAAGCATCTTTTAATTTCATGGCTGCAATCACCATCTGCACTGATTTTGGAGCCCCCAAAAATAAAGTCTGTCACTGTTTCCACTGTTACTCCATCTATATGCCATGAAGTGATGGGACCAGATGCCATGATCTTAGTTTTCTTAATGTTGAGCTTTAAGCCAACTTTTTCATGCTCCTCTTTCACTTTCATCAGAAGCTCTTTAGTTCTTCTTCACTTTCTGCCGTAAGGGTAGTGTCAGGAAGGCTTACTAGAGCACAAAGCCACAGTCGGTGTAACAGGAATCGTGTGTGAGAAATGAAATCAGTCCTGCTTCCTTTCACTGCACTGACTCTGCCTACCCCAGAGAAGCTTCATGCTGTGAGCAGAGACCAACCTTGGGGCATGCACGCCCTTGGGGAGGGGGCTGGTTGTGCATCTTGAGAGGGGTCTTCCCCAAGTTGTCATCCAGCTCATGACTCCTGGTTTATGATGCATGATTCCACATAGGACTGTCAGGAGGCTTGCCTGTGACTCTAGAAGGAGACAGAGTGGGACAAGGATGCTGCGGCCAGGGGGCCAGGCCAGCCCGCAAACCTGGTGCTGGCACCGCACAGCCGGAGGGACCCAGGACATCCTGCCTGCAAGGGGGTCCCGGGACCCGGAGAAGCCCTGTCATCCCCGAGGAAGCAGTATGAACAATGGCTTTGATGACCTGCAGGGTTAAACAGGACAGAAATCCAAATTGAAAGGTACCCTCTGTGTTGCTGGCCTCCCCGCTGGTCATACAGTGACTGCAGAACAGTGTTTAATTTGTCAACTCATCTCTACATGAAGGCCTAACGAGTAAACCTCTAGAGCATAAACTAAATAAGGAGACTTACCTATTAGACACAAATGTATCCAGGCACTGAGTGAAACCCTCCACCCATCATTCATCTGAATCTCCTGGCAACCTCGTGCAGAAGCTCCTACGGTATCCAGATGAGGAAACGGAGGCTCTAGAAGTAATGAGCCCCCAGCCGGACGTCTGGTGAGCACGGCAGGTGCTCTCAGCCCTGGTTTGTGTTTCTGGAAAACTCACTGCAATGGGATTCAGACGCTGGCACAGACTTCACGCACCAGCAAAGCGGCTTTCCAGAGTTGTCTGCCTGCGAGTCTGGACGAGGGATGGGGTTTCTCCCGGGGCTGGGGTTGGGAGCAGAGCCCAGGGCACAGCAGTCAGACTGATGTCAGCCGAGGACCCTATGGAGCCACAAAATCTGGATGGAGAGCCCTCATCTCCCGACGGTCTGTGCATGAGGGACGCCGGGCTGAGTTTATGCAGAAGCCAGAGTCCACGCCTGACCTGTTCGTAAATCTGAATGCGCGTGTCGAACTTGCTTAAAATACAGAACACTTAGGGGTCTCCTGCCAGGGCAGGTTCCTCTTTCTCTTGGCTGAGTGTGAATCCCAATCTTCTTTAGGCTATAGACTTACCACTATCGTACATCTTACTTAAACACCAATGTAAGCGATGGTGTTTGAACGTGGGCCCTTTGCCTCTGTTCGCATCTGTCAGTCTACATGAGAAGTTCCATTTCAGGACCTAAACAGGGTGTTTTTGTAGTCCAGTTGGAAAAGCAGTGCTAAAATGAAACAGACCAGTGAGAAGTTGAGGACATCTGAGAACAGAACAGGAATCCCGGATGTTCATACCAGAAAATTTTGACACCACACTGTGCGATGTTTGCTGGGGCCGCGAGGAGAGGAGGAGGAGCCGCCGAGACCTGCCTTGGCCGGGAGAACTCAGGGCGCCCTGTGCCCCGCGGGGTCTGCCAGCATCCCTGGCCCCACACTCAGGACGCCAGCGGCACCCTTGCCCCCGCAGGTGGTGAGCAGACTGCCCCCGGCCCCCGGGTGGAGGGAGCACTTGCCCTGAACGAGAACCACCGAAGCCACAACAGGAATCCTGTAGGTTAGCAGCAAGGAAGGACACCAACAATTACTTTGGATGAGCAGAAGAAATAAGCCCCATAACGTACTGACGAGAGCATCACATTCTCTGTTGCCTGCCTCACCTAGAGGTGTCGCCCTGACACTGCACCTGTGGGCACAGGGGAGGAAGCCTTCCTGCCTCTTCCAGGCGGTTGCCGCGTTCCCTCCCGGGGGGGGCCCCGGCTGTGCACCCACCGTGGCAGGGCAGGCCTCTGCTCTGCGCACCCCCGACCCTTCCACTCATGCTGCCTGCAGGCTTGGCCGTGCTGTCCGGCAGCAAATACACCCCAGCCGCTCGGGAAGGTCACGTCTCAAATGGCAGCCTACACGCTGGGCTGTGCACAGCTGACAAGGGGTCCGTGTGAGCCTGACGTACCAAGGTCCTCTGGATCCAAGTGGACGCTCTGGGGGACGGAGTTCCCAGCTGGACGGTCAGGCTAACCAGTACTCAGTCACTGCTGGCGAGGCCAGAGGACACAGAGGGCAGGGCTCTGGGATCAGCTCCGCGGGCGGCTCTGAGGTCCGTGCCCCCAGCCTTGTCTGCTGGTTCCGTGCCCTGGCTGCACTCCAGGCGGCCGCTTCCAGCAGAGGTCCCGGCCCTCCCCTCACTCCTCCTGTGAGTCCAGCCCTGTTGTCCCAGACCTGGGGAGCACAGGAAAGCTGGCCCCAGCCTGACTTTCCACCGGCGTTGCCTGCAGCCCCAGGGCGCCCGCCCGCCCGCCTCCCTGCACCCCGCGGCCCTGGCCTGACTTCCTGCTGGCACGCGGGCCCCGGGAGCACATGTCCACACGACGTCACTAAAAATAAGACTGGGGGGTTCTCGACTGCATCCCTGGAGTCTCTCAGCAGCGACTGGTGATTGAAAGTATCCTTCCACAAGGGCCTGGTGCCGCCTCTGGGAAGGGACCAGTGGGCAGTCCTGCCAACATAAGGGTCCCCTCTGCGTTTTACGGGAACAAAAGGCAACTCACGCTGTTGGATGTTGTATTTTTAAATAAAAAGACTTTATTTATGAAATAAGATAGCAGCTAGCAGTTTAAGGAAACCTGGGGAGATATTACTTCACATGGGGGCACATATGCACCTTGGAAAATATTTGGCTAAGTCACAAAATTAGCATTTTTAGTCAGCTTTAAAGTGCTGAATTCACTCAGGTAAATGCCTGCACTGTCTTTTCTTAACCACCCAGTGAGTAGAACATCGGGAGACAGATACACATGGAGCACAGGGAACCCAGGTCACTCGCTCACGGTGACCGAGGCAGGCGGCCTGTGTGCCAGGGCTGTGCTGACCAAGGGCCCCCCCACCTGTGTCCTGTGTTCACTGCCAGCAAGGCCACACCCCCGACCTGCACCACGCATGCTCCAGGACACGTTCAAAGCCAGACAGCACTCCTGGTCGACAGGTGCAAACACAGCAGGAAAGGATGGACCGAAACGCCGCCTGCCCAGCTCCGGCAACACAAAGACACAAGCATTTCTGACGTGGGTGTTTTGGTGTCGAGGCCTGACTCTAAATATTGATAGGAATTGAGCATTTTGGTTCAACGGAAACATTATTTGTGAAATGTTACACATAATATATTGACTAAAACTTTGTTAATTTGTTTAATAGAAAATTGCGATATAAAAATACTACTTTGTTAAAAATATACAATACATGCATTATAGCACTTTGGAAAACCCAGCTCAACTCAGAAAGCAAATACCACCACTTGGACTGGTATATTTTAACCAGCTTTCTTCATTGTTACAAAGTCTACTTTGGCGTTAAAGGATATACAACATAAATAAAAGTAGTGAATCTGAATCAAGTAAAATTGCTCTGAGACTGTTAATAAACCCCTCCACTACTGCACATGTGGGACTTCCTGTGAGTTCCGAGTCTGCGAGCTCTGCAGGTAACGGGGCAGACACGGAGCACCCTCAGCTCCACGAGCGTTCACCCGGGGCTCTGCTGCGGGAGGAGCAGCGGGGGGCTGCCCAGAGATGCCCCCAGGACGGTATTGCACATTTCGGCCCCAGAGACGGTCAGGGATCCGTCCCCAAGCAGCTCGACAGCGGTGAGCCCGCACAGGGCATCGGCCTCAGCGGGCCCCTGGCTCACACGTGCAGCAGGGGGATCTGCCAGACCATGAGGGATGAGGCCAGCTCCTCCGGCCGCTGTGGCCTGGCCTTCCTGCTCACGCGCCGGTGGCCCTGGCCCCCACAGGCCACCAGCACGGAGCTGGCCCTGGGCCTTCGGGCCCGCCGGCCTCGGCTGGGGGACGTGCAGGGTAGGCGCAGGAGGTCCTGGGCGAGGCTCTCCTCCGGCCGGGGCTCCAGGGAGCCAGAGCCCTGGGAAGGGGTCGGGGACCCAGACGAGGAGGAGACGTCGCTGCCCTGGGTGATGGAGCCCGGCGAAGTACCCAGCCAGACCGCGTCGGGGCCGCCCCGGCCCATGCAGAGCCCTGGCCCCTCGCTGGAGGGCACATCCCGCTGCTCGTCATCCTGGGGGTCAGCACCGGGTGGCGGGCTGTCCCTGGGCCTGTCCTTGTCAGCCTTGAGGGCGGCCGCAGCCACGACCAGGAACTTGACAGGCCCGTGGTGCGCGTGGTGGGAGACCAGGCCCCGTCCTGCAAGGGCACAGGGTGAGTTCGGCCCTCCCTGCACTCCCCAGCCACCCCGCCACTCAGGACTCCCCATATGCGGCGGCTCAGAAGGAAAACAGCGCCCAGGCCACGTTCCCTTGCGCTTCCAGCTACTCTGAGAACACCCTCAGAACCATGGTCTAAAAAAGTACACCCACGGCTTTTGTCAACGGTATCTCAGTCTGGTACTTGCTTAGAATGGTTAAAGTGATAAAACAGGTATTTTGTTCTTTGCTTCAGAGCTTTCTCACCTGCTCTATGTGCTAAATCAATTCAGTCATGTCTGAACCTGTGAGACCCCATGGAGCCCGCCAGGCTCCTCTGTCCATGGGATTCTCCCGGCAAGAATACTGGAGTGGGTTGCCATGCCCTCCTCTACGGGATCTTCCCAACCCAGGGATCTAAACCTGAGTCTCTTACATCTCCTGCGTTGGCAGCTGGGTTCCTTACCACTAGCGCCACCTGGGAAGCCCATGTCTAATATGACTTCCACCTCTTCCTTACAAACTGGCACCTAATATGGTCACTCAGTTCATTTTACTCCATCCTCTCCCACTACCTGTCCACCATCCTGTAGTAAAGAGACATCTCATATAACAAATGGAGAAGGTAAAGTTTCATTTGGGTAAAAGAATAAGGCTAGATGAAGTACAAGCTAGAATCAAGATTGCCAGGAAAAATATCAATAATCTCAGACATGCAGATGACACCACCCTTACAGCAGAAAGCGAAGAACTAAAGAATCTCTTGATGAAAGTGAAAGAAGAGAGTCAAAAAGTTGGCTTAAAGCTCAACAGTCAGAAAACTAAGATCATGGCATCCGGTTCCATCACTTAATGGCAAATAGATGGGGAAACAATGGAAACAGTGATAGATTATTTTTGGGGGCTCCAAAATCACTGCAGATGGTGACTGCAGCCATGAAATTCAACGATGCTTACTCCTTGGAAGAAAAGTTATGACCAACCTAGACAGCATATTAACAAGCAGAGACATTATTTTGCCTACAAAGGTCCACCTAGTCAAAACTATGGTTTTCTAGTAGTCCCCTATGGATGTGAGAGCTGAACTGTAAAGAAAGGTGAGCACCAAAGAATTGATGCTTTAGAATTGTGGTGTTAGGGAGAAGACTCTTGAGAATTTTTTGGACTGCAAGGAGATCCAACCAGTCCATCCTAAAGGAGATCAGTCCTGAGTGTTCATTGGAAGGACTGACGTTGAAGCTGAAACTCCATTACTTTGGCCACCTGATGCGAAGAGCAGACTCATTTGAAAAGACCCTGATGCTGGGAAAGATTGAAGGCGGGAGGAGAAGGGGACGACATAGGTTGAGATGGTTGGATGGCATCACCAACTCAATGGACATGAGTTTGAGTAAACTCTGTGAGCTGGTGATGGACAGGGAGGCCTGGCGTGCCCAGTCCATGAGGTCGCAAAGAGTCAGACACGACTGAGTAACTGAACTGAATGGAAAAAAACAGGGTGTCCTTCCAATTTCTGTTTAGAAGTGTATTCCCTTCAGAGCATTCTCTGCTGTTGCTGTTGCTCCCTCTGTACTCGAGTAAGGTGAGACACGTCTCCCAGCCCTGAGCTTGGACACGCAGGTCGTTTCCTGCTCTTTCCGCATCAGGCCTGCTCCTCCATCTGGCTGCTTCCCGAGACAGGCTCCTGAAGGGGAAACCTGACTGCTGACGCTAGAGTGTCTTCAGGTCCTTGACACCCAGGTGCTTTCCAAAAGGCCGTGCCTATTGGAGCTCCTCCCAACACTGCACAAAAGCACAACCGAGCCTGCTCAGCTGCTGGTCTCTTCTGCTGCAAAGCATACCAGCATCCGTCTTCACTGAGTAAAGGCATATAGCAAGACAGAGACTAACAGATGGAGAAAAAGGTAACATGAAAACATGTTTTCAGGAGGAGGGTCTCCCTGGACCACTGATGACAGAAACAGGAAAATAAAAGCATGACCTGATGATTCAAGTTGATAAACAGTCTTTACAGGACGAAATGAAGGAAAGAAGGGTGGGAGGAAAGGAGAGCGAGAAGCCACCGAGATAATTCATACTAAGTGAAGACACAGCTGGACACAGACCCGTGGCTCAGTAAGCGTCCGGGACAAGAAGAGGCCCCAGAGACGCAGACGCGCGGGGTGCACTCACCGGTCACCTTGGGGATGCCCTGCAGACGCGGGACGGGCAGGGCCACCACGACACCCAGGCTGGTGCCCACCATCAGCAGGCCGTGGCAGACGAGCAGGCTGGTCACAGACAGCCGCTGGTGCCCTGGACGGAGGGGACAAGAGAGCTTCTGCCCGCAGCCCAAGCTCCGGGGCAGCAGTCCCGGGAACTGCCCAGAAACACTGCAGACCCCCACCCCGAGTGCTCCCCAAGCCACATCTCCCAGGAAGGCGGGTGTTGCCAGAGCCCTAAGCTCACACTGCGATGCTGCAGCCAGATGAGGAAGACTCTGAGGGGTGGGTGCGTCCCGGCTGCACTCAGGACCACACAGCCGCGGCCAAGGGACAATCCAGGCATGACACTCTAGGCACCACTGGGCCGGCGCTTCCAGAGCCGAGCACATCCCCCAGAGCCGTGCAGGAATACCATCTACTTCCAGGCAGAGCCACACGCGCACACACACACGCATGCACACACACACACACACACGTCAGACAGCGGCCACCGTGAGCCAGGGCCCACTTGCACAGAAGAGACCCCACTGTGGGTCGGGCTCCCAGGGCAGCCCACCCCAAGCCTCTCAGGGAAGAGACACAACTGAACGCTGCACAGAGGTCTGTGGGCAGGAGATGCCTGAGGTCTGGGCAGCTCTGGGAAACACAGAGACGAGACTCTGGAGTCCCAGGGAGGGCTGACTCTGGGCTCACGGCCACCCCTCTGCGACCCTGCCCCCAGCAGCAGCGCCTCCAGCAGGAGCTCAGCCAGGCGCCATCCAGCGGCTCCCTTCAGCGCTGCACTCGAGCGCGAGACCAGCCGTCCAGGCTGCTCCCAGGAAGCCAGGAGGACGCTTAAGAACAGCTGGACCCTTCTGTTCCCCAGAAACGAGTCATTTCCAGCTTTTCTGCATTTGACCTGAAGTTCCCCTTAGATAAACAGTGTGAAAATGAATGGTCTAAACGCAAAAGCCAAAGGCAGGTCAGCATATCTACAGAAGTCCCTTTATGATTACTTTTGCAGCAACAACCACCACCAAACGAAAAGAGCAGCTACGGAAGCCAAAGCGTTGGTTTTACTTCTAAACACAGGCATGTGGTTTTTAAAAAGCTAGTGTACAAAGTTCCCAGGATCCTGAACGTGTGCCTGTGGGGGCGGCTGGGGCTCTGGCAATGACTAGGACCTGCATGTCTGCCTGCATCTCAGTCTGCTCCCTGGCTCAAAAACAGTTACTCTCGAGTCTGGTTTAAGTTGCTGAATTCCCTTCTGATGTGATTGATGGGACTTAGAAAAGCTACACTGACTTTTTGATTAGATAGAAAACGTGGCTGTTTCATTTGGTGGCGTCACCCCTGGAAGGCACTGCGTTCGCTGCCCGGGCCCTGCGAAGGCCGATCTGACGCGCACTCAGCATGCTCCACCCGCCCTGCCGCCCTGGACACAGCAGGAAACAGCTGCATCCTGGTGTCCCTCGTGACCCAGAGGACACGCCACCCTCTGAACCTTGGCCAGAACCCCCCACCCCCAGAGGGGAGCTGGGAAGGCTGATCGGCTGCCCTTGCAAACGTGCGTGCTGACCCAAGGCGCCACCACTGTCTGCTGAATCCGACATGGCTTATGGCAAACGTGTGGCACTAACGGTGCTCAGAGTGAGCTCCAGAGAGGACAGAAAGAGGTGGCTCATCACGCAGACCCGGCCCACAGGAGCGCCGGCCAAGCCCCCGTAAACTAAACAGGTCATCAACACTGTGACAAAAACAGGCATGAGTTACAGTATATATTTTTTTCCAACTCTTATTCCTCCTCGCCTGGAAAGTCTTCATTTCTAGAACCTACTGGGATTGCACATTCCGAGAGAGCACAAAGGGACAGGTTACGTGTTACTGCCGTTTCTGCATAAAAAGCAAAGCCCACTCAGTGGCCTCAGGAACACAGCTGTAGAATGAGGCCCACACACGCGTGTCCAGGGTGACGGGAGCCCAGTGGCTGCAATGCCACAGACCCGTGGTGCACTGACTGAAGGCCTGAGTGTCAGGCAGAATACCACGAGGCACTCACTGTGCACCACTGGCCCGAGGGTAAGATGATTCAAGAAGACACGCGAGAGGGGTTCCCTGCTCCCAGATCACCAGTGCACCGAGAACCAGACCCGCGGCAGACAGCTATCTGAACATCCTGGCAACGCTGTCGGTGAGGCCGCGGCCTCACGCCAGTGTACCCGAGTTCTGCTCTAACTTCCACTTTCCTCACGGCCTGCCACACCTGGTGGCTCCAAATCCAGAAGTAAAATACGAGATGCAGACAGAGCACAAACCCCCGGGTACCACCGAGCTTCTGAGGATGTCTCACACGACACACTGACACGGAGCCCACGCCAACCAGAGACTCCGCCTCGATGGGCCACAGCTCAGGAGGAAAGGACCCAGGCCTGGAGCACGCGGGGCAGAGCGGGCAGGTGGGGCAGGCACGGGCCCGTGACAGTGGGCAAGGCCATGTGGGTCCTGAGCCTGATAGCAGGAGCCACGCTGGTGGGTAAGACACAGGGCATTAACCAGAGGCGGGGATGGGAAGAGAGGGAGATGGGGCCCGCCCGCAGCCCAGCGCACATGGGCCACGGGCCTGCTGGGTTCTGACCCACGGGGACTGGGGGCTGCGGCGCCTGGGGGCCCACACAGATCCGTTCACACCACGCAGGGCGGCCTTTGCTCTGCCGGCAGCCAGGAGAGGCGGCCAATGTGGAGAAGGACAGGACGCACCTGAGGTGTGAGCATGCTTCCAGAAGGCCTGCTGAGACATGCACACGTGCCAGGCAACTCACGTACATACTAGCTACATGCATGTACATACTCATACACACGGGCCACGTGCTAATACATGACAAGCACATGTGCATACATAATAGCCACATGCCTACATACACAAGCACGCACGCGCGACACACGCAGCCCACACCCCCCTGCTCTGCATGCTGGCTGCTCTGAGTCCCGCTGTGGGAGCACCTCCCTTCCTGGGGCTGGTGGAGCCCAGTGGGCCCGCCCTGTGACTCCCCAGGGCCCCCACAGCCTCCGGCCAGTCTCCCCCATCCTCCGCTCCTCTACTTCAGGTCCTGCCCACCCCCGACCCCGGGGCCTGCTGACCACAAGGAACAGTCCGCGACCCTCGGCTCTGAGGAGGGTGCCCCGCTGGGCCCCGCGCCCCAGCCCTGGGGAGGCCCCACCTGGCAGCATGTGGTGGACGGGGGTGGCAATGTTGACATCCTGCAGGTGCTTGAGCGTCTCCGTGTGGAACAGGCGGAGCGTGGATCCCGAGGTGAAGGCGACCCAGATGCCCACGCCGGCGATGGCCATGTGCGAGACCACCATGCCCTCCTCCTGGTGGGCCTCCAGCTGGCCCTGCGGAGACAAGGGAACAGACACGGTGTGGCGTCGGGTGCTGCGCACTGAGTCTCGGGCGGCCTGTCATCCCCCCATCTGTGTGCGGTGTCCAGCCAGCACCCTAGACCTCACCTCCCATCAACCACCTGCCATGAGGGCACTGTCACCCCAGACCCAGGGGCGCTGAGCAGCAGGCCCTGGACGCGTGTGGACCCATCAGCCCCAACCTGAAGGGAGCGAGGGGCCGCACTGCCCATGGGGAGACCCGGGAGGCAGCAGGATGCTTGCCCGCTCTCAGCGCCCCTCCACGTCCCCCACTCCGGTCCCTGCACGGCCACCTGCTGCTGCTCTGGCTGACCGGGTCCCCCCGAGCCTCTGGGCTGAGCGTGTCCCCACCTCCACCCTGACTGCCCTGCTCTGGGAGAACCCCAGGAGGACCCCTGCACCCTGTGCCCACAGTGGACAGCTGGTGCTGGGCAGCTGCGGTCACTGCCAAGGACTGAGCGGCAGGTGGGGTGAAGCCCAGAGACTCGGAGCGAAGGAACAGCATGCCCACAGAAGCCCTCTTAGCCCAGAGTGGATCACAATCCTGCCCCACTCCCTGCCCTGGAAAGAGGTCACTGAAGACCCCCTAAGGGTAGACAGCAGGTTCACCCCTGTCCTGGGGCTGCTCCTCAAGTGCTGAGAGCACGAGCGTTCACCACCCGCGACGCAGGCTGCGCACCGTCCTCACATGCACACGGGAAGGGTCTGCTGGCAAACCTTCCCGCCACACCCACACCGCCGGGCACACCCGAGCTGGACCTGCGAGTGCGCTTTTAGTAGGGTGGGGATTCCAGTCCCTAGGCGTCACACCCCGTCTTAAGTGAAGGTGGCCCTGAACGCCTTGGGGGGTTTCTGAGGCCGCTGCACAGGGGCTGCAGAGCCTGGGGAGGAATGGCCAGGGGTCACCCCAAAGCCAGAACTCCGGCACCACCGAGATTCTGGAGCCGCGGCGCTCAGTGGCTGGAGCACACAGTTCTGTCGCCACCACGAGCCACAGCTGCGCGTTCCCTCGGAAGGCAGGCCCCTCCAACATGCATGTGCGCCTCCCACAGAGTCTCCCGATAATCGCAAGTGCAATTTAAACGTGCCAGCGGGCTGGGCCGGCGTCTCAGTCAGGAAGGCGTCCTGAGTCCTCAGGGAGAGGCCCTCCTGAGCGCACGCGGAACCCCACGGTCCGCTTTCTAGGGAAGGACAGCCTGCGCTCCAGCAGCACTCGGGCCTCAGCTCCCCAACGCCGTCTGCGGCACGCGTCAGCGCTCCTCTGCTGTCACTGCTGTCTCCGTGGGGGTGACATGGTGTCTCATGGGCGCTTCAGTCTGCGTTTCCTTGAAGACTAACGATGTGGTGTGCCCTTCCCTGAGTGCGTGGGCCTACTGGGTATCTTCCCTGTGGAATGGTCCATGCAGAGCCTTGGTCCACTTGTGAACTTATTCCTGCTCTGACTCTTGAGCCGTTTAATGTACATCCTTGGCAGGTCCATGACTGGTCTGTCAATGTGTCCTGCCTCCCGAGGGTCGGCTTTGCACTCTGTTGGCAGCCTGTGGAGGGGCTGGGCTGCCCCACCTGCGTCGTCACGTGACAGACACAGCGGTTCTCTCCTGACGGGCCTCCCAGTGGACGGTCTTGGTCCTCGTCTTCTGAGAACCGGCGCAGACCCCTCGGGAAGCCCACTGCCCAGACGGGGCTGCAGGAAGTGGGCGCCTGGTGTCACCCCACACCCTGCGCACCGCCGAGAGAGTGGGCGGCCGGCCTGCGGACCGCGTGCAGACACTGACCTCCCGTGTCCAGTCACCTCCGAGGGAGAGCTCAGGACAGCGGGGCCACCCCGGGAGGCAGGGCCAGGGGGCCCCCCAGAGAGGAACAGGGCGCCACGAGGCCGTCCCCACGCTCCCAGAGCTTGACGGAGCACCATGCCTGCGGCCCTCTGGCGGCCGACTGTCTCAGCGTCAGTGCTGAGCTTCTGCAGGGAGCCCGGAGGCCGCAGTCTGGGGAGGCGGCCGGTCCCACCCCCGCCCAGCCTGGGGCAGGCCCGCTGCTTCTCCAGAACCACCGTCCTGCGGGTCCTCCGGTCACATGTCTCCCAGGAGGAACTCACAGGCCGGTCCTGGTGCCCCCCCGACTGGGCCCCGCGGGCCCACGCCACCTCGTTCCCTCCAGAAGGGCCTCAGTCCCCACCCCGCTGCCCTCCACCCGCAGGCACGGGAACTTTCCCACGGAGCTCTGCGGTAACGCTCTCAGTGCCTCTTCCGTGGCCAACCTCACGCCCCTCCCCTCAACGCCTCTCAGAAAATCCTCCGGGAAGACAGATTTCCTCACTTCTGGTCGGTGTTTAAATCCCTGCCCGCCCACGGCCTCCGGAGCACAGCACGGGGCTCAGGGTCACGTGGCAGCTGGTTCCAGAAACAGAGCCCAGCGCACCGCCTCGTGGCCGCAGCCTCTGCCTTGCCAGCCCTGCCCAGGCAGGCCGTGCCCCCAAGCCCTGGATGGGCCAGAGGCTGACAGCCCCTGAACCCAGGCGAGGACTCTGAGCCCCAGCCCAGCCTGTGCCCCTCACACCCCCATGCCCACGCTCAGCCTGTTTCTGGGCCGAAAGGCCCAGAACCGCCTGCTCACGTCCCTATCAGCCCTGCCCTGGGACGCTGTGTGTCCTTCCTTCTGGGGAAGCCCGCCTCCTCCTCCAGACAGGGCCGCTTTGGGGGTCAGGTCCCCACTCAGAGGGCCCCTGCCTGGTGCAATGCCTGACAGCTGGCTTCTTAAGAGGCAGGACGTGGGGCCTGGCAGACCCACAGCTGTCCTCACCCGGACATGCCCCCCAGGGCCGGCGGCCAGCATCGCCCTCACCCACCCTGGGCACCGTGACCCACCCCTGAGTTCTCCCTGTGTGCCGGCGCTCTGCACGGCACCTGCACGCGGTGAGCACAGGACACGGCTCCCTGCATGACGGACAGTGCGAGTAAGAGCTCATCTCAGGACGCTCGGCTTGCCTCCCGCTGTCTCAGAAGCTAGGTCTTCTGTTTGAAAACGGGAAGTTTCGGCAACAGGGCACTTAAGTCCCCTTCTACCATGATATCATGAGGCTCCCGACACCAAAGGCCTCTGGAGGGGCAGGGTCCCGACCCTCAGTGGGTGTCTCAGAACCGGCCCACCCATGGACTCAGCACTGTCCCCGCTGTGCCCTGCGTTTCGTCTTTCTACAGAGTGACAGGAATTAACTCAAAAGAGACACATCAACTCAGGCAACACTCTGCTACCTTTATAACTTTTCCGTTTCATTCTTCCCATTTTCCCCTTCAGCATCAGGGGTGGGGTAGAAGGAAAGCTTTTTGTCCTTCTTTCCTTCTGTCTGTCTGCAGTCAGTAGTACTGCACATTGCAGAAAATCAAGAGTAAGGAAGAACAGGCCTTAATGGAAACAGCTCCAGTAAGAAAACTGAGACTGAAATTAAACCATGGCTCCCAGACACAAAGCTGCGTCGTTAGTACCCGCAGAGCCCGGAACATTCCGCGTGCTCCCAAGCGTCAGGCTACCTTCCGAGCTGCGGCCGTGTTCCCAAAGCTTGACGTTTTCCTAAAAGGCATGAAATGAGTCCCAGAAAGGAGGCTCTTGTAGCTGGGAAGGAGGAAGAAGCCTGACCCCCAAATCCATGCAATGCAGCTCCATTTCGTATACTGAGCATTCATGGTTCCCCGTCTGCTCTCCCTGACCCAATGGCGGGCAGGTGAGGAATTCTATTCCCACAGCACTGGGCACACGGCCTGCCCACGGCAGCACCATGACACTGAGCTGGCCCTGCAGACCTGCCACCACCTGGAACTGGGCCAACCACTGCCGAGCAAAGGTCACTGCAAGCACACTCGTATGCTGCTGAACCTCAGACACCCTTTCCTTCTGAATGTACATCGTATCTCACCTTCTGATTGACCCAATCCAGAAAGAGTGCAGCCTCGTGAACGTCACAGCAGCACGCCGTGACTGCCCATGGCACCTCCGGGAACTCTCCCAGCAGCAGCTGCCCACATTTACCCTACACCCTCACCCCCGACCAAAGAGGGTGGAGACCACCGTGATTCAGATCTCTAGGGCTACACCAGCAGCCCACTGTGGTCTCCCTGCACGACGGAACCACAGGACAAATTACATCTTTTCATAACAGCTTCTCTATATATAAACACATCTACTCATTTTGGTACTAAAAATGCACAGAAAGGAGGCTCTTACTTAAATCCAAACATACTATTTCTGAGTATCCGAGATTTACAGCATACACTCTTTGGAATTTTTGAATGGAATATATTCTGAGGATTATAAGGTCGTACTGTTACGCTACCCTGGAATTGCCCTGGTGGTGGCTACAGAAACCATCTTTCCGGCTTTTGGTATGAACGTATGACAAAATTAATGCACTGGTTTTGGAGAAGTGTCCTAAAGCAGCGGTGCCCAGCATGTTGGCGCCAGGAGCGATTTCATGGAAGACAATTTTTCCTCGGGTGGAGGGGGGTAGTTTCGGAATGAGACAAGTGCATTCCATTTACTGTGCCTGCTACTCTAGTATCACATCAGCTGCACCTCAGGTCAGCAGGCACTAGACCCTGGAGCTTGGGGACCCTCTCCTAATGAAGGGTTGTTATATTATTATTCCTTCTGTGTGAAAAGAAATCGAAATACGACCACCGTGCACTGTGGGGCTGAGCTGGGATGTGAACTCTGACTCTCACAAGCTGACTGATAAGGGGATGCTGCTGCGGTGCACGGCAGAGAAACGTGGTTCCAGCAAGTGGTTTCCACGCTGATGAGCCTCCTGTGCAGGCGCTGTGGTCAGTGACTTCTTCACGCCCCACTGAGGGTGTCTTACTACCCTGAGGTACGTGAAGTGAGAAGGAGCAGATGCATAGAAGCAGAAACAAGTTACTACACAAACACTGACAGGGACTCCCTGGAGGGCCAATGGCTGGGACTCAGCGCCTTCACTGCCAGGACCCTGGGTTCAATCCCTGGTGGAGGAACCGCAATCCTGCAAGCCATGCGGCACAGCCAAATAAAGAACAAACAGGAAATACCGGGCAAAGCCAGGTTCCTCTCCTGCCTCTGCTCTTGCCATCAGCCCCGTCTCCTCTCCTGCTGAGCGCTGACCCTTTGTCACCTGAGGAGGCTCTGTCCTGAGGGCCCCGGGGAGGTCACCTCAGAAACACGGAGGAGCGGCTTGTGGTCCAACGGCCAGCACACCCCACTGTCGGCACCTCGTGTCTGTGGCTTTGTTTGGGCTCTCACGTCCCTCCGTCCACAATGCCTCCAGGGTAAAGAGTCGGGGTCTGAGACCGAGCTCTGATTTCTCCAACAGCTGTCATCTCTACTGAACAAATCTGTTTATCGCACTGACGCGAAACATCTCTTCAATCAAACACTAAGCTTCCATATGTCCCTGAAGACTACCCACTATGTTCCTACCGAGTACATTTTTTAAAGTAACATTAATACTAATCAGCGGGTACGCAATGCATAATTATCCCCTGGGTGTGGCTGGAAAAGGGCTGTGGGATCCTCAAGTTAATCCTTCTTCCCACGCCAAACTAGGAGGGCTCTCCCTTTAGCGCAGTGGCCGCAGGCAAGACGCTGCCTGAGCTTTCTACAGGTGAGGGGCACGCTTCAGCCATGCCTGGGAAGTCAGTGCACTGGTGCATGGTATCTTTCCCACACGATGTCGCCACTTAAAACAACTTACCTCCACGGCAAGAGTCTCCACACTGATGATGAAAACTTGACCTCCAGACGCCGCCCACAGTGTGTCTTCCATCAAGAGCAGACTTCGAACTGGGAGGACGCCTAACTTAATCACCGTTTGAGGCTCGGAATTCCAGGATCCATCTTGAAAGAAAATATTTCTTTCAATTTCATTCAAATTCAGTTTCTCAAACTGACATTTCTTCAAAGACGACACACAGATGGCCAACAGGTACATAAAAAGATGCTCAGCATCACGCATCATCAGGGAAATATAAGCCAAACCCACAGTGAGATACCACCTCACACCTGTCAGAATGGCCATCACAAAAAGACAACAAATAACAAGTACTGGTGAGGATGCAGAGAAAAGACAAGCCTTGTGCACTGCTGCTGGGAATGTAAGCTGGTGCAGCCACCTTGGAGAACAGTATGGAGGTTCCTCAGAAAGCTGAAAAGAACTACCACACGCTCCAGCAACACCACTGCTGGGCACATATCAATCCACACAGAACAGAAACACTACTTTGAAATGATACACACCCTTCAATGTTCACTGCAGCATTTACAACAGCCAAGACACAGAAGCAGCCTAGAGCTGCTGATGGATGAACAGACACAGAAAACATGATACGTATACACACAATGGAATATTACTCAGCCATAAGAAAGAATGAAATCGTGCCATTTGTGAGAACGTGGATGGACCAGCAGGACTCA
Organism: Bos indicus x Bos taurus; assembly: GCF_003369695.1. Classification (NCBI taxonomy): domain Eukaryota; kingdom Metazoa; phylum Chordata; class Mammalia; order Artiodactyla; family Bovidae; genus Bos; species Bos indicus x Bos taurus. The sequence goes on along the minus strand of NC_040102.1, from coordinate 1,451,120 downwards.
ATGCTAAGTGAAATGAGTCAGAGAAAAGGAAACACTGTTATGGTCTCACTTATATGAGGAATCTAAAAAAGCCAAACTCAGAAACAGAGCAGAAGGGGGGCTGCCAGGGGCTGGGGGTGGCAGAGACAGGGCGATGACGGCCAAAGGGCACAGACTGCAGTTATAAGACGAAAGGTTCTGAGGACCCAATGTGCAGCATTATGGTTACAGTTAAAATTTGTTAAGAGAAAGGACCTTAAATGTTCTCAGAACAAAAAGAGCAATGGCTAGCATGTGATGTGATGGGGGTGGGAGCTAGGAGGTGGTGGTGACCACTTCGTAACATGTACGTGTATCAAGTCGAGACACGGTGTACCTCAAACTTGCTGTTGCTGCTGCTAAGTCACTTCAGTCATTTCCGACTCTGTGTGACCCCATGGACAGCAGCCCACCAGGCTCCCCCGTCCCCGGGATTCTCCAGGCAAGAACACTGGAGTGGGGTTGCCATTTCCTTCTCTAATGCATGAAAGTGAAAAGTGAAAGTGAAGTCGCTCAGTCATGTCTGACTCTCAGCGACCCCATGGACTGCAGCCTACCAGGCTCCTCCATCCATGGGATTTTCCAGGCAAGAGTACTGGAGTGGGGTGCCATTGCCTTCTCCGGTACCTAAAACTTACACAGTGTTATATGTCAGTCATATCTCAGTAAACTTTGTGGGGGCGGGGGGAGGGGGGTAGGTTTAAGTTCACCCAATAAACAAAAATAAAGCCTGAATAAATTCGTAACACTAGAAGAAATGGACACAGACACCCCAAATCAAATTGGAGACCAGATATATCATAGTCATTTCAAACTTTCAAATAGTCGATAGTTCCCATGAAATTTAAACTCTACTGGAGCAGCAGAAAAAACAACTTGAGTAATGCTGAACAAAGGTTGCAGAGAAGAAAAGCAGAGAGAATCCCATGATAAGCACTCATGTGATTCTAAATACATGTGTATTTAAACACAAAATCACACCAAGCAGGAGCGAAACAATGGGTCCTCTGCAGAGTGAAACCTCAATGAGGGGCCCCGGATCCTGCTGCACCGCTCATCCTCTGCAGGAGTTCAGCGCGGGCCTTAACCCACCCCTACCCGGGGCCGCGGGCTTCTGCTCTGGGACGCAGTGAAGTGTGTGCAACAGCTGGCGCTGTGCCGGGCGGCCTAACCCTGACCCTAACCCAACAGCGGGCGCTGTGCCGGGCGGCCTAACCCTGACCCTAACCCAACAGCGAGCGCTGTGCCGGGCGGCCGGCTTCTGTCTACGTCCTCCCTTCAGGACCGACTGAGTCACGGGAGCCTCGGGATGCGGGGTGGCAGGTACTGATGGGACTGCCGTTTGGCCCGGAGTGAACCACCCCCACCCCAGATGCAGCAGTGACACCTCTGCACAGGCGCGCCCCGGGACACTCACCATCCTCTGCGCAGGCGCGCCCCGGGACACTCACCATCCGCTCTGGCGTAGACGGCCACGGCGCCGTTGACCAGGCCGGCGTATAGGCTCTGGGCTGTGCAGGCCAGGCTCATGACCGTGGACTTCTCCGGGGTGAAGAAGTGCTGCAGCCGCACCTTCTTGCAGCCCTGGCTGCTCTTGTAGATGGAGATGCTGAGAGATGCATCACCCGGTGGGCGCTTGCTCACATGGAAGGGCGCGACCACCAAGCAGGAGAACCCTGTCCACCCCAGCCTGCCCTTCCCCACCTCCCGCTCCTTCTGCAAACACCTGGTTGCAGTGAAAAGGCTGCTGACCCTCTGATCTCTCTCTTCTCTTTTAAAAGACAAGTTCTGGGTTCTTTTTTAAGCCTAGTTCTTCCTACAGATCTAGAGACTTCACACTAGGAAAGTCAACGCAACTTCCCTTTAAACTCTGAACGATGCTCAGTGTGAGGTTAACACAGAGCACAACTGTTTCATCCTGAAGTCTAAGAGTGATGTGCACTTAGAAGCATGAATCAGCAGCAAGCGCGTCCGTGGCAAAGGGCAGCAGGAACTAGAACTCTCCCTGTCAGGTGCTGCCGCTCCCTGGGGTTCCCCGGGAACGTCCCACACACGGGCTCCTTCAGAGTCCGAGTCCCAGCCTGCTCCACCCTCACTGCACAGACCCCAGCAGGGCCGCCAGGGAGGGGCAGTGGCAAGGCCCAGGGCGGGGGGAGGCGCTCACCTGCCCTCCTCCGTCCCCAGGCAGACGGCGGGCACGCCCAGCACCCGGCCGCCGCCCTCGGGCTCACGGGGCCTGTCCTCGGCGGGCACGTACACCATGCACAGCACGCGGGACTCCACGTTGAAGCACTCGATGACCTTGGGGCTGGAGTTGTGGAAGGAGACGATGGCGATCTGGCCCATCTGACTGGTACAGCTGCCAATCTGGGGGTCGGGGGCAGAAGTGAGCAGGGGGGGGCTCCCACGGTACCTGCACAGCGGACCCCCCAAGGCCACAACGAGACCCAGCTCTGGAGTGGAACCAGCTCCCAACAGTGTTGAATGACCTTCCACGTATGCTCCCTCTGCCACCCTCTGTGTTGTTAGTTAACCTTTTCCTTTACTTAAGCAACGAGAGAAGTTTTGCTCTTGTAAAAGTCACATTTACATCCTTTAAACCTGAACACCTAGCACCACAGTAGAGGCCCATCGATATGTAATTCAAAGTCTGGAAATACAGACTAGAATCAATCTTAAACCAGGCCTTACCTAAGAAAACAAGGATATAAAAAGAGGAGAAAAGGGGTGAGAACTGCCCCAGTTGAAAGGAAAAAAAAAACATTTAAATACTTCTATTATTTAAGTTAGTTGTCTTTGGACTGAAATTAATCTGGAAAAGTTTTACTGGAAAAAGAAAAAAGAGAAACATTTCACTCTAGGATTGTCCTTTTCTCATCCGGGACTTCCATGTTTATCGCGCACTGACCAGTAACAGCAATCTACGGGACGGCCCTGCCATTTTTTCATCTCATTAATTGTGGATATGGATTCTTCACAAACCTGAATTAAAAACAAACAAAGGCGTCTTACCCACAGGAAACCGTGAGCCACGGAAAATGAGTCTGACTGATTCTCGTTATTCAGGTACGGCTCAGGATTATAAACAGCACATTCAATCTAAAGGGGAATACAATCAAAGACTCAAATTTAAAATGGGACACAGAGGAGGCTGGAAGGCAAGTCTTTTAACAGATAACAGTGTCTGACATAAGCCACGGAAATGACAAAGACTAAGAGAGGAAAAGATGGATGTATGAGTTGTAGAGATTTCGTTTTTAGAAGCAAACACCTCAGTGTGCCCGGGGGCTGCATCCCCACGGGGGAGGCCACATCGACAGGCCCACGCCTCTCCTAGGGAGCGGGCTCTGCCACTGCAGGAGTCCCCGTAAACCGAGGAAGCTCCAGGTCTGAGTGTCGGCCAGAGACCACATGGGAAATAGTAACATGTCTCTTAAAGAAAGATACAACCACGTGTCTCAGAGCTCACAGCAGTCACTGGTCATAGTGCCTGAGTGCCCAGCACAGGCACACCAGTACAAGGCCACCTGGAGATGGGTTTGCTTCAGTAAAGAGTGGGCCCCACACCCCAGGCCGGCAGAGGGCCCCAACTATGACCCACGTGGGAGCCCAGCTGCCGTGCGAGGGGCCTGGGAGGAGGGCAGGGCAGCGGCCGAGACGAGCAGGCTCTGGCCTGAAGCACCCCAATTCTGCAGGATCTCTACACACGCCAGACCAGAGGCCACACCCAAGGCTGCCCAGGCCCCACCTTGAACTCCTGCTGCTTGGCCACTGTCACGGGCATGTGTCCCAGGAGGAGTGGGTGTCTCTCCTTCCTGATCTGGTTCCCGTCGTCCTCCACGCAAAACCAGCCCAGGTGGTTCTCCTCCTCTGCAGCCGCCGGAGAGAACGGACAGAGGTGAGGACGTTCTTGCGGGTGACCGGACAAACCCCTTCTCAAGCTTCCTTCCCAGCTGCGGGCTTACCCTCCCGGGCGTGCACCCATCATAAGAGGAACGCATGCCACCCCTCGTTTCATCAGCTGACCTCAACCCGTCTTACCCAGGGCGAGCTTGGCCATCTGCAGGCTGTTGATCCAGGACTCCTTGATGGCGGGAGTGAAGGTGTTGAACACGGCAGTGAAGAAAGTCGGCCGGCCGGACCTGCAGGGAGAAGGGAAGGCCGTTCACTCCGCAAGTGGGCTCCAACACGTGAAATCCAGTCCCGGGGCCTGCCTGTAGGATACGGTCCCTGAACCGCGAAGACGAGCAGGTTGGGACAGAGGCCCGAGCTTGCAGGCTGCCCGCTGAGGCCCACTAACTTGTCCTGCTTCCCCGGGAGCTGCAACTGCACGCGACAGCAGTCGGCCGCACGGATCTCTTCTTCCTTCTTCAGAATCAGCCTCTGTAAGCCAGACATCCAGTCCTGGGCCACCAACGGGTTCAGGTTCTAGGAGGAGACGCACAAGCGCACAAAAGTGTTAGTAAGACAGCACCAAACCGAGGGAGAGGAAAAAAGCGATGCCGTGAAGTGAAAGACCCAGGGAGACCAGTGACACTTCTCACGTCAGGAAAAAGGCCCCTTGGGAGGAGGGTCACATGGTGCCAGGACGTTTCTAAGAGAACTGAGGCTCGAGTCAGCCTCAAGGCGAAGATGGTTACACTGGAAGGCTTCAGCTCCTCAGAAACAGGAGACACCGACAGTCAGATCAAAGCTTGGAGTAACTCCAGTCCTCCCTTGTGGGTGGTGGCAGCCATGCTGACGATGGTTTAGAGACTAAAACAGAATTTGAACCCAAGGTTCGGCTGTCACCTGATAGTTTCCTTTGAGGTTTCCAACCAGCTGAGTGATGTGACCGATGACGCTGAGGTCATGCAGCAAGTTTTGCAGGTCTTGATACAGCTGCCCCGGCCCCACGTAGACTCGGTCTGCAACACAGGCGACAAAAGGCGCACGCTGAGGACTGCCCTGGTGCTCCAGCGGCTCTGGAGGCAGGGGGCCCTGGTCCCACCCCTGGTCAGGGAACTAGATCCCACAGGCTGCAACGGAAGATCCCAAGTGCGGCAGCTAAGACTCGGCGCAGCCAAATGATACTAAAAAATTAAAGTGCACAAATCTCAGCATGTTCCTGCCAAGGCTCGAGGAAGGAGACTCGAGAACAGAGTCAGGCTCACCCAGAATTTTTTAAAGGTGAATGTTTCTATGTAAGGAGATGCTTTCTGTTTCTGACCTTTCATTTTGAAGTAATCTGAGACTTTCCAGAAAAGCTCTAACAGCATAAAGTTCCCTGTACCTGGTGCTGGATGGTGACGGGTCAGAACCACAAGAGCATCCTCACAAAGCAGGAAATCACGTGGATGCAGCAACACTGACCAGCGTGGCCCCACCCAGACCTCAGGGCTCCTGGGAAACCAACAGCTTCTCACCAGGCCTGTCTCCATGGAAACTGCAACAGGCTTGAAATCTCAGGGTTGGAAAGCCAAGTGGAGTCCCTGTGGCCAAGGACGCAGTGACTGTGCCCAGAAACCCCCAGGAGCGTGGGCCGGGGCCCAGCGGACATGGCTGACGGCAGCTCTGTGCCCGAGGGTCCTACATCACCCCAGGCTCCCAGCACACACCGGGTGCCAGGGGCCTCCAGGACCAGGGCTCTCCAGGTGGGGGGAACCGGGCAACAAGGAAGTCGCAGACAGACGCCAGCAGGGATGGTGGGGGCGCCCCCGGCTCCTGACGTGCACATCACCCCAATCCACCGCAGGTCTCCATGGTCTGTGCCTGCTCCCGGACGGGGGCACCGCACGTGGCTGCCGGTGCCCCACAAGAGCCCCTCTGCCCACAGCCACGGCCGCACCCGAGCCCAAGCGCATCTCCCCTTGGGACAGAGGCCCAGCCATGCCTCTGGTTTTCACTGCCAATCGTGAGCATTAAGTAACTACATAGAAATCAATGGGAGTGATTTTCCCAAAATGACATGCATCAGAATTTGCACAACTGCTCCCGCCTGCTGAAAAGTTTCAGGAACCTGTCCTCAGGATGGGCCAGCGGCCGGGTGGCAATGCCTTCCCCCTCTTGTGTACACGTCTCTGAGGGCCTGACAGCTCACCCCCTGCCCCAAAGGCCCCCCAAGCGCCCATGTTGTGGACCAGCCCCTCAACACCTGCCACGGTGCCCACCTGGCACAATTTCTTGCAAATTGAGGGTGGTCTAGGGGCCACTTGTGGAAACTGAACTGAGGTTACGAGAATCCTAGATGAAAAATCCAATGTCACCTTATTTTTGCCATAAGGGAAATTTATTTCCTTATAAACCCGCCTCCTGCGATAGCATGGAGCAGAGTAAAACTAAGACATGGTGGGCACAGAATTTTGCAAAATAAGTTCCTGAACTTAAACCAACCGAGAGCTTCTGGCTTGCAAGGCTCCACACCTAGCAGAAAGCTTGAGGCCTCACGTGGCACCCCCCGAGGACAGGCAGGGCGCGGGGCGGAGGCGCCTTCCATCCCGGCTCTGCAGGGCCCTCCTCCCACAGCTGTGGTTGCCAGGCAGGGAGGCCTACGCTGTCCCCACCACTCGACAGCAGCCCAGCCTGCAGCGCTCAACTTCAGAAAAGAGTCATTCAAACAGCACAACAGTCACGTGAACATCGGGGAGCAGGGTTTCTAACTCAGCTTCTCAAAATAACTTGGGATGAGAAGCGCGGGAGCATCAGGAGAGACATCAGCGAGGGCGCTGCAGCTGTTCTGTGAAAACTCCGGCACGACCGAGGCAGGCCGGCCAGCGAGCGGCTCGCGGACGGGAGGCTCCCAGCTGCCCAGACCCGCCGGAGGGACCCCAGCACTCAGCCTGGCGCTGGGGTCGAGGGGCAGACCCCGTCCACAGGGGCAGCTCACTGTCCGCCCCACAGGACCCGCCCTCTCTCCAGGTTCACCTGGCAAATCCCTCATCAGTGCTGCCGTGGGACAAACACCTGGACCATCTTCAGCGTCTCGTAAGCGCCGGACAGCATCATGCTCTGTCCCGGAGCTGGGAAAAGCCCCGGAGGGCCCTGACCTGAGTTCCGTCTGCCCACACTTACAGAATCAGCAGACTTTAGTTGTAACCGAGAAGGCCTTTTAAAGACCATTTACTCCCCCACTCACCTTTCATAGCTCAGAGCTAAAAATTAGACCCACTCCACAGTTGGGGAAACCACAGAGGTTCCCACACTAATCCCAGGTGAATATCCGGGCCCACAGTGCTGACTGCATCTGTGTGCGGAGGACCCCAAGTCAACATGGACCCCGACTCCAGGCTCGGCACCCGGCACACCCTGACCCCCTCACCGTCTGTTCACCGTGCACTTAAAATGGGTGAACTGTGCTGTGTGAGAGTACCATAATCTTAAAAATTAATAAATGCTTAAAAAAGTAGCACATCTAACACAGAACCAAGACTATTAAATGGGTGGCAGCTCTGTCTCCCATCCCTGGGACACCTGGGTCGAGACCATGCCTGCCCCCCAACCTGGAGTCTCCCCACCCAGAAACCGCAGACAGAGGCCTGCTGTCACCACCGGCGCGTGACACGGGCCTGCTGAGGACACGCGGGTTAACCTTTCTCCTGCAGTCAGGGGCCCTCCACCACCCCCCACGTGTCACACAAGCCTGCTGAGGACACGCGGGTTAACCTTTCTCCTGCAGTCAGGGGCCCGCCGCCACCACCCACGCGTGACTCGGACCCGCTGAGGACACATGGGTTAACCTTTCTCCTGCAGTCAGGGGCCCTCCACCACCCCCCACGTGTCACACAAGCCTGCTGAGGACACGCGGGTTAACCTTTCTCCTGCAGTCAGGGGCCCGCCGCCACCACCCACACGTGACTCGGACCCGCTGAGGACACATGGGTTAACCTTTCTCCTGCAGTCAGAGGCCCGCCGTCACCACCCACGCGTCACACAGGCCCGCTGAGGACACGCGGGTTAACCTTTCTCCCCGAGAGGCCGGCATTCCCTCAGCATCAGCAGTCAGGGTCACCCTGCTCGCCTCTGTTCCAAGAGGAAGTATTTTACTACCTTATCAGCAACGAAAAGGTGTTTTCCTTTTCCGACCTTAGGCTTTGTTCTCCAGCGTCCAACCATGTGTGTAATTGAAACCGTAAGAGGAAGAGGCCCATTGGATGGGGATGGATCTAGGGGCCCATCTCCATGGCAACTTCTCGGTCCCAGGGTCTATCTGGGGGCCACTCAGTGGTCTCGGTCCTATTAAAGACTTGGCAGGACTGCCGTTGTAAGGCCAGAGCTGAGCAGCTGGACAACCCTAAATTCAGAATGAAAGCAAAGGTGTTGTCTGCAAAGTGACGCACCGTCTCCTGATGGACAGTGAGAACTGCGTGCCTGATTTGCTGGGGCAGGTGGGAAGTTCCTGGTATCATCGAGGGCTCAAGTGCAGCAGTGAACCTAGCCTGGGTTTTTGCTTGTAATACTTAAAAAATCAAGTCATCCTGCGTTTTGCTTTTTAACCTGCTGACTTGACTCCTATTCTAAGCTGGCTCAATGTGAACCATAAATTAGAAGATGAACAAGAGAACGCAGTGTTCCCAGGAAAACACCATCTATTTCATGGATCGAAGGCATCCCTGGAGATCTAACACAATGAGGTGATCGTGATCACAAACACATCTTGGGCTTGCTTCCATGGTAATAGGCACGGAAACGTTATTTTTGTTCACAAAAACAAGACGTAATAGGATCTGCTATCCTTCCAAGTCATTTAACTAAAGTTTTAAGAACTTTCACATCTTCATGTTGCTCTTTATTAAGTGAAAATGTTAGTAATCGAGTCAATTTGGAGACTATTTCTCCCTCGCTCCCCCCTACTCCTCAGCTGGTCCCTCTTAGGAAAACCTGTGATAAAGTCTGGTATTCTGGCTATTACTTGAGACGGTACGCACACTGTTTAAACAGCACCATGAGTTTTCATCAGCAATTCAGGAGTCTAGGAGCACATGCTCACGGAGCTCGCTCCTCAAGGAGGTCACCAGACGCGTGACTCTTAGCATCAGGCGAAGAAGAGCAAGCAGTGAGCAGGCCCCACGTCAGTGGGGACCCAGCAGGCACTGTTTCCTGTCCCCCTAGGCCCAAGTGAACGTGTGTGCTCACTCGGAAAAGCTACACCTTTCAAAACAATTGATGGGACGTCCCCCTTCACTGTACTTTAAGTACTCCACAATTCAGGGGCTGAGGCCAGTGAGTACAATTTAGCCGGGTTTTAACTTAGACTAAAAAAAAAAAAAAAAGCAGAAGATGAAAGTAATGACTACCACTATGACACCAAGTTCAAATTCTAGGGTCCGCAGACCCTTTCCTAACAGTCACCGTGTGCAGGACTGCTGAGCACCACCCAGTGCCGGGCCCTTCCCCGAGTCCTCTGTGAGGGGCACAGGCAGGCATGACCCCCATGGAGACGGAAAGACACGGGGCAGAGACCTGAGCCCACAGCCCAGCCCACGCCCGCTGGGACTCTCTGCAGCCACACGACATGCCCTCTGCAGAGAGCAGGGCCCTATCCTGGCTTCTGGTGGGGGGCACAGTTCAGGATGTGATGACATCCCAAGGGCAGGCCCCCACTCTCAACCCCGAAAGGGGACCACTCAGAGAAGAGCCGCCAACTGGCGTGTGTCCACGCTCCCCCCACGTCCCCCGTAAGAACCGCGCCACCCACACCTCCCGCCTCAGCCCTGGAAGCGTCACTCACGGGGCTTGGTGCTGGCTGCCAGCAGGCTCTCGGGCGCTGGGCCCGTGGGACAGCGGCCGCCCTCTGCCGCACCGTCGCCGCCACCGTACTCGACCACCTCCGCCTGCCCAAGCGGGACACTCCACTTTAGTAGGTACCTCTGGCCCGACGTCACCGCGCCGCCGTCGTGCGAGGCGCTGCGAGAACTGGGAGCCCTGTTTTCAGCAAAAACCACGGGGACATGTCTCCAGGCTTCTCTTCCCGGGAGACGCCACGGAGAGCCCCCCGACATGCTCACCAGGTGAGCTCTGTACACAGTGTCTGTGGGAAGGGGACACGCCACCCACTCCACCTGTGCCCACAGAGCTCGCACGGGCTGACCCTGGCCGTCCACTCACCGGGTGCTGACCGTGGCGCACATGAGCACGTCGTTCAGCATGAAGAGCCGGCGCTCCTTGGTTTTCATGATCTCCCCCCGGTCGTTGTAGACGGTCTCTATCACGTCGTCAGAGCGGATGAGGTAGCGACTGCCGCTGCTTAGGAGCTAGGTATTCACAGTCCATCAAGGAAAAGAGAAAAGATGAGAAAGAAGCCTCATGAGAGACATGAGCAGATAGTGTCCAAGTTTTATAGATCCTCTTTTCTTTACAGAGAAACCCTGTTTCCAACCACACTTTGTGCATGTATAGCACAGAGCTCAGAAAGTGGCTCTTTTAAAAAACATTTTTCTTTTCCCTTAAAACCATGCTATTCTGTTTTTTAACTGATTTATTTAACGTTTGGCTGTACCCTGCGGCATGTGGGATCTTCTCTCCCTGACCAGGGATTGAACCCACTCCACCCACATTAGAAGGCGGAATCTCAACCACTGGACCACCAGAGAAGTCTTGCAATTTTTTAAAATGAATCTAAACAGTGGCAGGAATCTAACTTCCTTCCTCGAGCAGTTTCTCCAGCTAAGATATGCTGACTCAGCCACAGAAGGCTCACTTATTTTCCCGTGTCATTCACTGCAACCCTTCTCTTCCAATGACTCCTCAGAATACACACTCGTCTTCAGGGACGGTCACCCCCACCTTTCCTTTACTCAAGACACCGTCTCGACCTGGAAAGTCTGTGGGAGTCTTTATTCTCTGCTTTTATTTCTCCCAAAGGATATCGTAGTGACGTAACATCCTGACTGCTCGTGGTTGGCCATGTTTTACTTGTCTGAGCCAAATAAGACACTCTTGGTTTCCAAAGGAAAGGTGCTTAATATTCACTGGTAAAATGACTTAACTCATGCCAGAGGCAGACTTATTTTAGCGCTTTAGCCTGGCAGGAAACCAGGAATCCCTGGGCCAGACACCCACCCCGGCTAGCCAACCTCACGGGGATGAAGCTGCATGTCACTGACCCATCCATCAGTGACACCGCCCTCAGAGCACGCCGGCTGCCCTGGGTTCCCACACATTCTGGTACCATGGGGAAGCAGGACTTTAAACAACACGAACCCTCCTGAGAACATCTGTGAATGCTACTTTCTGCTTATAAAAATTCCTATACAAACCCTTTGGAGACTCAGAGAAAACCTGAGCTTAAAATGTATGATCATAAAGTGCTTTCAGTTAAATTATTAGGTGTCAGTATCCGGTAGGAAAGGACCCCTGCTGACAGAAACAAAGGTGACTTTCAGCAACAGAGACTGTTATACATAATTCTTCAACACGGCTCGTATCCAGTAACTGCTTCCTGTGAACAAGAGCTTCAAATAAAAATGGCACAGCCTACGTGAAACCGGATTATCGTGGCAGGAACACGACCTTGTAAACACGAAGCTGTTCTGCGTCCCTTCTTCGTGACATATGTAGCTTGGTCCTGCATGGACGGGACAGGTAAGACCACGTGTGACTGCCTATGCGTCTGTGAACGTCCATGCTTCAAGCAGGACTAAGAGGGAACGCTGCATTTTGAAAGTAAAATTCAGCTAGAAGAGTGACTCTTAACCCTCCCTGGGCCCTGGGTCCATCTGAGGACCTGGTCAGCCTAGGAGCCGCTTTCCAGGAAAAGTGCTCGGACCACATGGGCCTTGTGTACACTTTCCAGGGTCTGTGACCTAGAGGCTCTCCTTGGACCTTGGTCAGCAGCTCTGGGCCCAGAGAGACTCGCCACCAAGGTCCCGGGGGATTAATAATAAGTGGCTCAGAGAGCCACAGCTCATTAGCACAAGCGGAAACAGCCTACAGAGAGGAAAAGCGTCCACCTTGTTCAGGTACCGCTCGTTGATGGCTTTTGCTATCTGTTTGATTTCACAGCGCTGGTCTGCGTCTCTCTTCCTCTCGTTCAGCTTCTCCGCTAGCGTCTCGAGCTCCGTCAGCGCCATCTGGAGGGGCAGCCGGTCGGGGTGTCCCCGGGGTGTGTTCTTCAGCATGTCCTTCAGGAAACACAAGGCAGGGGGAAGCTGACACGTGAGGCCGGGTTGGGGGCAGATGGTCACCAGGCACACCCGCCCCCTCATCGCGCGGCTCCAGCATGGGCTGGGGGGAGGAGGGTTCTGGCACTGCTGCTTCTGGGGAATAAAATAAGCCCTGGGAAAGGACAACCAACTCAGTGAATCATGCTTTGGCTGAACATTCGAAGCTCCTTTTGCAAACACAAAATTGACTCATTAATCGGGGGTGGGAAGGGAAACAAGATTGCGTTTCCAGGGAAGGACCCCATGGCCGGCTCGCCGGGACCTCAGAAACTTCTGCCCTGGTAACGGTCAGGCTGCAGGTCTCAGCGAGAGCGTGGCAAGGGGACCCACAGACGCTCGGGATCTCCTTCCCAGGTGTGTGTCCTAGTACTGGGCTTTGAGTGCCGTCTGCCTCGGGGGCACAGGGAGGGCCCTGTGGGGGCACAGTGCGGTCACCTCCTGCACCTAGGTGCCCAGCTCCAGACTCTGAGTCAGGTTCGGAGAGGGCCATGTACGAGCCGGGCGCTGTCACCTTGGCGACCTCGCAGACTGCCCTCCCTACCCCGTCCCACCGCCCCGCCCCAGGCCCGCCCTGACATAAGCCACCCGGGAGGATGGACCGGGGCTGGGAGCCTGCCATGCACACGAGGACCCAGAGGGGCAGCGGGAGCCTCACCTGGAGCAGCAGGATGAACTGCGGGAACCTCTGGATGGGCTTCGTCATCAGGCTGTGCAGTGTGACGCGGTCAGGGCTGGACTCCTGACACTGCTGCGGGGACAAGGCCCGTCACCCCGGCTCAGACCACGCCGCCCCCCTACCCACCCGCCTGCAGGACGCAGCCCCAGGGAGGAGCGCACACCACCCGCAGCGCCCACCAGGGACCTCCATGGCTTCCCACAGCCACTCCCAGCAGGGTGGGGTGCACCCCGGGGTCAGAGGAGGGGCAGACCCCGGAGCCCCTCCAGCACTGTGGGGCTCATCTTCAGAGGATCTGCTCCCTGCCTGCCCTGGAGACCAAGGGGCCCTCCAACCAGATCCCAGAGCCTGACCCTGAGGTCACCAGCAGCAGGCAGCCGGCCCCTGGGTCTGGGGTCTGGTGTCCACTCTCTGCCTAGACCCATCTGGCTACATCCTTCTAAGGATGTCCAAACAAAGTTGGTTTTCAAGAAGCTACTTTACCACTAAAAATTCATCTTTATTTCTGGTACTGATCCAATACCGAGGGCCCCATTGGTGCTAAAATCATTACAATAAATAACATTATACGTTTAGAGGGGAAATTTGGTAAAATCTCACTACAAAGTACTAGGCATTGAACCTGTTATCAGTTCAGTTCAGTCCAGTCACTCAGTGGTTTCCGACTTTTTGCGACCCCATGAACCGCAGCACACCAGGCCTCCCTGTCCATCACCAACTCCCGGAGTCCACCCAAACCCATGTCCATCGAGTCGGTGATGCCATCCAACCATCTCATCCTCTGTCGTCCCCTTCTCCTCCTGCCCTCAATCTTTCCCAGCATCAGGGTCTTTTCCAGTGAGTCAGCTCTTTGCATCAGGTGGCCAAAAGGATGTTAAAAAACACAAAAAAATTTTCAAGTGTTTACCTTTAAAAATTCAAGGAAAGCAGGTTTTGTAGCACACGTTTTCTTAAGGATTGCCACAGCTGTGCTGAAATTATTCACATATTCACTATAAGCATCCAGCACCATGGATTTAGAAAACTGTAATACAAGAGAAAATCGAGAAATGAAAATAATGGAGGGTTCACTGCCTCCCTGCCAAGCTTAGGATGAAAGACCGAAACCTGCACGAACAACAACCTCTCTGTCACTGTGCTCTTTTCAGGGACTAAACTTCATTATGACTAAGTGTGATTTTTTTTTTCTTTAAGCAGACTTGTCAGGAGCCTGTGGTTCTTACTCTGCTGACCCCAGGGCACTTCAGTGCTTCCTAGCTCAAAGCCATGGCAGTTTGGCTGTCAGTTAAGAAAGTTCCTGACTACAGTCATATAATGATGACAAGTACAGACATCCTCCTTTAAACTGCTGCTGACCGGCACTCTGTGGACAGAAGGTTGGGTGCCTCAGTGTGCGGATGTCCTGGGTTCCTGACCTGACCGTCCCATGGAGATGCCACTGTGTGGTCTGAGACAGATCGGGGCACCTGAGCCTCTGGATGTCTCCACATCCTTCCCCAGGTGCACACAGGTAGGTGCACAGAGCCTCCTGACCGCAGACGGGCTTCAACGGGAGGTCTGCGGTGTCCGTCCGGGGTCAGCCAGGGTCAGCCGGGCTCGCACCAACAGGAGACCCACCCGAGGAAGAAGGGAGGGGGCCCTGGAGCCCAAGGGAGCCCTGCAGACCCTCCGAGTGCACCAGCCCCGTTACCGAGGCCACGAAGACGTCTCCGATCATCTCCACTGAGTCCCACTCAGCCACGCGGCCAGCCAGCGCGATCTGGAGCAGGCAGTGGCACTGCAGCACCTCCTTGACCCGGAAGAAGACGGTCCTCAGCTTCCTCTCGCTCAGCACCTTGGGCTCCATCTCCCACAGCGGCTTCTCATATTGCTGAGGCAGAGACCAACAAGCACGGCCCAGGCTTTTCTCAGGTTCAACAAGGAACACAGAGAAGCTCGCCCTTATAATTACATGTGTGTCCAAATAAACCGCATGACTCTTGAATGTCAATGCATAGACACAACTCTCAGAGTCTTTTAAGAACTTTGCAAATTTGAGTATTTTATAATTCATAAAAGACAAAACAGCGTGATATTTGGGTACCTCCAATATCCTCTTAAGAGCATCCACATAGTTTTTCTCGCTGTCAACGATCGAGCCCAGAATGTACCTTCTTACGACCTGTTGGGAGTTTGAAAACACAATGGTTAAAAACTGCCTCGGAAAACACAGCAAACAGATTTAACTTCTGTTGAGGCTTATTGATGAAGTTTCTCTGTGTTCAAAACAGTACGTAAGTGAAACCTCCCAAGGCCTTAAAATATATTATGTTAACAATCTACCATGATGGCATAAGACATACTTTCCCATCACTACAATTCTGTTGTTTTTTAAAAACAACAGATTATAAACCACAACTGGAGCAACACAGCAAAATCATGGCTTTAATAACAATTTCATTCACTCATACAACAAGAATAAACTGACTGTGTGTGTTCTGCATGCCCAGCATGGAGCTACACGGGGTTAATGTATACTTCGTGTACATATTAAGTTCAGAAAAAAAAAAAAACTTTCCAGTCTTCCCCCCAAAAATGGTATTAGCAACACTTATCTAAAATCATTATTCCAAAGTTTTTTTTAAAAGCCCTTGGAAGGTGGAAGTATAGATCTGTTTTGTTCTGAGGCCATTCAAAGCCTCCAAGGCTAGAAGCACAAGGAGTGAATCACCAAGGTCGTTTCAGGAGCAGCCCCCACTCCCTCAGATCTGAGGCCTGCACTTGAAGTAGTGACATCACTTTGGGGTTTGTTCCCACGACCCGAGGGCACGCAAGCACAAGCTTCTGGCCCCAAGGTGCCTGCTGGAGACCAGGACGACACTTGGCACTTCTGTCCAGCTGACACCCAGTTTGGAAAGTTGGTTTTGCCAGTAAACGGGAAATAGAGGGTAAAAAGCACAGCAAGGTTGCTCTTCCCCGCCCCCAGCGGCGCAGTGGGAGGCTCGTCCCAGGAACCGCGGCGCCACCTGGTGGCAGGAGCCGCCCCTGGCTGCGTCAGCGTGACTGCTTTCCTCACAGGAGGGGCTGCTCCTTCACGAGATGGAGGCAAAAATCAACCCTGAGGGACACCTGAGGAACAAAGTGACATGTTTAAAGGGCGGATGCTTCAAAGTACATACAGATGTGTCTATGAGCCCACAGACCCCTCGCTCTGGATCCTCCCCCCAAACTATAGAGGGTCAGATTCAGAGTTCCAGACAATGTCTCAAGTCTGGAGTCAGAATATCTGGGAATTTGGGGGGATCTAACACAGCAGATGGTGACTGCAGCCATGAAATTAAAAGGCACTTACTTCTTGGAAGGAAAGTTATAACCAACCTAGACAGCATATTCAAAAGCAGAGACGTTATTTTGTCAACAAAGGTCCGTCTAGTCAAGGCTATGGTTTTTCCAGTGGTCATGTATGGATGTGCGAGTTGGACTATAAAGAAAGCTGAGTGCCGAAGAATTGATGCTTTTGAACTGTGGTGCTGGAGAAGACTCTTGAGAGTCCCTTGGACTGCAAGGAGATCCAACCAGGCCATCCTAAAGGAGATCAGTCCTGGGTGTTCATTGGAAGGACTGATGTTGAAGCTGAAACTCCAATACTTTGGCCACCTGATGTGAAGAGCTGACTCATTTGAAAAGACCCTGATGCTGGGAAAGATTGAGGGCAGGAGGGGAAGGGGACGACAGAGGATGAGATGGTTGGATGGCATCACCGACTCAATGGACATGGGTTTGGGTGGTCCGGGAGTTGGTGGACAGGGAAGCCTGGCGTGCTGTGGTTCATAGGGTCACAGAGTCAGACATGACTGAGTGACTGAACTGAACTGAACCCAGGTGTTAAATACTCTGCTTAAGTGCTGAGATGACTCTGATGTATCAGGTCAAAGGGCCTGGAATTGGTATCAAAACAACTGGAAAATAAAGATAAAACCCCAAATCTGCCCCGATTGCAGGGCCCCCGCAGGTTAGGACACCCCTCAGTCAACCCTGGCATGTGGACAGCACGCCCGGGGCCTGTCCCCAGACTTCAGGCTTCCCAAGATCCATGCACGGCTGACGGGGCGTTGTCCCGGGGCTGCCTTCCTCACGCACGGCCTCCTAGCCCTCCCCTTTTCACGCAAGCCCTCCTCACGAATGCCTTCCCTACGCGCCTTCCTGCACACAGCCTCCTCACGCACGGCCTCCTCATGCACTCACGCACGGCCTCCTCACGCACTCACGCACGGCCTCCCCACGCACTCACACACGGCCTCCCGAGCGCAAGCCCGTTCGCCTCGGCCCCGCCCTCACCCTGACGGTCGCTGACGGTCTCCTCGCGGCAGCTCGCCATCTTTCCTGTCGGACTCTGAACTGACCGCAGAGGGTTTTCATGGTCTGCATGCCACACGCATGCGTGCGTGTCATGTGTACGATGCGTGCATCTATATCGACCATCACCTACCTGCCCACTTACGTCTGTCCAGCTTTGTCATCTACCTACGTTGTCGGTCATCTCTCTCAGCGTCCATGAACTGCAACATGCAGCCCACGTGGGAAGACTCAAATTACATCCCCCCAGGACCAGCAACCCTTCTCCCGAAGGCCCCTGGCTCTCGGGTATGCCCTCGCCCTCCATGCCTTCCTCCCCTTTCACCCAAACATAGTCAAATGGAAACCACTGAGTTTTTCCCCCTCTGCTACCGATATTCAGAGATTAAGAATTCGTTTACATTTGGCTAAGTTCATGAGTTACTGGAAATCTGTATTCTAACCACCATTGCATAGACGCTTCACACACTCACACCTGGTCTCTTGGCCGTCAACATGAACGAGCATAAGTGACTCTCACAAAGAAGCAGATCTTCCACGCGTGCTCACAATCACACAGCGGGGATACCTAACGTATTTAAGGACAGCGAGGCCAGAGGCCAGGCGGACGGAGAGGTCAGCGCAGCCCTGCCGTGCCAGCCCCGCCCCACGCCCTACCTGCTGCTGAGACAAGCCTTCCGGCATCGGGGTGAGGATGGCTTCGGGGTGCTTGCAGTCCACGTCGATGAACACGTTCTGCTCCTCTTCAAGACAGGATCTGTGGTCTTAAAGGAAGACAGAGCGTGCTAGTCTGATGTTGAAATGGGGCGTTTATAACACTGCAGGGCAGTAAAGCTGCCGTCAGAGGGGTGCCCTTGGCAGACACCTCAGCCCCAAGCGGCCTTCCCACCCAGCGATGAGTCAAGTGAAGCTTTAACAAACCCAGAAAATAGCCCCTCCTACAAGGGGAACACAGAGTTTGTTGATATTTGAAGTTTTTGGTACTTGAAATCTAACTTCAAAAAGGCAGAGGTGTCATTTGAACACCTAGAAGGCAGAGTAGAAACACATATTTCAGTTTCTGAATCTATAACATAACCAAAATCAGAAGCAAATAAAGGCAGTTCTGAGTTACTCAGAACCAACACTCCACAGACAAAAACGAAGGGAGACTCAGTAACCTCCTGACTTTCTGCCTTTCTCATTAGAACTCTGAAAAAGCACAACTCCCCCCAGATCAAAAATTTTAGACCAAAACTAATTTCTAAGAACTTAGATGCAGCTAAGTAAGCTAAAGAATCCACAGAATGGCTAGAAACCAGAAAAGCATGGGAATTTTCAGGTAATATTGAGATTATCTAATTCAGAAAACTGTGAGGAGCTTTAAAAAAAACAGCACACAGGATCCTGATCCGAGCCTCTCTGCTCCGCCGCAGTCCGGAAGGGGCAGGAAACACGCCCAGGGGTCCCAGCACAGTGAAGGAATCCCTGTGATCATGTTCTGTGATGAATGACCATGCTGAGAACCCAGGGGCTCCGGGAGTGAGAGTGAGGGACCCCCATCACCCGACTGCTGGGAGGAGCCGGTTGGGAGGTGGCGAAATCTACCACCTGGGAGAATGCCCCCACTTTCTGCTGCGGGGAGAGAGTTCCCCCACCCCTTGCCCACCCGGAGGGGACCCAGTAAGGAAACGCACCCGCAGAGATGAAGGATTTGGTCCTGATGAAGGAGCGTCCCCGCTTCACGGCGGCCTTTGTCTTCTCCAGCCCATCCTTGGTGCCCTCTCTCGCGGCCCGCACCAGTTTCTGCATCTGCAGGGAAGGGGGTCTGGGTGAGGGGAGCAGCTCGGTAAAAACTCCTTGTTGCTCTTAATCCATTTTAAAAGAATACTGTCAAGTAGTCTGGTCTTGAAACATCTGAAATTGGCTTTTTGATCTGGGAGAGCTTTCTTGGCTGTTGTGTGGGGGGGATGGGGAGGTAGTTTGGGGCTGTTTTGGTTTCACTGGTTAAAAAAAAAAAAAGGAAAAAGAGACTTTAAAAAAGAGCCCTTTCTTAGCATAGTTTTTAAAATGTGTCCTTCTGTGTTTAAAAGTTGACCTTCGTTTTTATTACAAACACTTGCCAAGAGCCTTGGAGAAGCCTGGGTGTGGAGAAACAGAGGGCACGGACGTCAGGGGGTTTGCCCGAGGTTAAAGGGCAGATCGCAGGATACAGGGGAGCCGCCAGCTGGAGACCACCCCCGGCCGGCCCAGTGGCTCACAGGCTCTTTATACTGACCACTCCCAGGACCCACTATGCCTGCGGGAATACCTGCCAGGATGTGGACAGAGAGACGGCCAGCCCACAGGAAGGACCGGCAGAGCCCACCTCCCACCACAGGGGAGCATGCTCACTCTGGTTCCCGGGGGCAGGTCCCGGCACAGTACTTAGACTGGCCACCAGTGTCCAAAGCGCCCAGCCATGTGCCTTGCGTTTTATCCACTTTTCTTGCCCTTTAGAAGCTAACCTTGATGGTACTGGCCATCCGGCACCAAGTGATTGATTGTTTAGAGAAAATCCAGATGGCCTCTTACGACACAAACCCCTTTAGTCCGTCTACGGTGCCTCCCTACCCGTCCTCCTGTGATCCTCCCCGGGGGGCGGCAGCTGTTCAACACCTGCCAGCTCACCCCCTGTGGCTGTGGCCAGGGCCTCCCAGTGCCAGGCCTCCAGGGCCACCGCCTGGTTGTGCATTTGTCCAAAGTGCCGCCGGCCAAGGGGCTCTTGGGGGCTGAGGCTCGGCTGACCCAGCAGTTCAGCCCAAGTGTGCATCCCAGATGCAAGAGCCATGCCCCTGCAGGTTACCCACTCGTGGGGCCGCCAGTCTGGCGCTGGACACGCGTAACTGCAGCCCAAAGTGACTCTACAGTTCCCCTCTGTCCCTGCGCCTTAGCCGGCCTCCCTGATGCGCACCTGGCCTCCCAGCCAACTCGACGGAAACCAAGCCCAGGTCACGCTGTCTGGCCAACCCCAACCCCAATGTCCTGTACCCCACCACCACCCACCTTCGCCAGGTCAAACACGGCCAAGCCACTTCTGCCTCCGCTCCTGCACCCCTTTAACCAAACTTGGCCGCGTCCGGAGACCACCGTGGACAGCATCCGGCCACCCCCTTCTCCACAGTGCCCACACCCTGCAGGTGCACCCGACTGCTCAGCTGCCAGGCGCCTCCCCTTAGCTCCTTCCCCACAGTCTCCCTGGATCCTCCCTCCTCCTGCCAGACGCGGCCTACAGCCCGGCTCCATCCACACTCCCTCCGAGTGAAGCCACACAGATGCCGGGGTCCGTGGGGAGGGAACAGCTGACTGGGGCCCCATGGCCACCAGCCACACGCCGGGCCCCGCTCCCCTGCATAGGACAAGTCGCCCCACTCTGCCGCTCACGGCACTTCCCACTGTCCTTTCCTGAGTGTGTCCATCTCTTTGCTGAGCCAGTCTCCCTCACACACTGCCCTGTGCTGCCCAGAAACCCCCAACGGCCTCCGACTATCCCCGGGGCTGCCACCTGTTTCCTGCCCAGGGACCAGCCTGATGCCGAGCCGAAGGAGATGCTATGATTCTGGGGGCTTTGCTCCTGAGTTGAAAGTTGTGGAGCACAGCGGTGGCATTTACAGGGATGTTTCTGAATGAACACCTGCCTCAGGCAAGTGCCCTTCAACACCTGAACAAACGACAGACATCAGAAGGATGGCAAATCCAGCTGAAGTGAAGTTACTTGACAGTGCTCTTTTAAAAACCATCTCAGACAGCAGACGCCACGACATTCAAGCCGGCAGTTCTCAGCTCTGCGGTCTCAGGAGCCCTTCACGCTTACAAAGTCACCAAGCAGCCCCAAGGGCTTCGGCTCACCTGGTGCATTTGTCTGTATTTATTGTCTAAGGAGTTGAAATTGAGAAAAAATGTTGAATATTTTTTAAATATTAATTTTATAAACAACAAAACTATTTAACTTTATCTTAGCTAGTAACATTTGATGATAAATTACTATGTTTTCCAAAACAACAAAAAAAGTGCATTGGTTTGCACATGGGGGAACCTGCCTCGAGTCTGGCGTGGAGTCAGAGGATCCCGCGTCCCAGCAGGTGTGGCACAAGCCAGGCAGGACAGAGGCAAAGGAGGTCCCGGAAATGACAGGAACCATCCACTGCCTGGATGGCCCTGGGGTTCCCTGGACCGCACCCTGAGAACCGCCGCAGCTCAGATGTGAGCTTGCTCATTAAACAACAGTCTGCTTCTGCAGAAGCATTTCCAGCGGGAACCACACACCTTCAGTTCATGTTTGTGCTTTAGCTGCTGAATCTCTACCGCGCCCACCGTGTTTGCCATCAACTCTCTCATCTTTCTCTCATAGTGCTCCTTTAAGCGGGTTAGGTCATGGGAGAGCTACAGCACAAAGAGACACAAGCTTTTCACAACACGCTCTTCCCGGCGCTTTCAGGCAGTCTTACATTGAGAGGACTTGAGCCGCATCTGGTGGGTGACATTCACGCACCAACGTCCTCCTGCCCCAGGCCCCCCGTCCTAGCCCTCCGGCTTTCGGGAAATAAACACACGAGTGAGTAAAACATGTCAGCAGAGGGCAGACTCCAGGTGAGCCAGGATGGAGACTCCTCTGTGCTGAACCAGAGCAAGTAAACGCACAGAAAAATCTGGGCACCAGCATGCGTCTACATTTTAGTGGATTTAAAGTGACCCAAAATGTAGAAATACATATAAAATTATTCCTGTATGTCAGCACCAAAGCAGAAGAAACTTGAGTTCAGCACTGAGAGGGGCATGGTTTGGTAACAGCCATGTCAACTTTTAAGTCTCCAGACTGACGTGACTTCCTCTGCAGCTCCTGGGGCGGGGTGAGGTCTCAAAACTCTGTCCTCGCATCATGACAGACGTCTCCAACGTGCAACCCAAGGCCTGCGCCTTAGAGAGTGTGGCCCATGTTCCCCAGACAAGGACATCTGGGCAATTTCTGATCCAATCTAAGACTGTGTGGGAGATCAGTCTTCTTTGGCAGTTTTTGAAACATGACTCTTTAAACCAGGGAACTAGGGACTTGTTACAGCATCGCCTGTCCTGTCCCAGGACGCTGCCTGCTGGCCCCCGTGAGGGCTCTGCGCTCGCGGCCGCCCGACCCCCTCCGGCATGTTACTGTGGTGCATCTGGGAGCACGGGTTCGCCCGGACAGCCAGGAGGGCAGAGTCTCTGCCCAGAAATCGTGCTCACAGCTCACGGGCCATCGCTGGACCAAGCCGGTTTGCACTAACCCCCCGGCCCACTGAAGATGAAATTTAGTTAGGAGTTTCTTAACCCCTCTCCAAGGCCCCCACTGGGTGTGCCATCCTGCTGAAATCAGGTCCCAGCACCATACTGAAAACCTCCATTTAAATCTGGAACGCTGGGCTCAGCTATAACAAGCCAAGTGTCACCTTAGTCACCAGCTGCGATTGAAACTATAGCTGTAACTTCACTTCCTGGCTAAGTCTCCGCTGTAATGACTCTGGTGACAGACGAGAGCCAGGTTCCTGGAAAAGCTTGTTAGTAATGCTGAATAGTTGGGGGACTTCCCTGGCAGTCCAGCGGTTAAGACAGCATACTTCTAATGCAGGGGGCATGGGCTTGATCCCTGGTCGGGGGAACTAAAGATCCTGCAAGCCATGTGGCCAAAAAATACATACATACATAAGTATCGGGTAGTTGGGTTGACCACCAGCAGTTGGTAGAGCCTTCTTAAGTTTCAGGATGAGATTACAGAACACGTGAACCCCAGTGCCCAGAATGACCTATAAGCCACACATACATGGAGGCCATGCAAGGAGCCCACCAGATTGGTTACAGGGGCTCAGGCTGCCGTGACTCATGGTGATTTATTGATTGCGTTGTGAGGCACTGGCTGCAGCCTCTGTCCACGTGAGGCCTGCATGTCAACCTCACACAGAACACAGAGCCCCCTTGGACGTGACCGTGGACGGCTGTACAAATCCCTCTTTCACCAACAGCCCAAACGCCAACACGAGCAGTGGGGGCGGCCAGTCACCACCAGCCACCAGGCCCCTCAGTGAGCAGCGCTCCGGTCCCCACTTACACCCGCTGGCCCTGGCGTCAGCCCGGAATCCACTCCTTCAACCCGGACCCTGGTCTCAGGACTGTCCCGCTGAGGGAGGAGAGTGCCCAGCGGGGTGGGGCCTTTGTCCTGTAACATCCTCTGTAACACCTTCTATTTTTACCTCTTCCTGTTTGTGCTCAGAACGCCGAGGACCACGACATTCTGTAAAGGACAGTGGGCTGCGCCGTGTCCACTGGCCAGGCTCTCCATGCAGCCGGCTTCGCACTAGCAGCGCTGTGTGTACACAGCACAGATAGCCAGGGAATGCCTCCTTACTTCCTGAATGCTCAGGACAGGGAGCTCGTTCGGGGCCTGTTGAGGGATTCCATTTATGTAAATTTCATTTTCTCATCCTGCCAGGACTGTACTGTATGAGATAAAGGGCCTCTTCTCTTTTGCTAACATCAGATGCTTTCTTCAAACTACACATCAACATCTTAGAAAACAATCATGTAAAGACTATGTGAACGAGGCAACCCCTTCTGGTCCTGGCCACACGCCCGTGTGAGCACGCTGTCCCCCAGCACATAGCCGGGACACCTGCCTGCTTCCTGTGGTCGCCGCGCAGGAAGGAGCGGGGGACCCCGCTCCTGCTCTCCGAGTCGCTCTGCTCCTCGTAGCTCTCGAACTCGCTGGAGCTCCACCCGTACTCCAAAGAGCTGTGGCCGCCTTCATCTCCATTCTCCACGTCGTCATAAATCATTTCATCTGAGTGCAAAAACACCAAATGAAGAAATAAACTGCAGAGCTCAATTAAAATGCAAAACTCCTGGCTACTCTGTGCATGTCTGTCGTGTGAGAGCGTCACTGAGAGCTGGGGAGGAGACACCTGGGAAGAGCTTGGAGGAGCAGTGGAGGGGCCTCGGGGGGAGACCCCTGGCAGTGATGGGTGGGGGCAACAAAACTCTGACAAACCCCCAGCCCCATCCACATCCAGAGGACCACTGGTCTATGAGAAGCCACCACAATTATACCAAATGATTTCTTGCCCGTAGAGAACTTTTGATGAAGGAAAGATATTCTTTAGATAGATACGTGGAATATAAAGAGATTACACAGACTGACAGATCACCGATAGATGATAAAGATAATCAAATATGAACGAAAGTAAAGCATATTACAAACAACTGTAAATTCTTTTGTGCTAAAATTAGCCCATAAAACCTATAACCTGTTGCATGCATGCATGCATGCTCAGTCACTTCAGTCGTGTCTGATTCTGCAATCCCATCGACTGTAGCCCACCAGGATCCTCTATCCATGGGATTCTCCAGGCAAGAATAATGGAGTTGGTAGCCATGCCCTCCTCTAAGGGACTCTTTCTGAACCAGGGATCGAACCTGGGTCTCCTGCTTTGCAGGCAGATTCTTTACCGCTGAACAACTGGGGAAGCCCATAAACTGTTACTGCATTTAAATGTCTTTATCATATCAGTCATTTCAAAATTAGTGATGAGCATGTCTGTTCACGCCTCCAGATCACGACAAAGGCGCTGCCCGCACAGGGGCACCTGGCCTAACAGAACGGCCGACATCTCCAGCAGGGGCACTACTGGCCCACCTGCCACTGGCGTTTGGTTTTTGAGACCCCAGATCATCCTGTTTGTGCCGGGAGAGCCCTACCAGGGAGGATCAATTATCCCAAAATGCAGTTCAAACCTGGCTTTACAGAAACTAGCCTTTAGTCCCCATGTTGCTTGTAGCAGGTACTTAAATACTACCCAGGAGCACACTTACTCTAAAGATCCAGTAGGTTGGTTTATAAAGAGGCTAGAGGGTCTCCCGTCCTGCTGGGTCTTGGGAGGCAGCCTCCGTTAGCTGAGGCTGTAGCAGCTCCGGGGACCTGGTCGCCTCCAGAACACTTTTGGGATGAATAAATGAGTCCATGCTTTTAAATATGAAGTTTGCTGTCAATTTTAAGAATATGTCCTCCATGAGGCTGGGAAGGTTCTGTCAGGAGTTTTAACACCAGAAGGCCACTGCATGGCACCAACTGCCTTCTAAGCATATGATTTCTGTCATTCACCTGGTCCCCTGGGAAATGACACTGAACCAGCCAATGTTGGAAGACACCTGAACTCTGGAGACACACCTCCAAGGCTAGGATGGGCTTCAGCTTGCTTGCTGGGCGTGAAGGCCTGACCTTTCATCTGGGTCGTTCGGCATCAGGCTTTCTGAGTGCAGGGGCTCTAAGTCTGAGCTAACAACCTCCGAGGGTCAGAGGCGGTCCACTCACCTGTCACAGCTCTCTGGTGCCTTCTGTGGGTTCAGCACCCCTTTCCCATGAAATGCAACACGGACCATTCCTCCGGGCTCTACAGGCGGTCCAGCTCCCCAACCTGTGTCTGATGCTGCCTGTGTCTCTCTAAAAGGACAATACTCTGGCCGGATGTGGAAATCTGGGTCAGAACACTGCATTTTCTTTAGCAGTTTGGGAACATTATCTGCCTGTCAGGAAGTATGCTGTTCTTCCCGAACTGTGGCTCCTCCCGGGTGGCGGCGGCTCCTCTCCCGCTGCTGTTAGGTTGGTCATGGTGGGGCTGTGCTCAGCGGCTCAGCTGTAGGTGCCTCTGTGTGCATTCACACGTGAGCCTGCTTTGGCTCTGTATTTGTATAATCTGGGAGCTTACGTCTGTAATCCCGGAAAATTCTTAGTAATCCCTTCTTCCATGACCTCCTGTGTGTCACCTGCTACCTCCCGGCCTCCACGCCTTATCTTTCCATTTGTATTTTCACATCTTTAACTCCTCC
Source organism: Bos indicus x Bos taurus (assembly GCF_003369695.1). NCBI lineage: Eukaryota > Metazoa > Chordata > Mammalia > Artiodactyla > Bovidae > Bos > Bos indicus x Bos taurus. The sequence goes on along the minus strand of NC_040102.1, from coordinate 1,425,083 downwards.
TGCTTCTTTTAGGTAATCGAGATAGTCATCCAACCTCCAGGGTCGGGTGTGAACACGCGCACAGGTGTGCACACACAGCGTTCTACCCCACGGCATCAACAAGACACTGAAACCTTACAAAACGTGACCACAGACGCGCAGGGGCTGTGCGCCTAGGGGCTTCGCCTGCCCGCTTCCATCTAAACTGCAACCCGTTAAACTCAGTTCCAGACGAAACCAAACCTGGCTCAGAGTCTGAATTTTCTCTTGGCACGTCGTCATAAATGGCTTCTTCCGGATCTGGAAGGAAAGGAAAGGAGACTTTAAAACTGACCCAGACGCAGAGAGAGCAGTCTGCACTCGCGGGGCCCACGGCCTCCAGCGAGGCTTCAGCCACTCGGAAGCTTGTTTTACGGGGATGGTAACTGACGGGGCCCCACCGGAGCGCAGGCATTGTTCTTAGGGCGGAACACTTCCTGGGGAAGGAACGACGGCTCTACATGGAGCGGCTGTGAAACATCTCCAGGAAGAGGTTTATGGCCTCCTGGTCAAAGTATTCCTTTTTTTCGTTTGTTTTGCGTTCAATTACACATCTTTATAAGCATTTTTAAGTTACTGCAATTAATGTTTTCTGACGGGCAAAACACACAAAGGTGGCGTGTGGTCTCAGAAACAGAGGGATAGATTCACTGCTGCTCTGAGTAGGACTCGGCTGACAGCGTCATCTCGTTTCCCGCGACTGCAGATGAAAGGCAGCCACGTGCACGTATGAAGATGTGCAACTTTTAGGACAAAAACCTCTAAAGCTGTACTACATGAACCACTAGTAGCCTAGGAAATTGTTTAAGGTGTTTCTTTTTTTAAAAAAGTAGGGATCCTCCACGGTTGACGTTCCATGTGCCTGACTCAGGGGTCCCACAGGAGAACAGAGTTTGAAACTCATGTACGTATTTGTGAGAGCTCCATGCTCTGCAGGTAGCCCAACGAAATTACAGTGCGCTCCATCCAGGAACCCACAAAAGTGATGGTTACTAAGCAACAGGAGACAAAACCAGGTAAATACAGCCTCCCTCTCCTCTGACATGCAGCCACTGTCCCTTCCCACGTTCCCGGGGTGAACGCACGGCCACGGCCCGGCGTATTCTTGGGTTGCTGTCAAAGCCCAAGTCAGAGACGCTTGCTGTCCCGAAATAATATGTTTCAACTGCGGCCACAGTATTTCCACCCCTATTAGAGCACGTGAGCGGCTACTGGTGTACAGACCTCACGTTCGAATACAGTTATTCCACTAATGAAAATGAGTCATGGGAGAAAAAGTCAGACAGATTCTACTTTGTAAATAAAATTGCTTGAGGACAGCGAGATGATAATTTAATCCTGTAATGATCCATATTTAATAGCCGCTCGCAGAAGAATCTACGTTTGCAGAGTTCTTTGTTTTGACAGTGTCATAATTAAAACAGAAATGAAACATTCCAGGGGAGAATTTAATAATTAGGATAATGTTTAGATGGTCGTACCTTGTGAGTCAATCGTATAAGACAATTACACAGACATTAGTGAGCCAGTGGATGGTAAAAGGGCTAATTAGAAAAGCAAGGTTACTTTAAAAATATTAAAAAACAAGCCTAGCTAAAATTAGTTCTGCTTTCTGCACCACACGTGGAATAAAAGGTCTGCCAGGCCACGCCATCTGGTCTGTGGGCTGGCTTAAACACCCACCACCCCTCTTCAAAATGGTACCGTAAGAAAGCATCTGACTGGGGCTCACGAGAAAGAATGCCTTGTTAGTGCCTCTGTCCCCAAATCTCTGGCTGTTATGACAAAAGATAAGATCAGTACTGGAATAAATCCATCAGCCAGGACGAGGGGGGTGCTGAGACGCAGAGAGCAGATGATCTGATGGGAGACAAAGCCATGGCTTCGTGGGGCCCGGGGAAGCAACTGCAGTCAGCGGTGGTCGGGGCTTCAGATGAACGGACATAGGACAGGAGAACAGCAGCAGAGCCGGACAAACACGCACGGCCCCTGGGGCCCTGGCGTGGTACTCACTCTCCATCCAGGCTGTGTTGGCCGGATCCGCGACCCAGCGGGCCAGGGCGCTGTCCTCCTTCTGATCTGGATCCTCACTTAAAGAACACACAAGAACATCGGGATGTTGAGAACCCCTCACACGTGTCTGGTGGGATGAAGAATGGTGCAGCTGTGGTGGAAAACAGTTTGGCTCTTCCTCAGAAAGTTAGACACAGGATCACCGTGTGACCCGGCGCCTCCGCTCCTAGGTGTGCAGCCAGAGGACGTGAGGGCAGGGGCCTGCCAGGCACCTGGCCGCAACGTCCACAGCAGTGTCAGCACGGCCGCTGGGAGGTGGCCGTCAGGAGAGGAGGAGATAAACAAAATGTGGTGTGTGTGCACAATGGAACGGTACCAGGCCTTCAACAGGAAGGAGATTCCAACACACACTGCAGTATGGATCACCCTCGACACATGATGCCAAGCCAATGAGCCAGACACGGAAGGACAAGCACGGCACGATTCAGATCATATGAGCACCTAGGACAGGCAAGTTCACAGAACGTAGAACAGAGGCCTTGGGAGCTGGGAGGGGGGCACCTGGGTTATGGTATGAAGGGCGAGGCTTCTGATCAGGACGATGAAAATGTTTCAAAGGCAGAGAGTGGTGATGGCTGTACGACTCTGTGAATGAATTTAATGCCACTGGATTTTACACTTAAAAATGGTTAAAAATGGCAAACTTTATGGTATGTATTTTTATTGCACTTTTAAAATGAATAATGCCATATACTGAAAACTACAGGATGGTCCACTTTAAATAGGTGAAATGTAGTATGGTATATGAATTATAACTCGATAGAGTCGCTTAAAAGCAAACACACCTACCATGCAGCGAGCACGCTGCCATGCTAGGCGGTAGGTGCTCTAGAACGTGGTAAAACCTGGTCTTTGTATTTGAAGTATTCAGTCTGGTAGAAGAAAGGGACACAGGAGATAACGTGAGAGCACAAAGCAGTCAATCACAATGCAGGTGTGTGCACACGGCTCTGGAAGCACAGAGGGGGACGGTTTCATGAAACGAGACACTTAAGCTAGAGTTTTGGAGGGTGAGTAGGAGTTTGCCTGGAGGCGGGGATTCTCCTGGGAATTTCAAGCAGATGAAGCAGCATTTGTGAAGGCAAGCAGCATGGAAGAAACACCCGTAATCAAATCAGTTTCAAGGATTTCAGATGAAAGCTGGGTCAGACAAAATTAAAAATCCTTTCTCCCCGTTGGGACTCTTGAGAAACTTAACAAGGTCAAGCATGTTGTCCAGCTCTATCTGGTCGTGAACCCAGTTTCTCTTTATCCACAAAGTGTCATATTAACGTCTGAAAGAATCCTGGGGTTCAGGAAGACCTGATCTCGGGGTCCCCGGGTGAGAAGGCAGAGGGAACACAGGACAGAGGGACCAAGGGGTGGGGAGGGGCCTTGGCAGTGAGCTCGGATTCACAGCACTCGGCACGTCAGGGAAGGTCCAGGCCTCAGAACACCTGGAACACGAGCAAGATACCTGTTCGCTGGATCCTCAGAACTCAAGGAATTCAGCTGGCTGTCTTCTGCCGCTTCCTGTGTCTCTGCCAGGAGAGGAAAGTTCACACTGTTCACGCTTGAAAGACACGTCTAGGGACTTGCTTTTTACCCTTTAAATGGTTTCGTACTTTCCTTTCTCATCAATGAGAGGCTTATCTTATCGTAAAGAGGATCTACTGGCAGATTTAAACTCTTCAACTTTTAGATAAAATGTACTCCAACAGGACGCCGATAAAGAGTGACACCCAAAGGCCTCATGAGCCAGGCTGCAACAAAGTGGTGCCCAAACGAATCAAGCCAGAATCGAAAACTAACACCATGGGAATCTGCAATTATGATCCACTTGAAAATGTGTCCACAGGACAAGCTCTAAAGATTCTCAAGCGTGAAAGATTCTGAAGTTGGTGAAAGTTGATAACCAAACTGCATGTTCCCCTCAGCTGTCTTAACTTGGCAGGAAAAAACCACTTTCCTCAGACTTCACACGTCTGTCCTGACAGCACGTCTGAGAGGCCACCGTCCCCCAGGCGTGCTCCTGCCGTCAGGACGTCTAGCCCGGGGCGGTCCTCACGCATGTCCTGACACGGAACAGGGAAACAGACCCGGTGAGAGCGGGACAGCTCAGCAGAGACGCCGACACCGGCCCATCCTGGACAGAACCCGCTGCGCTCGAACCCGGACGTGTGACCGGGCGGGCGCCGGGGGAGATGCAGCCGCTGCCCGAGGGCCTCGGCTGGGACAGCGGGGTGCTGCCCCCATAGAACCCCGTAGCCTGAAGGTTCACGGACAACGGCCTGAAGCCTGGACATCCAAGGTCAAGGCGCCAGCATCTGCTCGGGCCCCTTCCGTCTCACAGACCGCCTTCCCACCATGTCCTCCCATGAGGAGAGCTGGGGGCTCAGTGGGCTGTGTCATCGGGCGCTAAACCTACGCGCAGGGCTGCACCCTCAGAACCTCGTCACCTCCTGACACCATCACCTTGGGGGCCAGGTCTCAACATGCAACTCTGAGGCAGACACACAGTCTCCTTTTAAACCTGAAAACCCAAGCTCTGCACAACCAGCTGAGGCTGAAGCAACACAGCCAGGGCGGGTCTGTAGAGATGACTGACACCGGCTTCATGAGCCACGTCCTCGAAGCTACTTGCCAGCTCCTTCCCGCTAAGCAGAGGTGCCGCTGTGCCTCTGACAGCCTCACAGACCTGGGACCCGTTGGGACCCGGGCCCCCGACGGCCCTGTCACAGGCGCGGGCTCAGTCTCCCTGCACCTGCCCACCATGCCGCCGCTTCTCAAGGAGCCTCTTGATTCTCCTGGACACCAACCTGCACTCCCGGATCCCTCCCCCCAGCCATGAACTGGGGCTCCAGCTGGACAGTCTGATGGCAGAGAGCCTGTCACCCATGAAGGGATGACACGAGGGCACAGAGACACACGACGTGGACAGTGCCGCCCACAGGCACAAGGTGTGGGGGCGTCTGGGGGAAGGAGGCCAGGGGTGGGGACAGAGCCCAGGCTGCTCCACGACACTGCAGACAACACTCCAAGCCTCTCCTTGACCAGTCCCCACTGAGCAGCCGGGGCACAGTCTCAGGGCCCCCTACCTGCGGGGTCAGCGGGTGGGGCAGGCAGCACGGGGCTGGTGTAGGCTGGCAGCAGCAGTGGCAGGCTGGAGGGCACGGCATAACCGCAGGGCACTGGCACCAAGTACCCACTGGGCACGTGCAGGCCCCCACCCTCCCCCTCGGCATCCGGGTCTGGGGGTGGCGGCTGGTCTTCCTGGAGGGGCGTGATGTCAATGACGGAGTAGGGGTTGACTCTTGACGGGACCCCGGGTTTCAGTGGTTCCACTCCAGGTCCTTTTTCACATCCTGAGGATGAAAGGAGACTGTGGAAGACACGCCCAGCTGTGCAAGACTTGGCTGACACGCCCTGCTGGCCCGGGAGACCCCAGGCCTGGGAGCACGGTGCTTTGGGGCATCCGAGGGGTGAGCGTGACCTTGGGAACCAGGGGCACACAGCCTGGCTGAGCCCAGGGCAGCTCCTCCACTGAGACGAGTAGGTTAGAAGCTGCCAGAAGTGGGGCATCATTAACCACATGGAGAGCTGGTGAAGGTACCAACCAGACCATTGGACCGAATAAAAGTGACCAACTCCACCTCCAGACTTTAAAACACAAATTAAACTTGTACATTTCATATCAAATAGAATTATTTTGAAATAACGTTTCATGTAAGATAGTGACAAACTATGATGAGGCCATTTTTATTAGGAAAAAACATACCTGTTTCTTCCAGAACATAAACAGAAAAAAACATGGACAAGATTGAAAACCACAGAAAACAGAACAAAGAAGAGAAATCTTGGCCAAACTTGAATCAAGTCATTTCTGTCCACAGCACATCACAGACATATGATAGATTTTGGGCTCCTGGACCCTACCTTCCCCTGGACGGTCTAACCCGCAGGTGGGCTGGCTGGTCCCTGGGTGGTGGCCGGAGGATGCACAGGGTCCCGCGGTGGCGGCAGTGGCAGCGGTGGCAGGAGCATCTGCCCCAGCGTCCCCTGCCTCGGCAGAGCCCGGAGCCTGCCTGTCGGCCTCTGGAGCTTCGTCTCCGCTGTCCAGATCGAGCTGTTCCCCCTCCTCCTCCTCCTCGTTGTTATTAGTGTCATACTTGACTTCATTCTCTGAAGTTGAAGGTCACGCAAATCACACTGTTAGTGTTTATTACCAGGAGAACGACTTCCTCTCTCCTGAACACACGACAGGCAGTCAGCCAGCAGTGGGCACCCAGGTGGGCACCAGAGGTGTGATAGCGCTCCCCGCCCCCTCCAGGCCCCCACCTTTCTACTGGGAAAAGTCGGTGCCACCAGGCTTGGGGCATACATCTGTGTTTCCTCTTGGAAGGAACCTCAACTCACAGGCTGGGAAGAAAAAGCAGGCGAGACAGAAAGGAAGAGAAAAAGCCCTTGCTACGTTTTACACTCTGGTCTTAGAACCGCACGAGTAAAAATCAACTTGGAGTAACACTAAATAAGCCACCAGGCAAGGATCAAGTTCACTTCAGCGGTTCCTATGCAATCAGTGCAATGACTTCACCTGTTCTGTGCATTCTGGCAGCTGCGCATACCATCTTCAGGGTAAAGCTGTGAGTTACCTGTGTCAGCTGGGTTACGCTCTTTTGGAGGGAAAGAGAGGAGATGCAAAGATTTGCTGATACAAGAGTTTTCACATGACTCTTACATGACTCTTACAAACAATAAGATCCCTCACGCAGACTTTTAAAAGGAAAAAAAAAATCAGCTGAATCTAAAGGACCAGAACACTCACTGTATCTGCTGTAATCTCAGATCACTAGAAGACCTCTAAAAATTTTTAAGAAAAAAGAAAAAATAGTATATGCTGGAATTAAAATGTGAAATGGCATTAAAACCATCTGTGTCTACCTGAGTTTTCTATACATTAAGTATAAAAATACTAAATAAATTGTACTTAAAAATACGTTGTTCTAAAAAGAAATGAGTGACGGTGGTCCCGGGAGACCCTGTGTCTCAGGTCCCACAGATCATGTTTTGTTCTGACCCCTCCCAGGTTATCTTAGCGCCCATGTAGTTCAATAAATTATAAAACTCTTCTCTTTGTAACAGTTTTCATCAATTTGATTTTAGGTGTGCTTCACCTAATTCTCGAAGTCCAGGGGCTGCATGGTGTAACCCCAAAGGAGAAGGGTGACGAAAGGCCAGCCCGTGGTTCTGACTCGCACCGTCATGAACCTCCACACTGTCCAGCATGACCCGTGACATCGCTAAGTTGAAACATCGCTTTTGTCAGGGTATTTAATTGGCATTATGTCCCTGTCACATTCATTTGGCAAGTGTGGATTTAAGGAAATGATGACAACTATACTTGGAAAATGTTCTGGAAAATTTTATTTTTCTCTTGAAGAGACTTCTTGCTCTAAGATGTGTTCACCAGTTTATTTCAGTGAATAAACTGAATACTTAATGATTTAGCAAAAAAAAAAAGGCAAGGAGGCAGGCAGGCAGCTGCAGAGAGAGATGGGAAGGAGAACTCTGTCAGGCCCAGCCTATCCCAGCTGCCCACAGCTCCTGGCAGACGAGGACCGAATGAATGCCGCAGTCAGCCCACACAGTGACGGAGGCCTGGAGTCGGGAGTGCTGGCTGGCAGGGAGGAAGCCAGGTAGGCTGTCCATCCTCTGAGGAGATAACCCCAGCACCGCTGACCCATTAATGGTTTTTAAAGACTTGTTACAAATTAACACATTAAGAGAAAAGACTAAAAGAATACTCATTTTTAAGGCCAGAGATCAAAGCTATATATATTGTTCCTGGGTTCTCAGACCACAGCTGATTAAATCTGCAAGCTTAACCCAACATATGATGTTTCTCCTGTTTCAGATGAAGGCTATTTGTTTTTAATTCCTTTTACTGTTATGAAGAAGAAGAGCTTTAAGAAGGACCAGGCTGCAAACAGACCAACCAACAAGGGGCTATTCATAGCGGGCCCCCCCGCCACCTCCAGGCTCTGCGTGTCACAGCTGGGAGCAGGTCCCTGGGGGCAGCAGGGTCTGCAGAACAAAGCCCCCCCTCTGAAGGCCAGGCCCCTCCCCCGCTGGACGCTGCCCGCTGTCCTTGCCTCTGCGTGAGCTCATTGCACATCACCAGGCAGTGGACGAGGACTGTCCTGAATCAGCATGGATATGGTGCCACTGATGACTTCCTTTCCCTGCCAGGACTCACTTTTTTTTGTTACTAATTACAGAAAGGTTTTAGTTTCTGGTGGCTTATTGTTGCTGTTCAGTCCCTAAGTTGTGTCCAACTCTGTGTGACCCCATGGACTGCAGCATGCCAGGCTTCCCTATCCTTTACTATCTCCTGGGGTTTGCTCAAATTCATGTCCCCTGAGTCAGTGATGCCATCCAACCATCTCATCCTCTGTTGGCCCCTTCTTCTCCTGCCTTCTATCTTTCCCAGCATCAGGGTTTTTTCTATTAAGTCAGCTCTTCGCATCAGCTGGCCAGAGTACTGGAGCTTCAGGTTCAGCATCAGTCCTTCCAATGCGTATTCAGGGTTGATCTCTGTTAGGATGGACTGGTTTGATCTTGCTGTCCAAGGGACTCTCAAAGTCTTCTGCAGCACCACAGTTCAGAAGCATTTACAATCATTAAATGTTGAGATCTGCATCCTGAGACCCCTGGACCACCTTGTAATGGTGTTTGCATCTGGGACTTGCATCTTCTAATTTGATTCTCTGAGCGCCTCTAGGGGCCCCACCTCTAAGAGTTTTAGGAATGTTACCTCCTGAGGTCAGGGCTACTCCAGTTCTGTCATCCCAAGGAGGAGGCAAACTGATGCCAGGAGAGATGCACACATGTTCTCAGTCATCAGCTCGTGTGTCCTGAGGATGACGTTCAAACCCGAGCAGCTGTTTGGGAAACCCTCAAAGCCACACACTTCTCTGCCGCACCACTTCTTCCCAAATCCTGCTGCATCCAGGCGATTTGACTTGGTGCCTAGGAAGCTTCTAGAAAAGGCCCAGGTCCCTGATGGCAGGCTGGACATGGATGGAGCTTTCCCACCTGAACACAGAAGGACACTATGTACAGAACGCCATGCCGCCACTGGAAACGACAGCTGTGAGAGCCTCGGACTGACATGGGAAATAATAAAGTCTTAAGAATAATGTAAAAACGTACAGTCAACAGTTTTAACAATGGATATTCAACAGTTACTATCATGTAGAAAAGAAATACGAATGAAAAGACAGAAACCTGATCAAAATACAGGTGTCGTAGCGGTGAGGGAAGCATGACCTCGATGATTTTTTAGCTCCCTCTTCACATTCAAGGGAATTTTTAGGAGGACAATTTCACTTTTATAATGGGGCAAATCATACCTAAAGTATCGCTGAATCATTAAGAAGGGGACTTCCCTGGTGGCCCAGTGGCTCAGACTCCACGCTGCCCATGCAGGAGGTGGAGGTCTGATCCCTGGTCAGGGAACTAGACCCTGCATGCCATGCGGCACAGCCAGTCTATTAACCCCATTGCTAACTGTTACAGATGTTAATTACCCAGAAAGTCATGTAAGGATTAGAGTACTATCATGTTAAATGTGGCACCAACATGCTTCAACCCTGGTCTTAGCCCTAGTGTCCAGCCAGGAAACAGCCACCAGCTGCGGGAGATGGTGTGGGTTAGCAGCCTGCACACCTGGCGCCCTATGTCTGCACGACCTTCCAGGCTCCCCAGGGAACCCCCCCAGGTGGACCATACCTGGAAGAGAGCCCACATGTGCCCACCCACCTGCCCGCCGCCCACGCGCAGCCCGTTACCTTCTCGGGCGGGAGCTGGCAGGCCCGGCTGATCCATGCTGCCACGGCCACCGTGCTCTGGGCTTTGGGGCGTGCAGGGCCGCAGGAGGAGGCTCGGCTGTCAGGGCCGGGCGGTGGTGGCCCTGGTGCCACTGGGTGCCCACGGACAGCCTGAGGGGAGGAAAAAGTGGGTGTTCATTGGTGGCTGCAGTGAGGACCGTAACCTCCCGGGAATAACACTCAGGGCAAAGCGAGGCGGAGAAGAGACTCCCGGTGTCTTGACGGCACCTGGAACCACACGCAGGAGGCACTGGCTGGACCCCTCCCTGCTCGGGATGCCAAGTCCCTGCTGAACCTCACACGTGTGCTGAGGGGGAAATGGACGCGAAAGCCCAAGCATTTTTCTTCTTCCTTCAACTAAATCTTTACCAGTTTGGGGTGAAGAGTTAGTTTCTGAGGACTGAGGAGGAGGCTAGCTGTTTTCTCAAGCCCTTTGGAGCGAGCGCGTCGGTGAACCCGCAGGCCTGGGCTGGATCCCAGGTCCTGCTTCATCCTTTCTATTTCCTGCCTTCCTATTTCCTCACAAGTGGTCTGAGATGCGTGCCACACCAGGCAGGCCACGGGAGGTCTGGTCCCACGCTCCCAAGGAGGCATCCTGTGAACCAAGGACACTGTTTACGGCGTTGATACCCCCAGACACCTGCCTGGGCTCCACCAGAACCATTATGGGAAGATAAACTTAACAGACGTGACTTCCTGGTTCTCAGGGTCCCAGATGAGTGCCAGGGAAGGCCCCCACAGACGCCACACAACACTTAGAGACACCCTCTGGAAGAGGGACCGAGTACAGTCTCCAAACCATCATGACAACATGCGCAGACCACAAGGGTCAGGGGGCTCGAAGCCTGGGGGAGCTGGGACAGTAGCGGACAACCTGAGCCTTTCACCCTCACCAGCAGACACCGGCTTCCGACAGTGAATGCAACACCACTGCTTCCATATAAAGTCAGCAGATCCTCAGCCCACACCTGCCATGTCCTGCTCTGCAAAGTCACAGCAGGGAAGCACACATCACAGAGGTGTGTGCACACATACATACACATGTGCTCACACATGCAAAGGTGTGCACATACATATTCGTGTGATCGCACACGTACGCAGAGGTATGTGCAAACATACATACAGGAGTGTTTGCATGCATGCACACACAGATGTGTGCCTACGTACATAGACGTGCTCACATACGGGCACAGAGGTGTGTGCACATACATATATGTGTGCTCACACACGTGCGCAGAGGTGTGTGGAAGCATTACATACATGTGTGCTCGCACATGGGCACACACAGATGTACACACATACATATACTTGTGTTTACATGCATGCACACAGAGGTGTGTGCACACATCACATACACGTGTGCTCGCATGTGTGCACACAGAGGTGTGTGCATACACACACATGCACATGGAGGCCCAGGAAGCTACAAGGAGGAAACAGGAGGAAGGCCAGGAGGACTTGCAGTCAGGAGAACACAGAAGGGGGTGACATCAGCTGATATATCATTTCCCAAGAGGAAATTCAAAAATGCCTGGGAGGAATCGAGGAAAGAAGAACCTGACGTTCTCAGGGCTCCTGGGGCGATAGGCGCTGCTGTCTTCACACCCTCACCACAGTCAGGGGTGGAGACACTGCCTCCCTCTCCCAGTGCAAAGCAGCCGAGTCCAGAGCAATCTGAGGACCCGCGCAGGCCCTGGGGCTGGCATCAGGGCAGAGCAGCGCCCGCGCACCACTCTGTGGGACCCTAGCCCCGTCGTCCATCGAGCAGACACCACTGGCCCACAGCCGGGCTAATTCAGAGAAGCCAGACGCACAGGCGCACCAGATCTCAGGGTTTTCCAAGTGTTACAGATTCCTTGGGTTTCTCTATTGCGTCGTTTACTCATCTTAAACCACACTGTACAAATCTCATTAATGCTATTTGTCCTACTTAAAATGCATAATACATAGTCTAAGTGATTTCCCCTTTTCCACTGCTAACACGGGACAAGACAAAAGAACACGCCAGTGTCTGTCTTGCTCTGGAGCCTGATCCTACAGAACAACCACCGTTCACCTGCTGAGCTCCCAGGACACTGAGATGCACCACGCAGCCATCCTAGTCTTCCAACTGTGGACGAGAGGACACCCGGGGCTTGTCCCCGGGGCACAGCTGGCACTGGGACCAGCCCCGGCACCCTGGTCTGTGTGTGTGACGTGTATGGAATTCAGAAGATCACGACACTCCAAAACCAGCATTGGCGGGAAACCACCTTCCTGAGAAGGAGACTGTTCAGGAAGCTCACGCACACAGGACCTGCCTCTGGGTTTGGGGGCCTGGGTGCCCGTGTCCATGCTGTGCTCCGTGCAGGCATCACCCTGGGAAGCTCACTCCCCGACGCTGGGCGGACGAGAGCCGGGTCTCCTCCCACCTTCTCTGGCCTCCCCGCAGCCTCGGGCCGGCGCCTGCTGCCTCCTGGCTGCCCACTGGGTTTGCAGACAGTGCTTTCGGGGACAGCGTGGAGCCCGCTTGGCCCACGACTGACCCAGGGACAGCGGACAAGCCTGGCCTTCTCACAAGCCCCCCCACCCCCGGCGGACGAGCAGCAGGAGGTAACACCGGTCTGGGCTGCCAGGCCCTGGGAATTATCACTGTCCTTCTCCAGTTTAGGGCTGTGGTTTCCAACAAAAGCCAGCACGTGTGATGGAAGCGGCTGCCTGGAAAGCCAGGCAGAGCACGGGGTGGGCCCACAGTTCGGCCAGGACTCCGCCTCAGAGCCTGGGCAGCTACAGAAGTGCCACCGTCACTAGCTTTTTTTTTGTCAGAGTTTCATGGAAATAGCCTGAGTCTTTGCTCCGGTGAGGTTTCCAGCAGCTGAGCCATCTCTGCAGATCTGCAGGGAGAGCGCCATGGATGCCCCAAGGGTCTGGGACCTGCTGCCTTTCCAGCGGGTATTTCCCCCGGGGGCTCGGGGTCCAGAGAGTGAGGAAGGGGGTGCAGTCGCCACCAACGTCATCCCTGCGGAGAAACAGCATGAGTACCTGGGATGCGGGAGCATATCTGGGGAGACCCTGTTCAGGGCTCCCCTCTGGCCCAGGGCCCCGGCATCGTCACTGTGAACCAAGATAAAGGGACGCCCATCAGCGGCTGCGGGGCTGGGGGCCGACGGCACTCACCCCCTGGTTGTTGGTGCCGCCCAGTCACACGAGGTGGGGCACAGATTATAGGCCGAGCCTGTGCCCAACCCACCCAGCTCGGGCTCCCAGAGTCCAGCCACCACAGACTGTGCTGAAGACTGTCGGGGGACCCAGGGTGCCCCACAAGGACTGGACATATGCCATGAGTTGGAGCCAACACACCTCAAACCCGGGGACAGGGCCTGGGGATGCTTGGATGCGGAATCCTGATGGGCTCACTGCCGCCAGGCCCGTCTCTGTCTAAAACCACAAACTTCCGAGCGAGCTCACGGGAGAAAGGCTCTATCTACCTCCACACGGAGATCCAGGAGGGGAGTGAAAAGCTCACATATCTTGTTGGGAAGGCTCCATGAACTTAACTCTAAGTTAAGTCAAAAACACAACAAGCCTTTTCACTGAATGTTTTCGTAGATTTTTAAGTAAATGTGATGCTCACAGAAACAAGAATGAAGGAAGGAAGGAGAGTGGAGAGAGGAAGGGGAAAGAAGAAAAAGCAGCTCTCCCAATAAGCCAGGCCAGGAACGCAGCTGCCGGGGGATGTCTACTTGGTGACCATTGAACCTGACCACAGAGGGCACGGGGTGCCGAGCACCCTCAGGGCCCCGCTGTGGTGTGTCTTGGGTCGCCTGTTTCTCTGCTCACATCAGACTGAGGCCACTTCCATGAGGCCTGAGTCCGCTCCCCACCAAAAAAAAGAAAAAAGAGTGAATAGAAGCAATTTATTCCATGCAGCAGAGACTGTGAGACAGCAGCTAATCGGCAAATGTTCACTGTCTTTTCCAAATGGTGCTTCGCCCTGGGGATCAACCCCTGAGAACTCCTGGGAGGAGCGCTCACGGGGAACCATAGCCCACACCCTGCTGGCCACACCCGAGCCTCCTGGCTCTGCTGCCTTGGCCTCAAATCCTTACAAACCAACTTCCTCGTGCACACTTCCAGGTGCGAATCCCCTCACCTTGCAGACTGAGCTCCCATCCTCCCTCCCTGCTGTGGTGTCTCTGTGTCCCTCCATGTCTCTCCCTCTCTGTGTCTGTCCTGTATCTCGGTATCTCTGGCCTTGTCTCTGTGTCTCTGGCCCTGTCTCTACGTCTCTGTGTCTCCCTGTGTCTCTCCATGTCTCTCCCTCTCTGTCCTTGTATCTCGGTGTCTCTGGCCCCATCTCTGTGTCTCCCTGTGTCTCTGTATCTCCCTGTGTCTCTGTATCTCTCCATATCTCTCCCTCTCTGTGTCTGTCTTGTACCTCTCGGTCTTTGGCCCCATCTCTCTATGTCTCTGTGTCTCCCCCTCCCGCTTCCTGCCTGCTCTCTGATCTGCCAGCAGGAAGGGACACACCCCTTCCTTGGGAAGCCCATCCTGGGCGGGTCTGGTGACAGGATTCAATCCCAGGGAACCAGACGGGGAGGCAGGGACAGGAGAGGTGGACACTGTGGGGCTGGGGACACAGCTGGAGGAGCAGGGGACAGATGGCTGGGGGGACACAGGTGTGGCCAAAAGTCAGGAAATAGAGCCCCACTGCCGCCCTGGCCTCCACAGCAGCGCTGACCCCATCCCCATGTCTGCCCAGCCCCTCAGGGTGCAGGCTCCAGGACAGAGCTCTGCCACTCCTGTTGACCTGGAGGGGGGGCGGTGACAGCTCTACCCACGGTGTGCCCCCTCCCCGGGGAGTCACCTGGACCTCCCCAGACGCGGTCCCTATAGGCCCCATGCCGTGACACGCGGGACCACAGGAACCAACCTGTGGAGCTCTGGCTGCCGCCCACGCCATCATCCGCAGGCTTACAGGCGTGGAAACGCATTGACTACTCATCAGGGCCTCCGAACAAGGATCGGAGCCCAGAGCCATAGCTGACGCGTAGACTGCTTTCAGACACACCGAGGGCGGGGCAGCCCTGGGCGATGCTCCTCGCCCCTCCTGGTCCAGCTCTCCTCCCCTCAAACCTCTAAACCAGCAACCTGCACGAGACTGGACACGGGGTGCCCCCCAGACCCAGCGGGCCCTGCCCCACACTGGTGCTGAGCCAGAGTCGAGAGTCAGGAGGACCACCACCCTGCCGCCCCCACCGAGGGCCAGGGGCCCAGACTTGCAGCCCAAATGCCCCCTCTATGGGCTCCTGAAGCCCTCCTGCCTCCAGACACAAACATGGGTGTCCACGGTCACGCAATCCAGCCCGAGAGCCTCCTCTCAGAACCATCTAGACACACGACCCCTTCCTTTCAGAACTCACCAAGGACAAAGTTAATTCTGCCTTTACTTGGCCACGTCTGAGAAATCTTTTCACAAAGCCAGTGTTACAGTCATCAAACAGGAGAAAGTCACCCCTGCGAAGGGGGCAGCGCCGACAGGGGGCGACACCCCGGGCCCTGTCACTGGCTGGAGCTGGCCGTCCATCTGTCCAGGCCTCCCTGTCACCTCCCCCGGCACACGGCCCAACCGAGGACAGGCCCCAAGCACACCCGCCAGGGGCAGTTCAGCACTTGTGCAAGGACCAAGAGCCCCGCGGACCAGGAGGAGGGGAGCAGGGAGGAGGGGAGCAGGGAGGAGGGGAGGAGGCCAGAGACGCACCCCCACCCGCCCCTCCTCCTGGGACCCACACGCCCAGCAGTTTCTTGCATAAAGTAAATTCCAGCTCTCAAAAATCACCCTGACAGACACGGCATCCCGCCTTGGGACGGAAGGAATTTGGGGAAACCCTGGGCTGACATCCAAGCCCCTGCCTTCTTTGCACGGGCACCTGCTGCCCGCCTGGTGGACCCATCTGAGGGGTCACGCTGCAGCAGGAGTGCCCCCTTATTTACGGGAAATGCAAGTAACTCCTCCCGCAGAGCAGGAAGGGCGCCGCGTGCACGTGTGATTACATCAGGCAGATGCAGGCGAAGCCGCTGTCCCCCCAGACTGGAGCCTTCCATCACGTGTCGGCGCAGCGGCCCGCCCAGTGTAGGGCAGCCTGGCCCCACCTGGTCCCTCCCTACGGACGCCCACCCACCCGACAACGGCTCGGACCACCCTGCAGACCGAGGGGGCACTGGGGGGAGCACCTTGCTGTGAAGCCCAGGACGCCCTCGACCGCCTGGCCTCCCCGGGGTCCCCACCCCAACCCACACACGGGGGAGATGGGCGCCAGGGTCCCCTGCCCTCCTGTTGGCCCAGACGGGCTGCAGGGACGCACACCCTGGAAACAATTCTCTCCCCCTCGACTACCTGCGATTCACGTCCTAAACACTCCTGCCGTCTGGCAAACGCTGCACCTTTCATTCCTTCCTATTAAGTCACTGCGAGCAGCGCGTGTCTAAACGCTTTTCCAGAACAGAGGCCAGCGGCAGGCCCAGCAGGTTCCCTCCAGGCCCCAATCAGTTCTGGACCCGAAGCGGGACTCTGTCCTCCGCAGACCCCTGGGAGGTCTAAAATCGGCCTGGGTCTGATTTTAGTTCCAACAGAAGAGCGACCAAGGCCATGTCCCCCGGGACAAGAACTCTGACACCAGGCCTGGCCCCCGCACTGTCTGGCAGAAGGGCCCGCAGGCTGAGTCCCCAGCCATGCAAGCAACATCCGACTCAGCTTCTCTGACGGACGGAATCAGGGCTGCCCACTGGCCACTGCCCAGTCCAGGGCTTGAGAACAAAGCGTGCATTGATGTCTTATCAGTTTCACAGCGAGCGGGCTGCCGGGGCCAAGGCCACGTCCCCCAGGGGGAGCTGACGGTTGCACCAGCCCAAGCTCCAGCCCCACACTTGGCCTCCCGGCATCTCCCAGCCAGGCTCAGACCTGCACACGCAGGGAGTGAAAAGACACGCCGAATTCCTTCCATCAGAGCTCAGCGCTCCTTGCCCAGAAGCGGACTCTGGCTCCTGACTTGGAATCACATCTAACTCTGGAAATCCTGGGTTGTTTCTACACTGGCCCACACAGGCGTCCCATCCCCACCGCTAGGCAAATCCCTGCACTTCCAAGCCCTTGCATGCCACTGCTGAAGCAAGGCAGAGCACCCGCACAACTCCCTGCGCCAGAGACCCCGACATCCTCCTGGGTCCAAGGCCTCCTGGGCTTCCCCGGTGGCTCAGTGGGTAAACAACCCATCTGCAATGCAGGAGACACAGGTTCAATCTCTTGATCAGGAAGATCCTCTGGAGGAGAGCATGGCAACCACTCCAGTATTCTTGCCTGAAGAATCCCATGGACAGAGGAGCCTGGTGGGCTACAGTCCACGGGGTCACAAACAGCTGGACACAACCTTGCAACTGAACAATAACACCCACCAAGGCCTTCCAGGCCTCTGCGGAGACCCTTTCAGCTCAACACTCTCAAGCTCCTTCAAGTCAGTCACCACTCCATCTTCTCTTCAGAGAAAGAACGTGAATAACAGAATAAAACATTGAGTGTGCATGGCTGCTGCTGCTGCTGCTAAGTCGCTTCAGTAGTGTCCGACTCTATGCGACCCCATAGACGACAGCCCACCAGGCTCCTTTGTCCATGGGATTCTCCAGGCAAGAACATTGGAGTGGGTTGCCATTTCCTCCTCCGATGCATGACAGTGAAAAGTCAAAGTGAAGTCCCGGTCGTGTGCGACTCTTAGCGACCCCACGGACTGCAGCCTACCAGGCTCCTCCATCCATGGGATTTTCCAGGCAAGAGTACTGGAGTGGGATGCCATTGCCTTCTCCAAGTGTGCATGGCACACTTCTATTAAAACTCTTCAGCCTATCCTGTATGGTCAGATCCTGTTCTCCACACCGACGAGAAATGACTCAAGTTCAAAGTTCACATCTGTTTGACTTTGAAGGCTGAATGTCCACAGTGCCTTCTTTTAAAAAAAAAAAATGACGTCCACTTGCCAGGCTCTGGTTCCCCGCAAACTGCCAGCTTCCAGGCCAAGAATTAAGAGCAAAGCCTCAGTCCAGGAAGCAAAGCCCCCACCCTCAGGACCCGGACCTCCTCGAGCATGGAGAAGTCCTTGTCTTCGCGTAGTTATCATTGTGTGGACTGTTTGGGCACCCTTACCTATTCCTTTCGTTTCTTCATAAAATGCCCAGTTCGGGAACCCAGGCAACTACTGAGTCAGGTCTGGGAGCCTCACTTGGGCCACCAGGCCAGCGGCCCCCTGGGAAAGGCTGGCTCAGCCGTCCTCCTGGGAGCACTGAGGCCTCCCCCCGCCCCCACAGGCCTTGTCCCCACTCCCTTTCACAAGGGCACAGGGAGGCTGCAGCAACCTCTGATGTCACATTTACTTTAAAAAGCAATTTATAGTATCAGAAAGTGGCTCCTGGAAGAGAAACACTTTAAACCTAAAACAAAAAACTCCAAAAAATCTTTTTAAAAATCTTTTGAACATTGCTTAAGGGAACCATAAAACATCAACAACCCACAGAAAGCACTCTGTACTAGCAGGTACCCATTACTTTCCCGACATGAAGAAGAACAGGAAATGAAAGAACAACAGCAGTGCCCGTGACTGGTCATTTTTATAATCAAAGTTTTGAAAAGGCACACACAGAAACAAAGATGTAAAGAAGCAAAAGCCGACCTCAAGGCCTGCTTCTCTGAAGTCTGAGTTCGGAAGGAGTCCCAGTGAGGGGTGTGTGCTGGGTGGAGCTGGTGGTGGGTCAGGGGTCCCGTGCCAGCTCCCCTGGGCCTCACTCCCACAGCCATCATGGTCAGAGAGGGCCCGAGCCCCCACTGCTGGCCCCAGCCCACACCCCCAGACCCGGTGCCCCTCTGTACTGCTAAGCCCCAGAACTTCCCAAACTACACTTCCAGAAGGCTTAACTGGGGAGCAGTAATCCTGCTCCATAAATGTTTAATGCCTGTGATCCGCTTCTGTCTCGTTTCACTCCACTCCCTTTCTACCCGGGCAAACTATGAGTAATGTGTGAAATAAACACCAACATGCTATGAGTATCTCAAGATCTGGATTTTCATTGCAGCCTTTCTATCACGCCTCGTGCAATAAGAATACCGTATTATTCAATGTGGGTCTTTAATTTATAGTGACACAGCCATACTCACGGCATTTTCATTTTGCTCTCATGCAGAACATTCTTGGTTTAAAATGCATTTTCACAACTTGCCTTCCAGCAATTTCCTAAGTCAGTAAACTGAGGTTCTACAGGGGACGTGACTCTTCCAGGGTCGGGTGAGCAGTTCCAGAACTCAGCCCAGGGTCTGAATGCCACCAGAACACCTCAATCTCCAAGAATCTCCAAAGAGAAGTTTCTAACCTTCTAACCACACCAGAAAAACTTCAGAGAACATCAAAATTTCAAGAAAACAAATTCAATAAAACAAAGTCAAGCTTGAACGTAACAAATTAAAAAAAACTATTTTTAATAACTCTGGATTTTACCTCATCCCTGTCTATAGCTGCTTTGATAACACCTGGCCTGAGAGAGAGAGAGAGAGACTAATTATTTCAGGAAACCATGGGAGTCTACACCTGACTATGAACAGTCATGCAGCCACCTAACTGCAGATGATGTTGTTGTTGTAACAATAACAACAGTCACTAAGTCATGCCCAACTCTTTGCAACCCCATGGATTGTAGCACGCCAGACTTCCCTGTCCTTCACCATCTCCTGGAGTTGGCTCAAATTCATGTCCATTGAGTTGGTGATGCCATCCAACCATCTCATCCTCTGTCATCCCCTTCTCCTCCTGCCTTCAATCTTTCCCAGCATCAGGGTCTTTTCCAGTGAGTCAGTTCTTCACATCAAGTGGCCAAAGGATTGGACCTTCAGCTTCAGCATCAGCCCTTCCAATGAATATTTAGGACTGATTTCCTTTAGGATTGACTGGTTTGTTCTCCTTGCTGTCCAAGGGACTCTCAAGAGTCTTCTCCAATACCACAGTTCAAAAGCATCAATTCTTCAACGCTCAGCCTTCTTTATGGTCTGACTGTTACATCCATACATAACTGCTGGAAAACTACAGTTTTGACTATACAGAGCTTTGTCGGCAAAGTAATGTCTCTACTTTTTAATATGCTGTCTAGGTTGGTCATAGCTTTTCTACCAAGGAGCAAGTGTCTTAATTTCATGGCTGCAGCTGCCATCTGCAGTGATTTTGGAGCCCCCCAAAAATAAAGTCTGTCACTGTTTCCATTGTTTCCCCATCTATTTGCCATGAAGTGATGGGACCAGATGCCATGATCTTACTTTTCTGATTGTTGAGTTTTAAGTCAGCTTTTTCACTCTCCTCTTTCAACTCTCATCAAGAGGCTCTTTAGTTCCTCTTGCTTTCTGCCATAAGGATGGTGCTATCTGCATATTTGAGATTGATATTTCAATAACTGAAATATTGACTGCAGATGGAGTCACTTAACCAAACCATACCCCAGGGCCAGTCAAGTAAATACGGTGAGAGCTTATGGGATACATTATAACAATATATTAATATTACACAGAGTATATCTCATCTTTCCTTTATTATAAAAGTTATTTCCTTGAAAACATGTTCAAAATATATATTTTAAGCGATGAACAGTAAAAATGTTATTCCTTGCAATGTTCTACCTGGAGGGATATTAAGTAACTCTTGCATAAGATCCAGGACATTGGCAGCTACTTTATTTTGACTTTGTGGCTCAACCAAAGAAAAGCTAAAAATCCACTGCACTTTGAGTTCATGAGAATTTTCACCTCCAGTAATTGAAATGTAAATATTACATTGCACCAAGTATGTCTGCTGCTTTCTCAGAATGTTCACGTCCTGTTAAGGGCTGAAACATTTACTCAGATTTCTACCTTCAAACTGAGGCTCTTCCAGAGGGGAAGTGTTGCCAGGTAGGGATAAGAAGTCACCTGTCCCGGCTGGCAACGCACCTGTTTATCTCCCAGCCATGGAAGACGGGAGGGAGGGTTTCTAAAGTAGCAATTACCTTCACCCTAAAGTGGGCCAAGGAGAAGGAAATGGCAACCCACTCCAGTATTCTTGCCTGGAGAATCCCAGGGACAGAGAAGCCTGGTGGGCTGCTGTCCATAGGGTTGCACAGAGTCGGACACAACTGAAGCAACTTAGCATGCATGCATGCATTGGAGAAGGAAATGGCAACCCATTCCAGTATTCTTGCCTGGAGAATCCCAGGGACAGAGGAGCCTGGTGGGCTGCCGTCTATAGGGTCGCACAGAGTCAGACACGACTGAAGCGACTCAGCAGCAGCAGCACCAAAGTGGGCCAAGGGCTTTTGCCTTTATAGGAAAATACAAACGACTATTTCCGACCTAAACACCCCAACTGGCCACTCCTCAGGGTACTTCACTGGGCCCTGGTTCATCCAGACCCCAGGCCGGGCCCGGATGCCTCCTGCACCTCCTGACGGCCGGTGGGTCTCGATCCGTTGCCGTTATCCCAGGACTCGCGATAAGTGGGGCGCTTCCAGGGCCTCAGCTCCGCCACCTGCACTGTCCACGCCCGGGGCTGCGTGTGCCCCGAGCGGCCCTCGCACCGTCCCCCAAAATCTGGGGTGGGCGGGCAGCCCGGACTGCAAGGTGCGGTGGGATCGGCCAGTTCGACGGACCTGGGCAGAAGGGAAGCTTCCCAAGGAAAAAAGGAAACTCCGAAGCTCCGCGATAGGTCGGCTCGCGGGCGGCGCCCTTCAAGGACCCCAACCACACCCCTGCCCGCTCTCATCCTGCAGGACCCCAGCGGCCCCCCGCCCCGCCCGCACTCAAGCCACGGGACCCCGTCCTCCCTGACCCGCACTCACCCTGCAGCCGGGACGGGACCCCCGCCCGCCGTCCCTCCGCCGACCCCTCTCCTAGCCCCGAGTCAGCCGCCCCTGGATGCGCCCCGGCCCCGCCCACAGGGAGGTAGGCCCGCCCGCGCGCCGTGATTGGCCTAATTTCGAAGCTCCGGGACTCCATTGGCTGCCGCGCCTGCCCGTTCCTCGGCCGTGCCCCGCCCCCGCGTCCGCGCATTCCTGCGGAGCCACGTGGCCGCGCGCCCCCTCCTTCTGCCCAACGCCCGGTTCGGCTGCGCACGCGTGGGATCGCGGCGCCGGGCGGGCAGGCTTCCCGGACCCCCCGGAACCCCCGGACCCCCGTCTCTCCCCGCAGAGCCCTCGGGCTGGGCACACGTTGGGAGGGTCCCCGGCCTATCTCTCCCCCAGCTCCCCAACCCCCTCCCCGTCCCCAAAGCGTCCACCCCTTCCCTTTGCTGGCTGGCCCTGCCTGCAGGGGCGTTCCTGGCTCCTCTAGAGGTCAGCTGCCTCAGACCCGCCAAGCCTTGGGGGTTTGGAAAAGCAAAGATTTCTCACATTTCCGAGGCAGTTTTTAAAGCTTGCCTTTTACTGAAAAGTTCTCATATTCACCTTCACTTTGCCAGTGAACATGGGTTGGAATTCACTATCCTGTAAGAGCCAAAAAGTAATGACTTAAAAGGCAGAGGTTAACCCTGCGGTGTCACCCTTTGAATGGATAATGCTAACCGGGACTAAGGGAAACTGTTAGCCACTCAGTAGTGTCAAACTCTTTGCGACCCCGTGGGCTGTAGCCCCCCAGGTTCCACTGTCCGTGGGATTTCCCAAGCAACAATACTGGAGTGGATAGCCATTCCCTTCTCCAGGGGGATCTTCCCGACCCATGGACCGAACCCCCGTCTCTTGCTTTGCAGGCAGAATCTTCCGGGTCTGAGCCTAAAAAGCATCCTTCTACTATGATCTCATTTGAGGTGAAAATCCGCATATATGCTTGGTTCCTCACAAAAGCACCTTGAGATGAAGAAGAATTCCCTAATGTGTTGTTGAAATTATTTGCAAGGAGCATTTCTTCGTTTTATAATTTTAAAAAGGAAGCATATTATTATAGCATATGCTGTAATTTCTGCTATAGGACAAAATGCCAGAGAAGAATACAAACCAAAATGACAGCTTTAGAATGTTGCCTGTTACCTGGTCAACACGGTAAATAGTGAGTCACACCCTAGGCTCCTGTCCAAATCTCTCAATCATAGAAGTAATTTAATTCAGAATTTTAGAACTTCCAGGCATCATAAAGATCTAGGGTGCCATCCACTAAGGTTTGTAGAAGGGAGACGATAATATAGTTAAATGTCACAAAGCTAATTTAAACATCAAATGACTCTAAAGCCACCATGCTCTGTAAAAGTTCTTTCCCTGCAAATTGTAGCTCATGTAACTCACAGCTACCATATAAAGAATACAATGACTGGGGGAAAATAATAGTAGATAAGATATTATTTGGGGGTCTCCCAGGTGGCACTAGTGGTAAAGAATCCACCTGCCAAAGCAGGAGATATAAGAGATGTGGTTTCAATCCCTGGGTCTCAAAGATCCCTAGAGGAAGGCATGGCCACCCACTTCAGTATTCTTGCCTGGAGAATCCTATGGACAGAGGAGCCTGGTGGGGTTCATCCACAGCGTCTCAAAGAGTCGGACATGACTGAAACAACTTAGCACAGACACACACACACACACACACACAAGGTAATATTTTAGCAATCTGTGTTATTAGAGATTGCTAATTTTATGGGAAAAGATTGAGCTGTTTTAGAGAACCCTGGAAAGATACTAGAGCCTGAGTCAATTGAAAAATATACTTCCTCTCAGTGACTTTAATGCTGGAAAAATTATTTTGGGTCTCTTTTCCTAGGACTCTTTGAATAGCTTATTCAAAGATCTCTTACCCAATTTTCATAGTAACCATGGTAGACAGAGATAGAAAGCCCAAGTGAATTAGCTCTAGTTCACCACCGAACAAGAAGATCCTGATACATGTTTTCTGATCTAGTGGAGCAGAAATAAGAAGGAAATCATACTGTGCATGGATGAAACAAGGGATGTGGGATCCTATTTCGGTCTGTAACACTAATAAAATCCTGTATGAATTACACAAGTCTCTGAACTTCCGTCTCATCCTCTAGAAAATGTGATTAATAGTGTCTACATCATAGATAAGAAACTTGGAAGGGAGAACGACACAGAGAACACTGTGATGTCCGGGAAGAGCAGATGCTCCCTAAACCATAATTTTCAGGAGCAGGAAAACATATTGAACCAGCGTTTCTAATAGATGGCTCACAAGTTCATTTTTAAAAACTTAAGTTCAAGAGGCTGCCACTGTCATCATTTTTCACTCAGAAATCGTGTTATTTTGGACCAGTGGGGACAACGCAGTAGCAGCACCGTGACTAGAAGCAGGAATGAAGCACCCCATTTCCACAACGGCCCTGTTAACCCCTGAGCTCCGAAGAGCATGCTCACTGCAAAGAGCATGCTCACTGCAAAGAGCATGCTCACTGCGAAGAGCATGCTCACTGCGAAGAGCATGCTCACTGCAAAGAGCATGCTCACTGCAAAGAGCATGCCGAAGCAGGTGGGGTGGGGTGCTGGGGCAGAAAGAACACCGACTGAGGCCTCCAGTCCTGTCTAGTGTATACTGGTGTTCTTCAGATACATCACCATTTTCTGTAAGCCCTTTTGTGGAAGAGGATGAAAGATGAGAGTTTCCACTGCAATTCTGCCTTTGACCAGTGGGCTACCATATGCATATTTGGAGAGAGAAGCCGCGAGAAACTGATTATGAGGAACTGGCTCACACAGGTATGAAGGCTGAGAAGCACCATGATGCACCATCTGACTCTGGAGAGCCAAGGAATTGCGGGAGTCGATGATGTGAATCCCAGTCTGAGGACAGGAGCAGATGACGTGAGATGACCCAGCTCACCATCTTGTTACAGTCAAGCCCTCAATTGATTGGGCCATGAGTGGGGGCGGTTTATTAAGTCCACCGACTCAAAGGACAATCTCCTCTGGAGGCACCTGGAAGTAATGTTCAGTCTGGGTAACACATGGCCGTCAGTTGCCCCATAGAATGAACCGTCACAAATGCACATTGCTGATGTGAGTGTAGAATGGTTCAGCCACTCAGAACATTTGTTCTGGAGTTTCTTGTAGGACAGGCTCAGCAACCCTACTCTTAGATATGTCCTCAAGGTACAGGAAAAGAGAAGTCCATAAAAAGACCATTACAAGAGTTTTTGATTTATAACATTTCAAACTGTTCAAAACAGTGCATAGTTCAAAACTGGGAACAATTCAAATTTCATCAAGGGGTGAGTGTATCGACCGAGTGTGGTACAGTCACACAGTAGAAGACGGTGTGTAACAAAAAATAACAGTCGCAGGGAATCAACTGCACCCAGTAGCTGAGATGAGCCTCAGAGCCCTCGCACTGCAGGAAAAAACAGACCTGACGCAAACCCTCTGCCCCAGACTGCATGTCCCTTTCTGCATAAATGAAAGAAAGTCTGGGGGTGCACTCCCTCAGCCCAAGCCCCAGGGCCTGGACCAGAGAGGCATGGTGCCCAGAGCCTCCTCCCTGGCTGAGCCACACTCCCCTCCTGGGCTTGCCTGAAGCATCTCTGCTTCCCACCCTGCCCCCACCCATATCCCCTGCCATAGCTGGCAGGCCAAGGGGACACGGGGTGGCGGGAAGCAAAGCCCAGGAAGCAGAGAAGAGGCAGAGGCACCCAGGGAGATAAGTGAGGCGGGGTCACGCGGCTGCTGTTTCTAGCCGTCACTGGAATCTGGAGGGGGAGAAGGAAGCATTGTTCCAGGCAGGAGACAGGACTCTTTTGTTCCCAGAGCACTTGTAACAAGGACTAAGCTGTTTTCTGGCTTTGCTGTGTCTCCAGCGGGGGAGGTGAAGGGCAGGCTCGGAGCAGGGAAGGCCGTCCCTCTGCGTCCCCCCGTAGAGTTGGGGGTTGGTGGACAGGGGCCTCCATCTCAGTGCTTCAGGCTCACACGCAGGCTCCTGGGGGCCAGCAGGTGACACCCGAGATGTGAGGGCCCCCAGGGGGCTGTGCTCTTCCCTCCCTCCCCCCTTCCCCACCTCTCCTCTGGCAGAACAGTTCAAAATTCAGGGATCTGGAACTGGGAAGGAATGTCAAAGAAGGACAGAGAAAGAGGATGGGTGTTCTAGAACATTTTTTCTTGCTCTCAGAGCCCTGGTCCTCCCCAGAGCAAGCTCTGATTCTCAGCAGGGTGGGCGCAGGGGTCACAGGTCCGAGAAGGTACACAGTCAGGAAGGTGCCATGGCTCGAGGAGCCCCGAGACATGGCCGGCACCCCACTCCTTTTTCTGTCCCCATGGCCTGAGGGCCTCTGTGGGTGAGAAGCAGGGCATTGCAGCCCCCATCCCACCCTGAGAGGCCAGTGCCCCTCAGAACTGGGCAGCACCTGCACCTAGTTATCCAGGACCTGCAGATGGTGGAGGGGACTGGGTCTGGGCCCTGGGAATTCGGAGCCAGGTGGTCTGACAGCGCAGGAGAGAGGAGCCTGAAGGGGACAGAGGGGTGCAGACCCCCGCCTGCGCGCCCACCTGCAGCTTCCCGCCTGGTCCTGGAGCCTGCCCCCATGCCCACCCTCCCCCCAGGATGTTTCCTTTGCTCAAGGGTATCCCCACCCCCTCGAGGAGGTCCCAGCCCTGAAGGATTCCCTGGGCTGCCCCCGCTACTGCCTTCCCCTCTCAGCAGGATGCTGACTCCCTCCGCACCGACAGCCTGGAGGCGGGTGACTTGCGGGGTCCACTCCCACCCACGCCAGAAGGACATGAGTGCCTCTCTGGGGACCAGGAGTCCCTGCTCCTGCCTGAGGCCACCTCGGCTACTTTGCAGGCTCTGCTGCCACAGCCTGCCAGTCCCCCTCCCCAACTTCCAGACCCTCTCATGGCGCGTGCAGGCCGGCCCCCCTCTGCGCCTGGGACCCTTTCTGCGAATTCTGCCAGGGGTCTGTTTCTGTGGAACGCCACTGAGATTGCTCACGCTTCCACTTCCCAGCCCCTTGCCTGTCGCCCCCTCCTACGTGGCTGTGGTCACGGAGCTGTGACCCAGGGGACAGAAGTGTGTCTGCTCCGGGGCCAGCCCAGAACCCCTCAATCCCATGGGGTTCCTGGGTGGGTGCTGGGAGTGCATTTGTTCTAATGTGGTGGCTTCAGGATGGGGGCTCCAAAGTCACAGAGCCAAGATTAGAAGCTTGGAACTTCCAGCCCCACCCACCTCTCCTGGGAGGAGAGAGGCTGGAGACTGAATTCATGATGCATTGTGACTGTGCCTACATGATGAAGCCTCCATCAAAACCCACAAACTACAGGGTTCAGAGAACTTCCAGGAGTGTGGGCACAGCCCCAGCTCTAGGGGCGGAAGCTCCTGTCCCCCAGACACTCCCAGACCTTGCCCTCTGTGCCTCATCATGTGACTGTCTGTCTGTATCTTTCAACCTCATCCTTTCCTGTATTAGGTAACACACCAGTAAACGTAAGTAGTGTTCCCTGAGTTCCGTGAGCAAATTACTTAACCCAGGGAAGGGAGCCCAGGTGAGTCAGAAGTGGGAGAGGCCTGGGCTGGTGTGTAAGCTGGACATCTGTGGGACCCAGCCCTTAACTGCAGTGTCCCTCTCTTCATCCTGCTTGTAATCTTCCAAAAATGACCCTGGTCTTTATGTAAAAGGAGATGTTTGCTCATGAGAATGATACAGTGGAGAATTCTGACAACACCAAGTGCTGACAAGGCTGGGAGCAGGGGGTGACTGGAATTCTCGTGTTGATTATGGGGATGTAGATAGAACATTTTATCAGGAAGACCATCTGCAGTCTCATAAAGTAAGCGTGTAAGTACTATCTGACCCAGCAATTCCACCAGGTATTTATCCCAACTACAGAAACCTGCATTGCAAGACTTGTACAAGGAGTGTTCTTGGCAGCTTTATTCAAAACACTGCCTTTGCAGAGACAACCCATCAGTAGGTGACCAGATAAACAAATACTGTTACATCTATGCAATGGAATGCTGAAAGTGAAAGTGAAAGTCGCTCAGTCATCTCTGACTCTTTGAGACCCCATAGACTATACAGTCCATGGAATTCTCTAGGCCAATACTGGAGTGGGTAGCCTTTCCCTTCTCCACGGGAATCTTCCCAACCCAGGGACCGAACCCAGGTCTCCTGCATTGCAGGTGGATTCTTTACCAGTTGAGCCACAAGGGAAGCCCAAGAATACTGGAGTGGGTAGCCTATCCCTTCTCCAGTGGATTGTCCCAACCCAGGAATGAAACTGGGGTCTCCTGCATTGCAGGCGGATTCTTTACCAACTGAGCTATCAGGGAAGCCCTCAGTGGAATGCTACTCGGTATTAAAAAAAAAGAACAATGTTGAAAAATCTGAAAGAAATGAGACACCTAGGCTGTATTCCCAAGTACGTGAAGTTCTTCAGTAGGCAAAAATAATCTTCAGTGAAGCCTCAGATAAGACCCAGGGCCTGGGAGGAGCCCTGGGGTCATCCAGCTGATGGAGGTGCCGGCTGGGCTGCCGGTATCACAAGCGTATGTGTTTTTCTAAACTCATCTCACTGTACTTTTTAAATGGGCCCGTTCGTTTGATAGTATGTAAATTGTCCCTCAAGGGAGTTCTTTTTTTTTTTTTTTTTTTAAGTAAGTAGGATATCAAGGTCAGGAAGAGGCAGAATTTGAAGTAAGTTTTAATGTGATCAAGAAACACTGTGAGTATTCAAGTCCATCAAACCTGCAGGTTCTTTCAGAGTCCCAAGGCTCTCCTTCCATCCTCTATAATTAAACTTACTTTAGGGTGGCAGCAATGTTTAATATAAAATTTAAGTAATTTATGTTCAGTTCTAGTATCTTCAATTATTTTCACTTTGGCTTACTTGTGGGTGTAGAAACAGCATATTTCATATTATAGTTCCAAATGCATGGGATGGTAGCTTTGTTAGGTTTTGTGAACTTGCCTGGGTATAAAGCAACAATCAGAGCAATACTGTCACAGGTATTTACTTCAACTAAGGCTCAGGATGTAAAGTTCTGTGTCACAAGGTACCTTCAGGTTAGAGACAGTCCATCAGATCCTCCCGCAGAAGGTGCCATTCCTACTGGTGAGTCCTCATTACCAACAATTCAGTTTTTCTTGTACATCCAAAATCACATCTTTTAGTTAGCTTTTATCACTTTTTACTTTTTTCACTTAATTGTTCCCAAATTTAATATGACTGAATTATTCAACAAACGGACAACAAAGAAGCTGTTCTCAAAAATAAAAAGTCCTGTCCTTTCTAGCTCCTGGCCTCTAATGGGTCAGATCCGGCCAAGATTTGAAAGCATTTGTGGAAAAGCTATGACTCAGTGTGTGCTCACTCTATTTCCTTCCCACATGAAACTTAGACAAGACCACTGTGTTGCAGATGAATAAAGGGAACACACTAATTTGAAGGGAGAAATGTTACCATTTCTAAAGTCTCTGAAGCATTTCTTTCCTTTACTTGTACTACTACTTATTACTTGTATCACTATTTATTGCTTGCAGCACTGTTACCTGCACCCAGGGGTGCTAAGGGATTCTGTTTTGCCAGGCACTGCTGCCAAGCAGGGTAGAGTCCTATTTCATCTCCACTGACTTTGGGCCGCAGTCCACTTCCCCCATTAGCTGCCTTCTCCCTCCATGAAACCTCAGTTTCTAGAACACGGATTCAACCCTTCCCCCTAACCCCACACTAATGGAGTCTCTCCTCTATACAAGGTTCATTACTGTCCTTCTTGCAGTCCACAAAGTGGAAGCACAGGGCTTGGTGAGTGGAGCTCTTGGATGTTAGCTGCCACAAGTCCCACGTGCAGTCAGCAACCTGCACATCCATACAGGCCAGACCTGTGCCCTCGGTGCTCCCATCTGGTGGTTTCTTCTTCCTCTGAACTCCTACAAGTCAGGTTGTTTACTTATGTGATACTGTAAAAAAACGTTTTAAACTTTGCTTGTATGATTTTTAAGGCCACTTTCATTCCTGAGATTCTAATCCTTGAAAGTGCTGGCTGTTATTTTAAGATAAGAGATTAAGTCGAGGTACTTGCTTTCTTATATTAAGTTATTCAGTACCCCCTCGGAGGCATTGCTCCGGGTTGCCAGAAAAGAAGGCGGGCAGGAGACACAGTCTGTTCCCACGCAGGGCCTGTTAGTAGTAAGGCCAGGTCTCAACCTCACAATCCAAAGTCCCCTGGTGGCTCTAGTCCCTTGAGCCATTTCTAACACCTCCTTGTAAGTTAAGGATCACAGCCCCATCACTCATTGGATGCTCAAGCTGAAACCCACTGCACCTGCCCCTACCAATCAAAGCTGTTATAAGACTTCATGTCCTCCATGCGGCCTGGAGTCTCAACAACAAGCTGTTTGCCCCAGGTTTTCCAGGCCCTTGGGGTCTCAGCTGCCTAGCTTGGACGTTGAACCTGGATAGGACCACCGACCCCTCAGCTGAGTCTGCACAAGACTGGAGACCCTGTGATGTTCGGAGGCCTGGAGCCTAGTTGCGCTTGCGCACAAGGTCCACCAGGCACATTTTTACAGTCAGGATTCCAGCCCTTCCCTGCTCTGCATACGACCCCAGGTTCCCTACATCCACGTCCCCCACGCCCTGTGTCCCCACGTCCACACCTCCCACCCCCTGCGCCCCACGTCCACGCCCGCCACCCTGTGTCCCCACGTCCACGCCCCCACGCCCTGCGTCCTCACGTCCACGCCCCCCACGCCCTGCGTCCCCAGGTCAGCCGTCCGCCACCTCTCTCTCTGGGCTCTTGGGCTTCGCTCAGGCGTTTTGAAACTTTGGTGTTCCCTCTCATCGTCTCGCTATGAGTAACCACTCTCCGTGCTTCACCTCAGTTTGTATTGTGTCGAACAAAAACAGTATCACATAAGTAAACAACCTGACTCGTAGGAGTTCAGAGGAAGAAGAAACCACCACATGGGATCACCGAGGGCACAGGTCTGGCCTGTATGGATGTGCAGGTTGCTGACTGCACGTGGGACTTGTGGCAGCTACCATCCAAGAGCTCCACTCACCAAGCCCTGATGAATTTGGTGATGAATTTGGAAGCGGGCCAGGAAGGAGGGGGTACCAGGGACCTCAGCCCATCGACTTGGAGCCTCACAGGGACCAAGAGGCCCAGCGTGAGCCTCGGACCCCTCTGCTCCAGGGCTGCCCCTCGGGTCCCCACCAGGCACCCTGACCCCCGGTGCTCGGTTTCGTTTTGTGGCAGAAAAGTGGTTTGGGGGCTCGGGAAGGAAGACATCTTCTGGTGTGTAGTCTAGTTAAAGAGACACGCCTGTGCCAGGTCGGCTGCAGGTCCTGACTGGGGCGAGGCTGGAGGGTTTGGAGACAATTAGGGAGAGTCCTGCAGTTGAGGGGCTTCCCACGTGGCTCAGTGGTAAAGAACCCGTCTGCCAGTGCAGGAGAGACAAGAGACGCAGGTTCCATCCCTGGGTCGGGAAAGTCCCTTGGAGGAGTAAATGGAACCCTCTCCAGTATTCTTGCCTGAGAAATACCATGGACAGAGGAGCTGGGCGGGTACCATCCATGGGGCCGTAAATAGCCGGCCACAACTGAGTGCGCACAGGGCGGCAGAGGCGCCGGTGCCCTAGGCCCGGGCGCTGGTGTTCGGTCTGTGTTCACAACTGTCTGTGTCTTAACTGTTGAGAATTGGCTGTTCTGTGCAAGAAGCAGTTATCCAAAATGGTAATAAACTGAATATACCACTCAACTGTAATTATACAAACTAAGGAAATACACTTTAATCTGCATGAGGTTGTCTAGAGTACAGAAGTGTGTGGATGAAAGGGCTGATGTGGAAAGCTTCTTTTATGAATCTTTGTGGATAATTGTTAAAATTGGACAGTTGAAATAATAGAGAGATCCTGTGTGCTCTTTACCCAATTTCCCTCATAATAACACCCAGAAAAACTGTAGTTAAACATAGCAACTAGAATGCTGACCCTGATATAGTCACATGCTAAGTCGCTTCAGTCATGTTTGACTCTTTGAGAGCCCATGGATCGCAGCCCGCCAGGCTCTTCTGTCCATGGGATTCTCCAGGCAAGAATATTGGAGTAGTTGCTGTGCCTTCCTCCAGGGGATCTTCTTGACACAGGGATCAAACCTGTGTTTCTTATGTCTCCTGTGTTGGCAGCAGGTTCTTTACCACAAGCGCCACTATCCAGTCACATACAGAACGTTTAAGTGCCCACAGAGACCTTTTTCTTGCCTGCCTTTTATCAGATACACCTGCTTTCCTCCTGTCTTTGCTACCTTATTCATCTTTATTTCCATTTCTGTAATTTCCCCTTTTCACAGATGTTGTTTAAATGCGGTCATACAGTATGTAACCTTGGGCTTTTTTCACTCAGAGTAATTCTTTGGAGATTCACACAGATTAAGTGCTTCAGTGGTCTTTTCTTTTTCATTGCCAAGTACTGTATCACTGTATGGCTGTATACAGTTTATTTACCTAATGAATGACATCTGGGTCGTTTCCTGTTTTGTGTTATAATAAGTAAAGCTTCTGTAAGAAAAACAAGAATTGGCTATTGAGAACTAAGCTTCTTGATGACCACAGCGAGGACCTTACATTTCGTTGCTGTGACCCCTAGAAGCAAAGCCGCTTCAGAATGGGAGGTGCTTTTCCCAAGGTTCCCTCTTGTGATTCCCTTTAGACTGTATTCACCAAAGTTGGGTGACCTTGACTTATGAATCCATGCACAAGGAAGAAATAGTTTTCTTCCTACCTCTTCTCCTCTATCTCCCCGTGCCCAGCCCCCTCTGCCCCCCGGCCATACACACACACTCACACTCATTCTCTCTGTCTGTATGGCCACAACATCCTTTAGACTCTACAGGAAAACAGCCTGGAAATGGATTCTTAAGTTACAGTATAACTTTTCAACCAGATTTGTTTTGTAAATGAGAAGGTGAAATGCTTTTTTATAGTCTCTTACGTTATATCAGAATAAACCTGTGCCAAGAAGATGTGAAGTCCTGCAAGGATGGAAGGAAACCTGTTTTGCTTGGTCCTAATGAAAAGGTGGACAACTTGCTGTCAATCAAACCCACTTGGGTACCCGACTGGGCCAGAAAGCTACCCAAACTCAGGTGGGGCAACATCTGTTAAAGCAGGTTTCCCTTGGGAGTGTGAATGCGAGGTGGGTGGGATGGATCTGGGTCCACTCTTCTACAACTCTGAACTTATTTGGAAGAGCAGTATGCCAACTTACAGAGATGACCCCAAGGGGGGTCCAACCTGATTTGGACAAGTGTTCAAAAGTGTATTAAACACCCTTCTCACTTCAGAAGAACATAGAATAGTGCAGGGTAAAGCTCAGAAGGAGGCATTTGGGCTTCATACAGAAACCCTTGGTGACCCAGCTCGGGCTGCAGAAAGCATAATTGTGTGAAAAGCAGATCCCAGTTGGGTTGTGAATGCTGGGGAAAGTCTGAAACGTGAACACTATAGAGATTGCATTCTTGCAGGTGTGAAGAGGGGGGCAAAACAAAGAAGCCTTGATGAAGTACAGAAGATAAAACAGAAACTGAATGAGAAGTCTTCAGAATTTCTAGACAGGGTCTGTAAAGCCTACTGGCAGTACAGATACAGATCATAAGGACCTAGAGAATTTAAAATGGGCCTTATGTTTCTCATTCGTCAGAGCAACTGGCACACAGAAGCTACAAGAGATGGGAGGGGCTTTAGAGATGCTGACATCTCAACTTGTTGAAATGGCCTTAAGTTTGTAATTGCAGGGACCAGTTTCAAGAGAAAAGGAAACAATGGAAAACGAAATGGGCCATTGTGCTGGCGGCTGCCTGAACTCAGGGAAGAGTGGACCAAATTGAGGCCCCAATGAGGGACTCGGCAAAAGGTAGGAGGCCTCAAACTGTCACTCGAATGGGGCACCCGATAGCGGGACCACAGTAACGTGCCTCCTGCAGGCAGAGGGGACCCTGGGGTAGTGTCCATGCTTAGACTCTTAAAAAAGGTAAGTGAAAGTGGCTCAGTCGTGTCTGACTCTTTGCAACCCCATGGACTGTACAGTCCCTGGAATATCTCCAGGCCAGGGTATTGAAGGGTAACCTTTCCCTTCTCCAGGGGATCTTCCCAACCCAGGGATCAAACCCAGGTCTCCCACATTGCAGGTAGATTCTTTACCAGCTGAACCACAAGGGAAGCCCTGAAGAAGGTAAGCAGGTGGCATACCCAGTGCCAGGTAACTGGCATGACAGTGACCAAGGGTGATGCTGCTGAGTCACCACTGCCTCCCACATGCAGCCCTGGGTGACTGGACAGAGGGAAACCGCTATGTGGGAGTCTGGGAACTTGGTTCTAACAACCCAGCTTTCTAAACTTTCTTTTGAGACTGTTAGTAGGCAAGGGGTGTCAGAGGACCCTAGAGAAAAGCTCTTCTCCAGCAGGGGAAGAGCTCCTATTGGCTTTCTGGCCCTGCTGATGGCCTCGCTTCCCCTCTGGGATGAGATTGACTGAACTAAGTGCCAGGGTAGCCTCCGCACCTGGACACCAAGTGGATATTAAACCACCACTAGAGCAGATCTGTGAGTTGCAGGCTCTACCTCGGCAGTTCTGGGAGAGAAACCCCAGAGGGCGAGTCTGGGGGATAGGCAAATGGGGTGCTGGGAAGAGGGCAGATGGCCACAGCTGCACAGATCAGGCTCTGTAGGGGGCAGGCATCCCAGACGTCATGCAATATCCATGAAGAGGAGGAAGCAAAGCCTGGGATGGATTCCTAACGACCTTCCTCCAGTATGACCCAGTATGGTCCTGCTGGTCACTTTGTGATTGGCTGGTCCACATTTGAGTGTTTGTACTGGATTGAAGAGCACTTAATAGGTTATAGGAACGCATTGCTCTCCCTAACCCATACTCTGCTCGTGACTTTGTCCTGGGTCTCTTGTTGAGTGACCATTTTGGATTTGAAGGAGGCCTTTCCTGCACTCTTTTGAGTTTTGAATCCCAAGTCTGCTTTTGAGTGGAAATATGGAGGTAAAGGAGTTAGACCACAGTACTGCTAGACAGCACTTCCTCAGGGCCTTATGAGTTCTTCACTGGAGGAGTCCTGGCCAGATTCCAGGGACCTTGAACCCTTAAACCCTGCTCCAGGATGTAGATGATGCCTGGGCACTAGTGAGACAGAGGACATCTGAGGGCCTTACGAGTTCTTCACTGGAGTAGTCCTGGCCAGACTCCGGGGACCTTGAACCCTTAAACCCCGCTCCAGGATGCAGATGATGCTTGGGCACCAGTGAGGCAGAGGACATCTGAGACCAGGTTCGGGTTTGACTTCAGACTTCTTGGCTGAATGAGGCTGTAAAGGGTCCAGGAAGAAGGCAGATTCTCAGCACTCTTAAATATTTGAGGTTTTGAACTCAAAAACAGAGAGCTGGCTGCTGATGGGGGCAGGGAAGCTCTAACCAGGATCGCAGTTGCCACCAGAAGACACTGTGGGGATCCTGGGAGTGACTGGGCTCTGCCACACCTGTCCCCCCAACTCTGGACTCACAGCAAAACCCTTCTGGAGATGCTTTTAAAGGAGGAGACAGGAGACCTCTAGGCTAGAATCTTGAAAGATGAAAATCCGGAAGGCTGGCTCCATCTCTGCAGGATGGGCCCTCAGGAGAACTGTGATGGGAAATGGAAAGCATGCAGCAGAAGGAAAACTTTGACCAGGGTCGTCCAAACCTCGCTGGTTCCAGCCCCAGCCCTGACACTGGCTTCTCCCAGAGGCAGGGCAGCCCCTTCAGATTTCAAGTTGCTTTTCAGAAGCTGCAAGAAAAAAAAAAAAAAAAGCTACAAGAAAGAAACCAAGGTGAATGGGTTTGCTGCAGTGGTGGCTTTGTTCAAGTCGCACCCTTTGGACGGCAACTTCTCCGTTACGAGCAGGATGTGTTCTTTTGTGAGTCCTTTGTCTCTAACTCCCAGGCTTGGAAGCACTTCTGCTTTGATAGAAATAGGTTATGATGAGGATTTCTCCTACTTTGGTAGAAGAGGGTAATCTCTCTGGTGATGGCTCTGTCTTCCAGAACCTGGTTTTATCCAAAACCAGATTGTGCTGACCCCTTGGTTGTGCTGGTCAACTTTCTGACCACAGCTAACTTCACTGACTTCAGATGTAACCTATCAATTGGGCTGATCACCGGTCCCCTCCTTTCCCTGGATAAAACCCCTAAACATCCTGAACATTACCTGTGGCTTGCTTTCTGTGTGCCCCTTGAGGTACGTCTTTGCAGTTTCAGTTACCAGCCTTGGGCCTGTGGCTGCCTTGACAGCTGGTGCACAGGAGGTATTTGTTTGTTGGGGTCAGTGTTACAGTGAAACCGGGGATAAGAAAATACACTCAGACAAGTGCTGAGCAGTTTGACTCTTCAAGCCCTTGTTGAGTCTGTGCCCCTTATGAGCAGAAAGTAACTAAACCATCCTCTTCCCCTCTTTCCCAGATTGAGGCACGATCACAAGATGGGGGAGGCACTGAACCCAGAACCTGTGGGCTAAACCTGTTCTCCCCGCTGTCCCCTAGTCAAGGTTGTGAAGGCTTACATGTCCTCCCAGCAGTGCAGGGCCTTATTGATAAGCATTTATCTGAGGTGTCTTCTAGGAGCTTGGAGGCAGCTCTGTTGAGTTTGGACTGAACTGGTTGAGATGGGATAGAACCACCACCCCCACCCCTGGATCTGCATGTGTACTGGTGACCTTGTGAATGTGCGGAGGCCTGGAGCCTAGTCACGCCTGTGCTCAAGGACAGTTAGGCACCCCTTTTATCACGGTGCCCACGCGGCCCTGTTTACTCTCCTATCAGTGCCCCAGTCCGGCACCTTCTGGGAGGCAGACCTGAGATTTGTTCTCCAGTCTCCACACTTGGCTGCCTCACAAAAAAAGCCCTCTTTGCTGGCGACCTTGGCATCTCAGCGTCTTGGCTGGCTGTGCACCCGGCAGAATGAACCTGGCCACTAACAGAGACAGCACTGGTGACATTTTGTCTAGGAGGGCTCCTGCATGCTCCATCCCTGGAAAGCCCCTGACAGGCAACCCAGTGCCGCTGGGTCAGCATCCTCGGATGCCGGGCCTTCCCACTCGGTCCGGAAGACCATGTAACTTGTCATCAGAAGTGGTTAGTCTTCCAGTTGTTCAGAACTCGGAGGCAGGGCCATCTTACCTCCTGGCTGGAGTGCTTTCTGAGTTGGGGCAGAAGGTCAGCGAGTTCCAGGGCAACAGGACTTCTGTGTGACCAGGATCCAGGGGGTGTGGACAGGCATCAGTAGTGCTTTTCCAGACCCAGCTCTCTAGAGACGGGTCTCTAGAGACCGTCCCTCTAGAGACAGTGGACTCTGAACTTGAAGGTCAAGTCCCCTGACCACTGTGGGAAATGCCATCATTTGAGGGGACAGGGGGTCAAGGGTGGTCCTGCACTGAGGGTGGATGCTCCCCAGGGGACCCTGGATCAGTGAGCAAACGTCTCTCCCTGGCAGCTGCTGCCCATGCAGGGGGTTTCCCGTGGACGCAGGCGCCCTCTGCCCTTTGTGATCAGTGATCTTACTGGAACGACTTGGAAAGCTCAGGTGCTGGTTAGCATTTTTTAGCAGTGAAGTAACAGTGTGTGCACCGTTCAGACATAAGTCTGTACACATAACAGGCTGAAGCGTGGTGTTAGCAAGCTTTATATGCACGGGACACCTACCAGTTCACATGACTCACATTGTGTGATCGAGTCCTGGAGATAGATGTAAACCCGGGTTCTCTCCCAGGTCTACCTGTGACTTGCCTCAGGAGGAGCCTGTGGAGTTCTGGGAGCAGGACTGGGGGTACGGGAATGCTGTGGGCCCCTCTGCACTGTGGAGAAGGGACAGTCTGACCAGTGTGTCATTGACAGGTGTCCTGGAGCAGAGGAGGGCCACAGTCTCTTCTGGACCAGACTCTAGTCGGGCTCCTCTGAGTGGTTCCCATCGAGGTCCTGACTCCTCAGGCTTCGAGGTCTGTCTCTTCTTTGTCCCATTTTAGCAAGATTCCTGTTGAGTCAGATTAGCCGGAGCTCCCCAGGCTCAGCGTATGACCGGACTGCTCATCCCCTTTCCCCAGATAATGAGGTCTGAGCCCCTGCCTGCCCTCAGCACAAATCCTGTATGTCGTTCAGTGGGGTCATTCTGCCATGGTCTGAGTGTGTATCCCCCCAAAACTCAGGCTGAATCCAAGTTCCCGGGGTGGTGGTGTGGCCTTTGGGGGGGTGATGAGGTCATGAGGGTGGAGCCCCCATGAATGGGGTCAGAGTGTCCCCAGCCCTTCTGCCGCTTGAGGACACGGGGAGAAGGCACCATGTATGAACTGTGGAGGGGCCTCACCAGACATGTCATCTGCTGCGTGTTGATCCTGGACGTCCGTCCTGCAGGCTCTGAGGACTCAGCTCGTGGTCCTGCTCTGACAGGAGCTCAGCAGATGGCCCCGCCCCTGCTATTCCCTCTCACCAGCTTCCTGCTGTGGCTCCACCTGCTCCTGAGGGTCACCTCCAGAGGGGTAGGTGAGCCTGACCTTGCCCCCGCGGGAAAGTCCATGGCAGGAATGAATCCCTCTTGCCTGGCTCTCTTCCTGTCCTGTCAAGCGTTGGGGGTAGACAGGGTCCGAGGATGGGGGGCTGCCGCGTGCGTCCTGGCGGGCGGCTTCTCACATGTTTGTGAAGTCACTTCACAGAGGAGAGTGTGGGGCCGCTATTTACTAGACTGGAGCCATGCTTGTCTCGGTTTTCACTTGTAACCATTAAAATATAGTAAACCCGTTACATATTGACAAAACATTTCTTGCCTTAAGAGAACTGCTTTGCAAAACTAACCGTTCACTGATACATGTAAATTATTGTATATTTTTGCCAGTTTATCCTGAATTTCCAGTAGTGAGGAGAGCTCACACCCGTTCCAGCATCTGTCGGTCATACCAGACCAGGGCCTGGAGCCGTTTCCCTAAGTGAGGAAACAGGAGTGGGGGGATGGTGCCCCGGGGCCAGTGGGACCTGCCACTTCGCGAGCTGCGCGGGCAGTCCGGCCGGGCTGTGGGCACTGGGGCTCTGACCCTGAGAGCAGGGCCCCTGGGGGTCTTCAGCCGAGAACAGCCGTGTGGTGACTCAGGAACGGAGTGGTTCTGCCGTGTGGACCAGGCTGTGGTGGGGAGCCGGGGCGGAGGCGGAGGTGTGCATCCCGGCGCGTCCTGCAGGTGGAGCCCGCGGAACATGCTGGCGGGGTGGAGTCCAGGCCATCCCGGGAGGACTGACTCAAACACATGGGAGGGAAGCCGTGCCCTTCACGGAGGCTGAGGCGAGGCGGGTCGAGGCCGGTTCGGGGTGAAGTGGCACTCGATGCGTTTCGGACACCCTGGAAACACCTGGGGACAGCTGGCAGTACGGCTGGAGCAGAGGTAAAACCTGGGAGCCTGGAGGGGCCAGGCCTGGCTGAGACCCCCAGGGCAGGGTGGGCTCGCAAGATGAGGTTGTGTCCCAGACCCCCAAGGAGGAGCCTTGAGAAGGGGAAGCGACTGTGTGAGTGCTATGAAGGGTCAGACACGGGTGCCGCCGTGCCGGGGTGGGCTGCATGCCGTCGGGGAGATGGGGTGGGGGCTGCCGGGGACACGGGGACGCGGGTACAGGAGGCCCTTTCAGGGTTCTCTGTGAAGAGGAAAAGTGGCTGCCGAAGGAGTGAGATCCAGGAGGTCTTAGTGTTGGGAGCCGTCACTGCACGTCCGTGGGCTGGCCGTCATCAAGCAGAACCACCGACCGGCAGGGAAGTGATCACGTGATGGCGGAGGAGGGCTGCAGAGAGGCCTGGACAAGCCCGGGCACCGGTGGGGAGGCTGGGCCAGGCGCCCTGGGGCAGTTGGAGGGATGGACCGATGGTGAGAAGGTGTGGACCTTCTCTTCTGTGTAGAGTCCTTGTGGCCTCGGGAAAGGCTGGGGCCTGAGGGGCAGCACAGAGGGCAGAGCCGCGGGAGCCCGTGCTCAGAGCCTCTCAGGAGGGCCCCGTGGTTGGTGGCTGAGCGTTCAGCACGAGGCTGGTTGGGAAGTGCATGGACTCTTACTGTGACTGCGGGCCTCGGGGTGCTCATGGCCCGGCCCTACTCCCATGCGGGCTCAGATCTCCCTAGCTGCCTCTCTTGTAAATACTGCTGCTGTGAACTGTGGGTTGCATGTTTCTTTTCCAGTCTGTGTTGTCGTTTCCTTTGTGTGTGTACCCAGGAGTGGGATTGCTCAATCTCTTGTTGGTTATATTTTTAATTTTTTCCACTACTGTGTTCTGCATAGTGGCTGCACCGATTTCCATTCCCACCAGCAGTGTAGGAGCATTCCCTTTAATCCACAGCATCCTCAGTGCTTCCTGTCTTTCTGAGGGTAGACAGTAAAGAATCTGCCTGCAGTGCGGGAGACCTGGGTCCAGTCCCTAGATGGGGAAGGTCCCCTGGAGAAGGGAACAGCTTCCCCACTCCAGTACTCTGGCCTGGAGAATTCCGAACGACAGAGGAACCTGGCAAGCTTTAGTCCATGGGTTCACAAAGAGTCAGGCACCACTGAATGACTAACACTTTTTACTTTTCATTCTGACAAGTACAAACTGAAACTTCACTGTGGTTTTGACTTGCATTTTCCTGATTAGCCAGTAATGTTGAGCATCTTTTCATGTGCCTCTTGGCGATCTGCATTTCCTGTTTGGAAGAAATGTCTGTTCTTACAAAACAGATGGGTTAGGGTTAGGGTTAACCCTGCTGCTGCTGCTAAGTCGCTTCAGTCGTGTCCGACTCTGTGCGACCCCATAGATGGCAGCCCACCAGGCTCCCCCTTCCTTGGGATTCTCCAGGCAAGAACACTGGAGTGGGTTGCCATTTCCTTCGCCAATGGATGAAAGTGAAAAGTGAAAGTGAAGTTGCTCAGTAGTGTCTGACTCTTAGCGACCCCATGGACTGAAGCCTACCCGGCTCCTCCGCCCATGGGATTTTCCAGGCAAGAGTACTGGAGTTGGGTGCCATTGCCTTCTCCGGGTTAACCCTAACCCATCACTATTAAGATAGCATTAATTTTTTGGAAATTAGTAAGACAATATTTTTGGAAAGTAACTGTTAAAAAATTAAACTGTTATTAAAATTTAAAATGAGACAGTTACTTTGCAAAAATATTGTCTACTAATTTCTAAAAAATTAATGCTATCTTAATGGTGATGGATTTTCCAACATAATTTTAAAAGTTAGCAGATTTCAGAATAATTCCATAATGAATTTAGAGTCCTGGAATGATTCATTTTACACTCTTTTGATGAGTCATTATAATTGAGTTAAACTTCTTTGTTGAGAACATATATAACTGAATTTTAAGAGGTCTTTTTTTTTTTAATGTGTCGGAATTTTCTTTCATTTTTCAGTGTGATTCCATTAACCTTGAGGTTGATCCTTTGGAAAATGAGCAAAATTATAATTGACATCCTCTATCTGTATTCAAACAGTCTGCAACCCCGATCCTCAGATCTTGCTCAGTTACCAAAGGGGAATTTGAAACTGAGTGAGAATGAGATTAAATATTGTTGCATTTCATCCTTTGAATGACATTTTTAGCTCTATGTGGGATAATATATGAAGGTTATTGATTAATTGAAAACAAACCTAATTGACCATTGAGACTTGGTAGAATTTGTCTTTTGTTGGTGAGCATTATTTGGGATGTAAAACCATGGACTAATTTTTACTGTTACTTCAGAATATGACTATAAAGTACTTAGAAAGATGAGTGTCACAAAAAAAATCAATGATTGCTAATTATTTCTGATAATTCTGTTATTTTAGTTACTCAAAAAAGCTTTCACTTTGGATCAAAAATCATTCATTCCTTTTCAAAAGCTCTTTTAATGTGTGTTTAGGTAATTGACTCCTAGGAACATGTTCTTTCTCACTCAGCCAAGACAGCTGGGTAGATAATAATATATAATAGATAGACAAATAATATCATGTGCAAGGAGATACGTTAATTAGGGTTATTCAAAGATAGAAGCATACCATTCCCTTCTCTCAAAGCCAGATCAAGGGATAAATCTGAGACAGATGTATTTAATGGTATGTGAAATTTTCTGTACCGGAATAATATATTAATTCAAGAAAATAAATATTTTCTTTGACCCAAATAGCACAATAAGCTGTCAAACATGTGAATAGAAAGATAATATGGATGGTTGATGATAGCACAGTTGGTAAAGAATCACCTGCAGTACAGGAGACCCAAGTTCAATTCCTGGGTTGAGAAGATCCGCTGGAGAAGGGATAGGCTACTCATTCCAGTATTCTTGGGCTTCCCTTGTGGCTCATCTGGTAAAGAATCCGCTTGCAATGCAGGAAACCTGGATTCGATCCGTGGGTTGGGAAGATCCCCTGGAAAAGGGAAAGGCTACCCATTCCAGTATTCTGGCCTAGAGAATTCCATAAACTGTAAAGTCCATGGGGTCACAAAGAGTCGGTCACGACTGAGCCACTTTCACTTTGGCTTTCATGGATGGTTAAGAGAATACACACAAAACAGGCTGTCAAGGTTGAAATCTTAGTTCGACTTCTGTAGTTATGTGACAGCAGGCAAGACTCTTAGTATTTCTGCCTGTACGTTTACTCATCTGAAAAATGGAGAAAACTGTCTACCTCATCAGGTTTGTGTGGAGAATGAGTTTTCACATAGCGGAATGCCCCAGAACATGGCTTGGCATGTAGAATACACAGTGTATATGCTTTTATGTTATGTGTGCCACGCTGCTTTGTCTTGGTAGTCAAGACCTCTCAGGCACTTGTATGACATTTAAAAATTAATAAACAACATGTATATGTGTTTAGAGAAGGAAATGGCAACCCACTCCAGTATTCTTGCCTAGAGAATCCTATGGACAGAGGAGCAACCCTATGAGCTGCTGTCCATAGGCTCGCACAGAGTCGAACACGACTGAAGCAACTTAGCATGCATGAATGCATTGGAGAAGGAAATGGAAACCCACTCCAGTGTTCTTGCCTGGAGAATCCCAGGGACAGAAGATCCTGGTGGGCTGCCATCTATGGGGTCGCACAGGGTCGGATACAACT
This sequence comes from Bos indicus x Bos taurus, assembly GCF_003369695.1. NCBI lineage: Eukaryota > Metazoa > Chordata > Mammalia > Artiodactyla > Bovidae > Bos > Bos indicus x Bos taurus. Next base: position 1,382,033 of record NC_040102.1, on the reverse strand, counting down.
GAAGCGACTTAGCAGCAGCAGCATGTCTATATGTATATATATGTATGACTGAATCACTTTGCTGTATATATATTCTTTTTTAGATTCTTTTTCATTATCCCTCATTACAAGATATTGAGTATAGTTCCATGTGCTATACAGTAGGTTCTTGTTGATTATCTGTTTTATAGATAGTTGTGTATATATTTAATCTCAAATTCCTAATTTATGCCCTTTCTCCCCACTTTCCTAACCATGTTTGTTTTCTATGTCTGTGCTGCTATTTCTGTTTTGTAAAAATTCCATTTGTATCATTTTCTTGATTCCACTTATAATCAATATTATAAGGTATTTGTCTTTCTGTCTCACTTCACTTAGTATGATAATCTCTGGGTTTATCCATATTGTTGCAAATGGCTTTATTTCATTTTTTTTAATGTCTGGGTAATACTCGTGTGTGTGTGTATGTGTGTGTGTATACATACATATATATTACATCCCCCTCATTCAACTGTCAGTGGACATATAGGTTGCTTCTATGACTTGGCTGTTGTAATTAGTGCTGCAGAGAACCTCGGGGAGTTCATGTATTTTTTTCAAATTATAGTTTTCTGTGGATATATGCCCAGGAATGGAATTGCAGGATCATATGGTAGCTCTATTTTTAGTTTTTTAAGGAACCTCCATCCTGTTCTCCAGGTGGCTCAGTGGTAAAGAATCCACCAGCCAATGCAGGAGATGTGGTTTCAATTCCTGGGTCAGAAAGATCCCCTGGAGGAAGGCATGGCAACCCACTCCAGTATTCTTTCCTAGAGAATCCATGGACAGAGGAGCCTGGTGGGCTACAGTCCATGGGGTTGCAAAGAGCTGGACTTGACTGAGCGACTGAGCACACACACACACCTTCAGTAGATGCAGGATTATGCTACTCACTACCACCTTCAGGTCTTAGGTCAACATGTTTTATCCTGGATGTTGGCACCTTGTAAATAAATCATACCTTTTTGCGATCCTTCTGCATCAGCATGTATGATTCAGATTTAATTTTTCATTTTCAGATGCATTCACCAGCTCCCATGCACAGGGGATGCCAGATACTTGTTCTCCTGAATCTCAGCACCCAGGAGATGGGCTTGTGAGCAGAGCCAGCAAGGGTGCTCCCTCCTTGGGCACGAGGTTAGCAGGAGTGATGCAGAGACTCGGGGCTGTGATGGGACTAGAGCCCTGGGGACAGCATCAAGAACTTCGTGGGGGTGGTGGTGGTTCCAGCTGCAGCAGGGCAGACCTGTCCAGTCTGGGGGCTGGGTGCAGCAGTAACCCCAGCCACCAGGGGTGGCGCTGTCAAGCCAGGAGAACCCAGTGCGGCTCAAAGGGCCCAGCTTCAGAGATTTGTTTTGAGAATGAAATGTCAGGATGTCTCAGCTGCTTGGAACAGTCCTGCCACGTAGCACAGGTTCTGCAGGACCCCCACTTACTAGAACATCTGCTGCATGATGCCTGGGTAGTTGTCTGGCCAGCTTTCCTCTTAAATCCCCAGTTCCTACAGTAGAACCTGGAACATAACAATTGCTCAGTACATATTCGAGAGATGAAAAAAATGGTGCTGTCTTTGTAGTGGTTCAACATCCGTTGGCTTCCATTAAGTTACCATGGCTCATTCTCCAGCTGTTTATAATTCTGTCCATCTCTTTGCTTATTCTGATAAATTTCTTGTCTGCTTAAATTAACGAAAGCTACTTTCTGTTATCTGCAAGCAAGACTATGTATTTTTGGCCATCATAGATCTTAGACTTCCAATTAATAAAATCCTGGATAATGGACCTGCCACAGAAGACATCATATCACGACACAGGGCAATGTGAAAGGTCTTTTTTAATTAAACTCCTGACTTGATTCTGAAATTATTATGCTGTCTGGAGCTCCTAATTAATTTCAGCTATTTGCCCATGTTTTAATAACTTGAGGGGTAATACATGCACATGATACTAACTTAAAGGCATAAGCAGATACAGAAATAAATATGAAGATGATGGACATAAAGGGTCACGCCTTGCCTTTTGCACTAGTTTTCCTCTTTATAATTAACAAGGTCTTCAGTTTTGCTTTTGTGTGTGCTTTAGCATCCTTCACATAATGTACTAGTATAGTGTGTGTGTGTGTATTTGTATTTATTTATTTGGCTGCACCGGGTCTTAGTTGCAGCGTGTGGGATCTAGTTCCCTGACGAGGAATGGAACCAGGGCCCCCAGCATGGGGTGTGTGGTGTCTTAGCCGCTGGGTGTCTTAGCCAGTGTACTATTAATATTTGTGATTGTTTCTTTGTTCTTATTTTCCTAAAATACGGGGATACTATTTACATTATTTATATTTGCCTTTTTTAACTTATCCATATATTTGTGAGTTTCTTCATCTGCACGTGAATGTAATTGTTTTCAGGTGTGCAGTATTCTATTAATTGGCTGTTGAAAAACATTTGGGCCATTTCTAGTAGTTCTCTGTAATGCCACCATGAAATCCTCTTTCTACAGAGATGCATCAGCAGAAGGCTAAATATAGAGGATAGATTCTAAGAAGTAGAAGCACTGCCCAACAGAACGTGTACCTTGTAGTGCTGCTCAGTCTTACCTAATGTCTCTCCAAAGTGGCGTCCCGATTTCCTTCCAACTCATCTCAGGAGAGACCTGGACACTGTGTCCAATCTCCCCCCACCACAGCCCCCACCTCCATCCTTGCCTCTCGCTGCCCCGCTTCTGCACATGATTACCACTGCTGCTGCCCTAGGAAATCAGATGCAGTGCGCAGCTATTTTCTCAGTTGTGCTTCTTAAGAATGAAGGTGAGTGTCTTTTCACGTTATAGACTGGAGCACTACTGAAAGAAATGCACATACTGTAGAATTCACCCTTTTAATGCATACATATACTTCAAGGCTTTTTCTTTTTTACTATTAAAAATGTGGGAGTTTGATGCTGCAGTGATCACCACAACCTATGTGAGAACACTGCTGTCGCCCCTGAAATTGACAGGGCCTCTCAGCAGTCACTCCTCCTCCCCCTTATGCCAGACTCCAGTTTTCAACAACCACTACTCTGCTCTCTGTCTAGATTCGGCTGCTCTGGATATTGCCTGTAAATACAGTCATTCAATATGTGTTCCTTTGGTGAATGGCTTCTTGTATTTAGCATAATGTTTTCAAGATCTTTTCACTAGTTGATGGACATTTGGATAATTGGGAGGAACGCTGCGCTGATACAAACATTCATGTACAGATTTATGTGTGAACATAGTTTTTTAGTCCTTCCGCCTGTATGTGTTGGAGTGTAACTGCTGAACCTTGTGGTAGCCCCATGTTTCAACCACCCGGTGAATAACAACGGCCAGGCTGTCTTCTGCAGCAGCCTTACCATTGGTACTTCCCATCAACACAGTGCAAGCGCCCCAGTTCCTGCACATCTCTGCCTCCACTTGTTTCTTGTCATTTTGGTCTGAGACACCCTAGTGGGTGTGAAGTGGTTTTGATTTGTTTCCCTAATGATTAATGATGTTGAGCATCTTTTCATTTGCTTGTTGGTCATTTTTATGTCTTTGGAGAAATATGTATTCAAACTAATTGCCAGTATTTTAGTTAGGTTATTTGCCTGCTAAACATGTACTATTTAGCCATGAGTGTTCACATATGTTGGATATAAGTCCCTGAGTAGACACATGGCTTGCACTTTCTCCCATTCTGATTGTGAGCAGGGCAGGGGGGCAGGATTGCAGCTTCAATTTTCTTAGTATTTATTTATTTTTATATATTTGTTTGGCTGTGCTTGGTCTTAGTGTGTCATGTAGGATCTAGTTCCCTGACCAGGGATCAAACCTGGACCTTCACTGGAGCACAGAGTCTTAGCCATTGGACCACCACCGAAGTCCAGGGAGCTTTGATTTTAATGGAAAAACCAATTTAGTTTTGTTTCTTACACCAGTTTTGCATTGAGTTGCCTTTCAAACTAACTTTTTTTTTTTTTTTTGGTACTCAGTAATGTCCCACTCTTTGTGACCCCAAGGACTGTAGCCTACCAGGATCCTCAGTTCGTGGAATTTTCCAGGCAAGAGTACTGCAGTGGGTTGCCATTACCTTCTTCAGGGGATCTTCCCAACCCAGAGATTGAACCCAGGTCTCCTGCATTGCAGGCAGACGCTTTACCGTCTGAGCCACAAGGGAAGCCCAACTTGGTTGAAAAAGCAAGAGAGTTCCAGAAAAACATCTATTTCTGCTTTATTGACTATGCCAAAGCCTTTGACTGTGTGGATCACAATAAACTGTGGGAAATTCTTCAAGAGATGGGAATACCAGACCACCTGACCTGCCTCTTGAGAAACCTATATGCAGGTCAGGAAGCAACAGTTAGAACTGGACGTGGAACAGCAGACTGGTTCCAAACAGGAAAAGGAGTACATCAAGGCTGTATATCGTCACCCTGCTTATTTAACTTATATGCAGACCACATCATGAGAAACGCTGGTCTGGAATCAAGATTGCCGGGAGAAATATCAATAACCTCAGATATGCAGATGACACCACCCTTATGGCAGAAAGTGAAGAGGAACTCAAAAGCCTCTTGATGAAAGTGAAAGTAGAGAGTGAAAAAGTTGGCTTAAAGCTCAACATTCAGAAAACTAAGATCATGGCATCTGGTCCCATGACTTCATGGGAAATAGATGGGGAAACAGTGGAAACAGTGTCAGACTTTATTTTTTGGGGCTCCAAAATCACTGCAGGTGGTGACTGCAGCCATGAAATTAAAAGACGCTTACTCCTTGGAAGAAAAGTTATGACCAACCTAGATAGCATAATAAAAAGCAGAGATATTACTTTGCCTACAAAGGTCCATCTAGTCAAGGCTATGGTTTTTCCAGTGGTCATGTATGGATGTGCAAGTTGGACTGTGAAGAAAGCTGAGCGCTGAAGAATTGATGCTTTTGAACTGTGATGTTGGAGAAGACTCCTGAGAGTACCTTGGACTGCAAGGAGATCAGCCAGTCCATTCTAAAGGAGATCAGTCCTGGATGTTCATTGGAAGGACTGATGCTGAAGCTGAAACTCCAATACTTTGGCCATTTCATGCGAAGAGTTGACTCATTGGAAAAGACCCTGATGCTGCAGGGATTGGGGGCAGGAGGAGAAGGGGACAACAGAAGATGAGGTGGCTGAATGGCATCACGGATTCGATGCACATGAGTCTGGGTAAACTCTGGGAGTTGGTGATGGACAGGGAGGCCTGGCATGCTACAATTCATGGGGTCGCAAAGAGTCGGACATGACTGAGCGACTAAACTGAACTGAAAGAGAATCAGTTTTGTTTTTTTTTTTTCAGTTTATCTACTGACTGGAGACAGTTAAGAAATTGTTTATTTTTATCCATAAAAACAGATAGCCATAACTTTGAAATGAATGGCTGTTATTGAAACATCACTTACACATAAACTTTTCTCATTAGTTGAATGTGAGACTTGCTTGTGATTCAAATTATTTTGTGAGGCAAATTGTTTTTCCTGACAATAAGCTCATCATCACATGAGAAGAAAAATTAGTTGTTATAACAAGCTGTTCTTTTGTTAGATTATAAAGAAATGGAGCAGCGCAAAGAAAATTCTCAACAGCAAAATGATGGTTCCGGTCAGGCTCACTGGATCAGTAAACTCCGACATCCATAGAGTATAGTGCAGGGCTCGCTGGAGTGTCCTTAGATAGAATTACTAGAGCATGTGCCTCTGAGAAAGGAGAGCAGATAACCACAGGGTATGGCTCAGAGCAAGAGAAAACCTCACCATCATTAGTGCGGGCCTATTTTCGTTATCTCAAAATAATATAACCCCATTGAAAGCTCCATCTCAGCCATGGCTGACATTGTAATTTAAAGCTTCTTCTTTGTACAAGTTCTTAATTTGGAAAGGTGGGTTTAGAGTATTTTATGATTAATTATCCCTTTTGGTCAAGTTTTTTGTTTTTCAAGTGTGATTATTACAGGTTGGTATGTATTTCCTTCGGAATCCCTTGGGATATTGATAAAGGATTTATGAAATGAGTATATCAGTGACAACCATCACCAAATACTACACTCATGTTCCTCTGAAAAACTGCTCGGTGTCAAATCGTACATAGTGGTACTCCTCTGTGTGCAATTAATACATTAGTAACATTCTGTAAGTAAAGTAGAAAGTAGCTGGTACTATTCAGGAGAAACATGGTGCTCATCATCTGATCTCTATGAGAGATGCCTCTTCTCATCTGTGTTAGCAGCAACCTGAGCAAAGACGTGTGTGAGAAGAGCTTTAGCACAACGCACACCCTCATATTGACTCTCAATCTTCCCAGCAACCAGGAACAGACTCTCTACTGAGATTTCAGATGACGAAATAGGCTTGACAATGTTGTAATTCCTCGTAGATCACAAAACTAGCAAGTGGATGAGGTAAGCTTCACATCTACTGTTTTTTTTCCAAATATTTGTCTTGTCTAATTAGTACTTGAGAAAGACATAAAGAAGGCAGGTCGGCGTATTTGTCCCTTCTGTCTATCTAGAACAAAATTCTGTCTCATATATACGTCATTAAGACCTTTGTATATCATTATGTAATCTTTGTTTTCTAATGACATATACTGAATTAAACTGTCTTCTATTTAGTGTAACACATTGTATAAGATTGATGTAAGAAGCAATTCATATATGATAGATGTGTGAGATACCTAGGTTATTTCTAATTTCAACTATTAAAAATAATCCTGCTGTACACACACCTGAATATGCAAAAAATAATGATCACACTTTTCTGATTAAAAATTTTAGAGGTAGAATCATTGATAAAAGAATATTGTCAAATTGTACACATCTACTCACACACTCACCAAAAATGAACACTCAGGTGCCTTTTCCTAGTGCACCCCAAATCGCTTTTTAAAAACTTCAAAGAATGTATACATATATGGATATAAGTATGTATAACTATATATGAATATGATTGTACAGCAGAAATCAACACAATGTTGTAAATCAAGTATACTTCAATAAAATACATGTTAAAAAAGAAAAGAAAAAAAAAAATAAAAACTTCCGCATTCTTAGCTGAAGATGATCTCCCTTTGTTGTTATAATACATATTTTTCAAGTTAAGATCTTTTCATAGTTTATTTTTAATTATTTATAATTAATGATATTCTTAGGGTAATGTAATTTGTTATTTTTTGAGTTTCCACTTTGCTTTTTTTCCTGTTTTTCAAAGTATCTCTTTGTAAATTGAGGATATTAATCCTGTGTCTGGCAGATTGATTGCATTTATACCAGCTGATATTTTCTCTTTTGCTTGCCAATGAAGGGGATTTTTTCCACCCAGTTGTAAAATACATCAATCTCTCCCATTATTTTTGTTTCTGTTTCTTTCGAGTCATGTCCTTTCCATCACACCCAGCTCAGTCATCTGTAGACTAACCTGATATTTGATTTGAAAAATCACGTAAGTGCAGCATATCTTGCCTTTCCAGCTTGAATTTCCCAGTCTTTTCCATGTATGTCACCTTGAAAAGTAAACTCTCCCCTTTCAAGTCCGAATGATATCTGATACACGTGAAAAGGAAGAAAACGACAAGGGTTAATCATAACCTCTTTTATCATCATATAAATATTTCTCCTATTTAGACACTAATGGTTAATTCTTTAAAAAAATTTGTCATTCTTCTGAGTTTCCCATTTATAGTTAAATTGAAAAATACAGATATGAACTTCAACTAACAAACCCTGTCTCATTTTAATCTCAAAAACATAGTAAATTTTAAACTTTTATAGGTTGAGTATCCTTTGGAAGGGGGAACACACGTATGAATCACCTCAGAGCCTACGTTATGTAAAACTCACTGTGTCACAGCTGCTGTCTCCTGTGTATCACGTGAGGCCCTTTACGCTCGAGTTTGATGATGAATTAGTGCAGAAGCAAAGGGTTAACTTGCAAAGGAGACTGTGAAGGGGCGTCTGGGTGGTTACCAGGGCCTGGGAAGAGTGTGGTCTCATTCTTACAATGGGATGTGGTCTGCATCTAAGCTCTTCTGTCTGGCAGGAACAGCCTGTCGCTCCAGGCCAGTTTCTTTCTGGTCTCAGAGACGGCTTTCTTCCATCAGATGATGAAGGGATAACATGGCTGCGAGGTCAGGACAAGGGCCCTGAGTTTTCACAGTGCAGACAGGACCCAGGTTGTCTTTGAACGAATCCCCATTGGTGCCCCCACCTCTATGCAGACATGACGATTAGAAAACCCTCCAGGAAGTATTCACATAACCATCCAATCCCTGGTTGTTCTCAAAGTTGCTGACGAAAATACCACTGGGCCTTTAATCTGAAAAGCTTTTACAAGTAAGTGGGCCTCCTCCTGTTTTGTAAACACCTAGGAAAGGATCATGGGTTCTTCTTGCATCGTAGAAACGCTTATGGTCAGGAAGGTAGGCATTTAGTCTCTTTATGTGGAATATGTTACAGAGAGGATAGTGTTTTCAATAACAGAGATTAATATTTTATTTTTAAAGTTTAGCTGTGGTCCTTCTTTTTTCCTAAAAATCATTTCTTATTGAAGTCCTCGTCTGTCTCAAGTATCATCTACTTCACTCAGTTCAACTTTATCCCACAGAAGGAACAAAAGTAATATACATTCAGTTATATTAATTTTTTAAGTTCAATATTTTTATTGTTTTTACTCACTTCTGAGGATGGGGGGAGAACAGTGTGGAGATTCCTTAAAAAACTGGAAATAGAACTGCCTTATGATCCAGCAATCCCACTGCTGGTCATACACACTGAGGAAACCAGAAGGGAAAGAGACACGTGTACCCCAATGTTCATCGCAGCACTGTTTATAATAGCCAGGACATGGAAGCAACCTAGATGTCCATCAGCAGATGAATGGATAAGAAAGCTATGGTACATATACACAATGGGGTATTACTCAGCCATTAAAAAGAATACATTTGAATCAGTTCTAATGAGGTGGATGAAACTGAAGCCTATTATACAGAGTGAAGTAAGCCAGAAGGAAAAACACCAATACAGTATACTAACGCATATATATGGAATTTAGAAAGATGGTAACAATAACCCTGTGTACGAGACAGCAAAAGAGACACTGAGGTATAGAACAGTCTTATGGACTCTGTGGGAGAGGGAGAAGGTGGAAAGATTTGGGAGAATGGCATTGAAACATGTAAAATATCATGTAAGAAACGAGTTGCCAATCCAGGTTCGATGCACGATACTGGATGCTTGGGGCTAGTGCACTGGGATGACCCAGAGGGATGGTATGGGGAGGGAGGAGGGTTCAGGATGGGGAACACATGTATACCTGTGGCGGATTCATTTTGATATTTGGCAAAACTAATACAATTATGTAAAGTTTAAAAATAAATTAAAAAAAAAATCCAAAAATCAATGGCTTAACCCCCCCCCAAAAAAAAAGACAAAAAAGAAAAAAGAAAAAGAAACATAACCTAGGGGATTAAACTACTGTTCAAGAAATAAGCTACAAGAATATATTGTACAGTACAGGGACTATACCAAATATTTTACAATAATTTTAAATGGAGAATAATGTATAAAAATATTGAATCACTAAAAAATGTTTGGATAAAAACAGCTATGTTGAAAAGACGTGGAGAGTGTACAAAATTCTTATTTAAAACATAAATATTTCTAAATCAATATAAAAGAGAGACCATAACAGTAGCCCCAAATATAACTACTTATACAGATGAACTGTGCTTATTAAAATGAAATGAATGGCATGATGGACAAAGGTCCTTGGAATGACTGCTGAATGGTTTTATCCAGAGGGTCTGGGTGTGTGTGTTGGGTTGGGGGAGGATGTGTTTGCAGCTATGGCTAATTCCCTACCCACAGGAGGAACCAAATAAATAAGTAAACAAACAAAGAAATGAACAGATATTTAATAATAATAATAATAATGAACTTAGACATCATCTGTGCAGAGAGACAGGTTCAAGGGGAAGGCACACTGTTCATTTCACGGACTCCAGCATTTAATTCCCACTTCCTCCCATCAGAGAAGCAAACCTCTAACATCACAGGAAGAGTGTCCACTGGCCAATCACACAGGATGGAAGGGAACCCCAAAGGCGAGAAGGGCCTGTGGATGGGAAGGACACAAGGACGGGAAGAACCCAAGGACAAGAAGGACCAACGGACAAGGAGTACCACCTGAAGAGTTGACTCTGGGCTGCTGTCCGTCTCCACCATCAGCAGCTCTGTGTTCCTAGTATCCAGTTTAACCTATAAAACTCTGAACCCCACTTCAACAAACTATCAGTAGAGATAAGATAGATGTACTCAGGAGAGTTTTATGCTGATTAAATTACAGCACCCCACAGGACACCAGGTCCTGGCTGGCACTCTGGAAGTGTGACTTCCACTTCCTCCTCTATACTTCTTCCCAATCAGACTATACATGGCAGGTGGACTTCTGTCCACTGGGACTAAGTCTGAACAACTCTTTGATTCAACCTCTTTCCCAAACCCAAGTCTAATGCATCAAAGTCACATTGGAGAGCATTCCTTTGGGGAAAAAAATCCAAACTCCATGAAGAGAAATATTATCCAAATGACCTGGGTGAGCCTAAGAAATCTGAATATTTTACAAAGTCTCAGTTTATTCTGATGCAGGACTAGATTTGAGCACCCGGTCTATCTCATTTATACATTCACAGGGTCAAGGTGACAAGCAATTTTGGGGATCCTGGATCATGAATTCATAAATAAGTATATGTTAAAAATCTGTGAGTATGCATTATTTTTCTTTTCCTAAATCCAGAGTGTGTGCACCATTTTGAGATGTTTTCCCAGTCAGGGATGCAGGAAAGTGAAACGTGATGGATGGCAAGAGTCCTGCATGATACTTTCCATATCCATTTCCAAGTATTTCCAGAATACTTTCTGGAGATGAACCATGTGTCTGTCTAGTCATCAGTGACGCGTGGGTGCCCCTCAGTTCAAATCAGTCACTCAGTCATATCTGACTCTCTGCGAGCCCAAGACCAACATGCCAGGCCCCCTGTCCATCTCCAACTCCCAGAGCTTGCTCAGAATCATGTCCATCAAGTCAATGATGCCATCCAACCATCTTATCCTCTGTCAGCCTCTTCTGCCTTCAGTCTTTCCCAGCATCAGGGTCTTTTCCAGTGAGTCAGTTCTTCACATCAAGTGGCCAAAGGATTGGAGTTTCAGCTTCAGCATCAGTCCTTCCAATGAATATTCCGGACTAATTTCCTTTAGGATTGACTGGTTTACAGTCCAAGGAACTCTCAGAGTCTTCTCCAACACCACAGTTCAAAAGCATCAATTCTTCGGTGCTCAGCTTTCTTTATAGTCCCAACTCTCACATCCATACATGACTACTGGAAAAACCATAGCCTTGACTAGATGGACCATTGTTGGCAAAGTAATATCTCTGCTTTATAATATGCTGTCTAGGTTGGTCATAGCTTTTCTTCCAAGGAGCAAGTGTCTTTGACTTTCATGACTGCAGTCACCATCTGCAATGATTTTGGAGCCCAAGAAAATAAGTCTGTCACTGTTGCCATTGTTTCCCCATCTATTTGCCATGAAGTGATGAGACCCGATGCCATGATCTTAGCTTTCTGAATGTTGAGTTTTAAGCCAGCTTTTTCTCTCTTCTCTTTCACGTTCAGCAAGAGGCTCCTTAGTTCTTCACTTTCTGCCGTAAGGGTGGTGTGTCATCGTTGTGTCCGAGGTTATTGATGTTTCTCCCGGCAATCTTGATTCCAGCTCATTCTTCATCCAGCCCATCATTTTGCATGATGTACTTGACATATAAGTTAAATAAGAAGGGTGACATTATACAGCTTTGACGAACTCATTTCCCAATTGCGAACCAGTCTGCTGTTCCATGTCCCATTCTAACTGTTGCTTCTTGACCTGCATATAGATTTCTCAGGAGGCAGGTCAGGTGTTCTGGTATTTCCATCTCTTGAAGAATTTTCCACAGTTTGTTGTGATCTACACAGTCAAAGGCTTTGGCATAATCAATAAAGCAGAAGTAGATGTTTTTCTGGAACTCTCTAGTTTTTTAGATGATCCAACGGATATTGGCAATTTATCTCTGATTCCTCTGCCTTTTCTAAATCCAGTTTGAACATCTGGAAGTTCATGGTTCATGTACTGTTGAAGCCTGGCTTGGAGAATTTTGAGCATTACTTTGCTAGCTTGTGAGATGAGTGTAATTGTGCAGTAGTTTGAACATTCTTTGGCATTGCCTTGCTTTGGGATTGGAATGAAATCTGACCTTTTCCACTCTTGTGGCCATTGCTAAGTTTTCCAAATTTGCTGGCATATTGTGCACAGCATGTTAATAACACCATCTTTTAGGATTTGAAATAGCTCAACTGGAATTCCATCACCTCCACTAGCTTTGTTCGGAGTGATGCTTCCCAAGGCCAATCTGACTTCACATTCCAGGATGTCTGGTTCTAGGTGAGTGATCACACTATCATGGTTATCTCGGTCCTGAAGATCTTTTTTGTATAGTTTTTCTGTGTATTCTTGCCACCTCTTCTTAATATCTTTTGCTTCTGTGCCCCTCTGGGACCTTTATGTTCAGAACCAGGGCTGGGGCTTGTGAATAACTCAGAGTCTGAACACTTTAGGAGTTAGTCTATAGAAAAGGGTACATTGTTATAAGAAGTGAGATAATATTTAAAAAACAGAAGGCAGTACATTCAGTCTGAAGGTGATTCTGTGCCATGTGGGTTGAGAGCTGGGCTCCAGATTCTAATCACTGAGATTCTGACTGAAGAGCTCAAATCCTACTCCTGTTCTGTCACTTAGGAAGACTGCTTAGTTTTCCCGGGTGTTTCTCTTTTTCAACCAGTTAAAAAAAAAAAAGTGTTTAATACGATTACTTAAGTCACAAGATTGATGCAAGAAGGAAAGGGACAATACATATAAAGCACTTAAAATAGTGTCTCTTGCTTACAAGTAACCAGAGCTGACGCTTTTCTTTATCTCCCTTCCCATCCCACCTCTAGGTTGATACAGAGCCCTATTTGAGTTTCCTAAGACATAAGCAAATTCCCTTTGGCTATCTGTTTCACATATAGGAATGTAAGTTTCCATGTTACTCTTTCCATACATCTCACTGTCTCCTCCCCTCTCCCCATGTCCATAAGTTTATTCTATATGTCTGTTTCTCCATTGCTGCCCTGTAAATAAATTATTCATTACCATTTTTCCAAATTCCATATATGCTTTAGAATACGATATTTATCTTTCTCTTTCTGACTCACTTCAGTCTGTATAATAGGCTCCAGGTTCATCCACCTCATTAAAACTGACTCAGATGTGTTCCTTTTTATGGCTGAGTAATATTCCATTGTGTATATGTACCACAACTTATTTATCCATTCATCTGTTGATGGGCATCTAGGTTGCTTCCATGTTCTAGCTATTGTAAATAGTTCTGCAATGAACAATGGGATACATGTATCTATTTCAATTTTGGTTTCCTCAGGGTATATGCCTAGGAGTGGGATTGCTGGGTCATATGGTGCTTTTATTCCTAGTTTTTTAAGGAATCTCCAAACTGTCTTCCATAGTGGCTGTATCAATTTACATTCCCACCAACAGTGCAAGAGCGTTCCCTTTGCTCCACACCCTCTCCAGGATGTATTGTTTGTAGACTTTTTGATGATGGCCATTCTGACTGGTGTGAGGTGATATCTCATTGTAGTTTTGATTTGCATGTCTCTAACTAAGATCATGGCATCTGGTCCCATCACATCATGGGAAATAGATGGGGAAACAGTGGAAACACTGTCAGACTTTATTTTTCTGGACTCCAAAATCACTGCAGATGGTGATTGCAGCCATGAAATTAAAAGACCCTTACTCCTTGGAAGAAAAGTTATGACCAACCTAGATAGCATATTCAAAAGCAGAGACATTACTTTACCAACAAAGGTCCGTCTAGTCAAGGCTATGGTTTTTCCAGGGTCATGTATGGATGTGAGAGTTGGACTGTGAAGAAAGCTGAGCGCTGAAGAATTGATGCTTTTGAACTGTGGTGTTGGAGAAGACTCTTGAGAGTCCCTTGGACTGCAAGGAGATCCAACCAGTCCATTCTGAAGGAGATCAGCCCTGGGTGTTCTTTGGAAGGAATGATGCTAAAGCTGAAACTCCAGTCAACACCTCATGCGAAGAGTTGACTCATTGGAAAAGACTCTGATGCTGGGAGGGATTGGGGGCAGGAGAAAAAGGGGATGACAGAGGATGAGATGGTTGGATGGCATCACTGACTCGATGGGTGTGAGTTTGAGTGAATCCCGGGAGTTGGTGATGGACTGGGAGGCCTGACTTGCTGCGATTCATGGGGTCGCAAAGAGTCGGACACGACTGAGCGACTGAACTGAACTGAACTGAATAATGAGCAATGTTGAGCATCTTTTCATGTGTTCGTTAGCCATCTGTATGTCTTCTTTGGAGAAATGTCTATTTAAGTCTTTTTCCCACTTTTAAATTGAGTTGTTTGTTTTTCTGGTATTGAGTTGTATGAGCTGCTTGTATATTCTGGAAATTAATCCTTTGTCAGTTGTTTCATTTGCTATTATTTTCTCACATTCTGCAGGTTGTCTTTTCACCTTGCTTATAGTTTCCTTGCTGTGCAAAAGCTGTTAAGTTTAATCAGGTCCCACTTATTTACTTTTTTAAATTTCCATTACTCTAGGAGGTGGGCCCTGCTGCTGCTGCTGCTAAGTCACTTCAGTCATGTCCAACTCTGTGCGACCCCATAGACGGCAGCCCACCAGGCTCCCCCGTCCCTGGGATTCTCCAGGCAAGAACACCGGAGTGGGTTGCCATTGCCTTCTCCTAGGAGGTGGGTCATAGAGGATCTTATTTTGATTTATGTCATTGAGTGTTCTGCCTATGTTTTCCTCTAAGAGTTTTACAGTTTCTGCTCTTACATTTAGCTCTCTAATCCATTTTGAGTTTATCTTTGTGTATGGTATTAAGAAGTGTTCTAATTTCATTCTTTTACATGTAGCTGCCCAGTTTTCCCAGCACCATTTATTGAAGAGGCTGTCTTTGCCACATTGTATATTCTTGCCTCCTTTGTCAAAAATAAGGTACCCATAGGTGCATGGGTTTATTTCTTGGCTTTCTATCTTGTTCCATTGGTCTATATTTCTGTTTTTGTGCCAGTACCATACTGTCTTGATGACTGTCAGTTCAGTTCAGTCACTCAGTCGTGTCCAACTCTTAGTAACCCCATGAATCGCAGCACGCCAGGCCTCCCTGTCCATCACCAACTCCCGGAGTTCACTCAGACTCACACCCATCGAGTCAGTGATGCCATCCAGCCATCTCATCCTCTGTCATCCCCTTCTCCTCCTGCCCCCAATCCCTGCCAGCATCAGAGTCTTTTCCAATGAGTCAACTCTTCACATGAGGTGGCCAAAGTACTGGAGTTTCAGCTTTAGCATCATTCCTTCCAAAGAACATCCAAGACTGATCTCCTTCAGAATGGACTGGTTGGATCTCCTTGCAGTCCAAGGCACTCTCAAGAGTCTTCTCCAACACCACAGTTCAAAAGCATCAATTCTTTGGTGCTCAGCTTTCTTCACAGTCCAAGTCTCACATCCATACATGACCACTGGAAAAACCATAGCCTTGACTAGATGGATCTTTGTTGGCAAAGTAATGTCTCTGCTTTTGAATATGCTATCTAGGTTGGTCATAACTTTTCTTCCAAGGAGTAAGGGTCTTTTAATTTCATGGCTGCAATCACCATCTGCAGTGATTTTGGAGCCCAAAAAAATAAAGTCTGATACTGTTTCCACTGTTTCCCCATCTATTTCCCATGAAGTGATGGGATTAGATGCCATGATCTTCGTTTTCTGAATGTTGAGTTTTAGGCCAACTTTTTCACTCTCCTCTTTCACCTTCATCAAGAGGCTTTTTATGACTTCATCAAGAGGCTTGATGATTGTAGCTTTGTAGTATAATCTGAAGTCAGGAAGGTTGATTCCTCCAGCTCCATTCTTCTTTCTCAAGACTGCTTTGGCTATTGGGGGAATTTTGTGTTTCCATATGAATTGTGAAATTTTGTCTTCTGGTTCTGTGAAAATTCCACTGGTAATTTGATAGGGATTGCATTGAATCTGTAGGTTGTATTTGGTAATATAGTCATTTTCACAATATTGATTCATCCTACCCAGGAACATGGACTATCTCTCTGTTTATGTCATCTTTGATTCATTTAATTAGTGTTGTGTAATAATTTTCTGTGTACAGTTTTCTTGTCTCCTTAGATAAGTTTATCCCTAGATATTTTATTCTTTTTGTTGCAATGGTGAATGGGATTGATTCCTTAATTTCTCTTTCTGATTTTTCATTGTTAGTATATAGAAATGCAAGTGATTTCTGTGTATTGATTCTGTATCCTGCAAGTTTGCTAAATTCACTGATTAGCTCTAGTAATTTTCTAATACTATCTTTAGGGTATTCTCTGTATAGTGTCGTCATCTGCAAACAGTGAGAGCTTTACTTCTTCTTTTCTGATCTGGATTCCTTTTATTTTTCGTCTCTGATTGCTATAACTAGGACTTCCAGAACTGTGCTGAAATATACTGGTGAAGGTGGACACCCTTGTCTTGTTCCTGATCTTAGGGGTCATGCTTTCAGCTTTTCACCATTCAGAATGATGTTTGCTATAGGCTTATCATATTTGGCCTTTACTATGTTGAGGTAGGTTCCTTCTTTGCCCACTCTTTGAAGAGTTTTCATCATAAATGGTGCTGAATTTTGTCAAAGGCTTGACAGGCTTTTTGAAAGGCTTCTGTAAAGATGCAGAAAATCTGCATCTATTGAGATTATCATATAGTCTTCAAGTTTCAGTTTGTTAATATGGTGTGTCACATTGATTGATTTCCATATATTGAAGAATCCTTGCATCCCTGGAATAAACCCAACTTGATCATAATATATGAGCTTTTTGATGTGTTGCTGAATTCTGTTTGCTAAAATTCTGTTCAGGATTTTTGCATCTGTGTTCATCAATGATATTGGCCTGTACTTTTCTTTTTTTGTGTTGTCTTTGGTTTTGGTATCAGGGTGATGGTGGCCTCATAGAATGAGTTTGGAAGTGTTTCTTCCTCTGTGGTATTTTGAAAGAGTTTTAGAAGGATAGGCATCAGCTCTTCTCTAAATGTTTGATAGAATTCTGTGAAGCCATCAGGTCCTGGGTTTTTGTTTTTTGGGAGATTTTTGATCACAGCTTCAATTTCAGTGCATGTAATTTGGTTGTTCATAACTTCTATTTCTTCCTGGCTCAGTCTTGGAAGATTGAACTGTTCTAAGAATCTGTCCATTTCTTCCAGGTTATCCATCTTATTGCCATATAGTTATTCTTAATAGTCTCTTATAATCCTTTGTATTTCTGCACTGTCTGTTGTAACCTCTACTTTTTCATTTCTAATTCTGTTGATTTGAGTCTTCTCTCTTTTTTTCTTGATGAGTCTGGTTAAAGGTTTGTCAGTTTTGTTTATATTTTCTCAAAGAATGAGCTTTTAGTTTTATTAATCTTTACTATTGTTTCTTTCATTTCTTTTTCATTTATTTCTACTCTGACCTTTATGATTTCTTTCCTTCTGCTAATTTTGGGGGGTTTTTGTTCTTTTTTTCCAGTTGTTTTAGGTGTAAAGTTAGGCTGTCTATTCGATGTTTTTTCTTGTTTCTTGCGTATTGCTATCAACCTCCCTCTTAGAACTGCGTTTGCTGCTTCCCATAGGTTTTGAGTTGTCGTGTTTTCATTGTCATTTGTTTCTAGAAATTTTTTGATTTCCCTTTTGATTTCTTCAGTAGCCTGTTGGTTATTTAGAAACATATTGTTTAATCTCCATGTGTTTGTGGTTTTTTATAGGGTTTTTTGTGTGTAATTGATATCTAGTCTCATAGCATTGTGGTCAGAAAAGAAGCTTGATACAGTTTCAGTTTTCTTAAATTTACTGAGGTTTGATTTGTGACCCACAATGTGGTCTATCCTGGAGAATGTTCATGTGCACTTGAGAAGAAGGTGTGTTCTGCATTTGGATGGAATGTCCTGAAGATATCAATGAGATCCATCTCATCTCATGTATATTTAAGACTTGTATTTCCTTATTAATTTTCTTTGATGATCTGTCCATTGGTGTGAGTGGGGTGTTAAAGTCTCCTACTATTACTGTGTTACTGTCCATTTTTCCTTTTATGTCTGTTAGTGTTCTCTTATGTATTGAGGTGCTCCTAGTTGGATGCATAGATATTTACAATTGTTATGTCTTCCTCTTGGATTGATCCCTTGATCATTATGTAGTGTCCTTCCTTATCTCTTGTAATATTCTTTATTTTAAAGTCTATTTTGTCTGATATGAGGATTGCTACTCCAGCTTTCCTTTGCTTCCCATTTGCATGGAATATATTTTCCCATCCTCTCACTTGCAGTCTATATGTGTCTTTAGGTCTGAAGTGGATTTCTTGTAGACAGCATATAAACGGGTCTTGTTTTTGTAACTATTCAGCCAGTCTGTGTCTTTTGGGTGGAGCATTTGATCCATTTACATTTAAAGTAACTATTGATATATATGTTCCTATTGCCATTTTCTTAATTGTTTGGGGTTTGATTGTGTAGATCTTTTCCTTCTCTAGTATTTCTTGACTATATAAGTCCCTTTAACATTTGTTGTAAAGCTGATTTGGTAGTACTAAATTCTGTTAACTTTTGCTTATCTGAAAAGCTTTTGATTTCTCCATCAGTTTTGAATCAGATTCTTGCTGGGTACAGAAATTTTGGTTGTAGATATTTCCCTTTCAGTGCTTTAAATATATCCTGCCTTTCCCTTCTGACCTGCAGAGTTTCTGCTGAAAGGTTGGCTGTTAAACGTATGGGGTTTCCCTTGTATGTTACTTGTTGCTTTTCCCTTGTTTTTAATATTCTTTCTTTGTGTTTAATTTTGTTAGTTTGATTAGCATGTGTCTTGGTGTGTTTCTCTTTGGGTTTATCCTGTGTGTGGGACTCTTTGCACCTCGTGGACTTGATTGACTATTTCCTTTTCCATGTTGGGAAAAATTTCAACTATAATCTCTTCAAAATTTTTCTCATACCCCTTCTTTTTCTCTTCTTCTTCTGGGATCCCTATAATTCAAATGTTGGTGCATTTGATATTGTCCCTGAGGTCTCTGAGGCTAAACCTCAGTTCTTTTCATTCTTTTTACTTTATTCTGCTCTTCAGAAGTTATTTCCACCATTTTATCTTCCAGCTCACTGATTCATTCTTCTGCTTCAGATATTCTGCTATTAATTCCTTCTAGAGTATTTTTAATTTCAGTAATTGTGCTTTGTCTCTGTATGTTTATTCTTTAATTCTTCTAGGTCTTTGTTAATTGATTTTGGCATTTTCTCCATTCTGTTTTCAAGGTTTTTGATCACCTTTAATTATCATTATCGGAGAAGGCAATGGCACCCCACTCCAGTACTCTTGCCTGGAAAATCCCATGGATGGAGGAGCCTGGTGGGCTGTAGTCCATGGGGTCGCTAAGAGTCGGACACGACTGAGTGACTTCACTTTCACTTTTCACTTTTGTGCATTGGAGAAGGAAATGGCAACCCACTCCAGTATTCTTGCCTGGAGAATCCCAGGGATGGAGGAGCCTGGTGGGCTGCCGTCTGTGGGGTTGCACAGAGTCGGACACGACTGAAGCGACTTAGCAGCAGCAGCAGCAGCAGCACTATCGTTATTCTGAATTCTTTTTCCGGTCGTTTGCCTATTTCCTCTTCATTTGTTTGGACTTCTCTGTTTCTAGTTTGTTCCTTCATTTGTGTAGTATTTCTCTTCCTCTTAATTATTTTTTTTCTAAACTTATTGTGTTTGAGGTCTCCTTTTCCCAGGCTTCACAATTGAATCCTTTCTTCCTTTTGGTTTCTGGCCTCCTAAGGATGATCCAGTGGTTTGTGTAAGTTTCGTATAGGGTGAGATTTGTCCTGAGTCTTTGTTTTTCCTCTGACGGGCAAGGCTGAGTGAGATGGTAATACTAATCCTGTCTGCTGACAACTAGGCTTGCATTTTTGTTTTGTTTGTTGTTTAGGTGCTACTGGTGGTTGGGTGATGCCAGGTCTTGTATGCAAGTGGTTTTCTTTGGGTGAGTTCTCACTGTTTGATACTCCCTAGGGTTAGTTCTCTGGTAGTCTAGGGTCTTAGAGTCAGTGCTTCAGGGCTTGATCTCTCCGGCGCTCACAGATCTTTCTTCTTGTGATCGCGCTACACGTGTGGCTACCTTGTTGGTTATTTCCATAGATCAAATGTATTTGATCTATGGATCAAATACAGTTTTCCCTTCAGTCATCTCGTGGACAAACTGAACAAAATAACAGTTCTGGAGTCTACAAGTCCAAGGTCAGGATGCCAGTGTGGCCCAGGTCTCACTGAGGGATGTCTTCCCCTTAGGTCCTCACAAGGGCTCTCTGATGCATGCTGGGAGAAAAAACCCTTTACCTAAAAAAATTGCTTTTTTAAACTGAGATGCATCAATAAAAGCTCTCTAGGAGCAAACAAGTTTTAAAGAATGACAGCAAGAGAATATCAAAACTAAATTTTGGAGATGTGAACATCTGGGCCTAAGTCTTACATATCTGATGTAACACAATCTGTGTGTCAGTTCAGTTCAGCCGCTCAGTCATGTCTGACTCTTTGCGACCCCATGAATCACAGCACGCCAGGCCTCCCTGTCCATCACCAACTCCCGGAGTCCACCCAAACCCATGTCCATTGAGTCAGTGATGCCATCTAACCATCTTATCCTCTGTCATCCCCTTCTCCTCCTGCCCTCAATCTTTCACAGCATCAGGGTCTTTTCCAATGAGTCAGGTCTTCGCATCAGGTGGCCAAAGTATTGGAGTTTCAGCTTCAACATCAGTCCTTCCAATGAACACCCAGGACTGATCTCCTTTAGGATGGACTGGTTGGATTTCCTTGCAGTCCAAGGGACTCTCAAGAGTCTTCTCCAACACCACAGTTCAAAAGCATCAATTCTTCAGCGCTCAGCTTTCTTTATAGTACAACTGTCACATCTGTACATGACTACTGGAAAAACCATAGCCTTGACTAGATGGATCTTTGTTGGCAAAGTAATATCTCTACTTTTTAATATGCTGTCTAGGTTGGTCATAACTTTCCTTCCAAGGAGTAATCATCTTTTAATTTCATGGCTGCAATCACCATCTGCAGTGAAATCTGTGTGTAATCTGCAGCAAATTAATTTGTTCTTCACTACTGGCTTTGTAACCTTTAAAGTGAGGAGATAGAACCATCCTGCCTCGGTCACTGAGATGACCTAGTGAGAGGCAGCAGGTGCAAAGCCTGGTAACAGCAGCCAGCACTTGGCCCCTGTTGGTGCCCCCTCAGCCAGAAGACTAGCAGAGGGTCTGGTGAGGGAGACCCTTGGGTACCTACTGTCAACTTCAGCTCCGCCTGGGAGGCTTCAGTGAGGGTCACCTTCTCTTTGCTGTTAGTTGCATTGAACCAGTCAACAGGGGCGCAGGCTGTCTTTTCCCTAAATATTCGTAATATCCCTTCCTCACTGAATGGATGAAAAACACATCTGAAGGAGCTGTGGGGCATAAACAGACAAATGTTAGCACACACAGAACAATTACATTAGACATTTTAATACACAGAAGGCATAGCACTGCTCATTAAGACAGCACGACAGTGGCGATGGTGATGACGAAGAAGACCTGTCTCCATGTCCCTTCACAGCAGGTTTGTAAGAGTCAGGTGAGCCGGGCGGGAGCAGGCAGGTTACTGTGACATGCAGTCATCTGTCACTGGGGTGGATGCCAGCGCACCTGTGTTACCAGATCCACCAGGGCCAGCGTGTGTGGTGAACTGGGACTGCAGACACTAGGTAAGGTCTCATCAGCCAGGCTGAGCTGGAAATCACTACTGCCGTGTCACTGACTATCCAAGTGCACTTGGTGTGGGAAGACTTAGGAGGCTCAGAGGAACTGACGTCTGCCAGGGCCCTTCTGCCCTCAGAAAGCCTGCATTTCACAGCACCACTTTGACTGCACAGACCCGGCTTATGGAAACAAAGATGCTTTATTTCCCAAGATCTTTATTTTGTAAGTAAAGCCAATCTCTCATCTAGCTCTTCTGCTCTACTCTAATCCCCCTGATGAGAAATAGTCCAGAATTGGTAAGAAAGCTAGACTAAATGATGTCAAAAACCAAAGGCAAATTGTCTTCTTAAAATATTACAGTTCATCTGGGACAGGAATTCTTACAAAGAGTATTGAGCTATTCTCTTCACTGGATACCAAAAAAATAAACTTTTTCACATTTCTGCTAATATGTTTAAAATTCTATTTTTGCAGTATTGCTGTAACATTTTACAAGGGAATTGATGTAAATATGCATCAGTGAATCCACTACATTTCTCTCTGCTCTGTCTCATGACATGTGTAAACCGTTTAATTGGACAACATCCGCCGTGAGTGGGACTGGTCACAAGGTACTTTTGGACTTCCTAGGTACAAAGAAAGATGCTGGTCTCCCTAAATGTGTTTTTAGCAAATGCACTTATGGCCACAGTGTGGTGAGGACAAAGCACAGAGTCCCTGGTTGCACTTTTCTTTCCAGCTCCACTGGACGTTTGCCTGTTTTCCCAGACAGGCTGACCCTACAAGACGTCTCCCAACAACAGAACAATGTCAGCACTTGCTAGGGCTTTGATGGA
Organism: Bos indicus x Bos taurus; assembly: GCF_003369695.1. Lineage (NCBI taxonomy): Eukaryota > Metazoa > Chordata > Mammalia > Artiodactyla > Bovidae > Bos > Bos indicus x Bos taurus. The sequence goes on along the minus strand of NC_040102.1, from coordinate 1,359,235 downwards.
CCCAACTTCCTAATAGTAATAATTTTAAAACTCAAGTTTGAAGCAAGAACTTGACACAGGCCTCTGACATAGCTGCTGATTGATCAGGACACTGAGCAGGCCCGTCATCAGCAGTATCACCAAGGTCCACTTTTCATCAACAAGCCCGAGATGCCTTGTCTTTTTTTTCTAAAATAAAAAGCCTTTTAAACAGTATCCAGATCGCTTTCCCTAGTTGGAAGGGGCATACCCAGTGGAAGCTGTGAATGTGCCGAGGCCCTCTCGTTGGCGGGTCAGGTGGGCCAGCCAGGCTGGGCACCAGCAGAAGCAGCAGGTTGCCGGGGAAGCTCTGACTGTGCTCAGCTGTGACCACTGGGGACATGGAGGATCCTTTTGGGTCCTTGTCCTCTGACCTGTTGCTGGTGGTTTGCAGTGTAATGTAACCACCACAGTGGAGGTGCTAGACTGTGTGCCTATACAAAGAAGCCGTTTCATCAGTGCTTCCCTTCAGAGAGGATAGGGCACATTGAGGTAGAGTCTGTAGCACTATAGCTGATTCATACTGTTGTTTGGTAGAAACCAATGCAATATTGTAAAGCAATTATCCTTCAATTAAAAATAAATTTAAAAAGCTTGCAGATTTGTCACTGACCTTGACAAAATCAGCAAACAGAACACACCACCACCATCCACTGTGTTTCCTTCAATCAAAGAAAACATTGCCTGGATAGAGCACTGATTTCTGTGTTTGATTTGTAAATAACATTTATATAGAATAGTTCAGAAAAAAAATTTTAAGGTAGTTCTCATACTTCATGGTGTACAATGCATGAATTCCTTTAACCATGTTGGAACTTTTTGCCTCGTCTAAGAATTAAATGCAAAACCCAGCAACTGTGACTGAACTTACAGCATTTCACATACTCTCTCCACATTTGATCCTGGAACAGAGTTTATGTCTAAGAAACCAGTGTGAAAACCTGAATAAAGAAAACACCAGAAAATGCAACTTATCTAAGTGTTTTCTGTTCTGTTTTTAAGTTTGACTTACATTATAATTCGGGGGCACACTATATTGTTTAAATAGTCTCTAAATTTATAACATACAACAGGCCAGGTGATTTGGAGTAACGAATATCTTCATTAGGAAATAAACCTGCACCTTGCTTGTTTGCTGCCGCATGCATTAAGCAAGGTATGACACACAACAGAAAGCGAGGATTAATGTATCGGAGATGGAGGATGTCTGATGATGGAGAACTTAAGGAAGGATGTATGCCACATGTGAACTGCTGGAATGCACAGCTGATGCTGTCACGATCGTTGTTTACTGTAGCATCCTCATGTGGAGGAAAGATGCACAACCCTCTTTATAAGGCTCCCTGTTACACCTCATTCCGGTTCAACATCTGAGTCCACTTCTGCCTACAAAGTGCCCAAGCCTCCTTTCAGTAAAACAGCGTGGGACAACGGCAGAGGTTTTCCTTTTAAGTAAAGTACTGATATTCCATTAACAAACCACCGTTATGAGGGGAACAGGAACCTGTGTGGGCTTGGTGTTTTAAATAACTGAAACATTAATTTGTTCATGGACTAAACGAATCAGAAATTTGTTTGGCTTCACAGAGTAGAGAACTGAACATCTTATTTGATTTAAATCTGTAACTGTTCTGGTATACTAACCTGGAGTTTAGTAACTGTTTTATTAACTTCTCTCCTTTATTGACAAGTAAAAAGACAAATTATCACTTTTAAAAAACATTTATTTTCAAATAAGTTTGAAAAAATGTCAAACCAAAGCAATGTTCGTTTCTCCAGATTTTTAAAATTTATTTTAATTGGAGGCTAATTACTTTACGATATTATGTTTGTTTTTGCCATACATTGACATGAATCAGCCACACATGTACATGTGTCCCCCCACCCCGTCCTGAACCCCCCTCCATCTCCCTCCCCATCCCATCCCTCTGGGTTGTCCGAGTGCACCAGCTTTGGGTGCCCTGCTTCATGCATGAAACTTAGACTTGTCATTATTTCACATATGGTGATACATATGTTTCACTGCTCTTCTCTCAAATCATCCCACCCTCACCCTCTCTCACAGAATCCAGGGGTCTGTTCTTATGTCTGTGTCTCTTTTGCTGTCTCGCATATAGGGTCATTGTTACCATCTTTCTAAATTCCATATATATGCATTAATATACTGTATTGGTTTTTTTCTTTCTGACTTCACTCTGTATAATAGGCTCCAATTTCATCCACCTCATTAGAACTGACTCAATTGCATTCTTTTTTATAGCTGAGTAATATTCCATCCTGTATATGTACCACAACTTTCTTATCCATCTGCCACTGAACATCTAGGTTGCTTCCACGTCCTAGCTATTGTAAATAGTCCTGCAATGAACACTGGGGTACACAGTTCAGTTCAGTCGCTCAGTTGTGTCCAACTCTTTGCAACCCCATGGACTACAGCACGCCAGGCCTCCCTGTCCATCACCAACTCCTGGAGTTTACTCAAACTCATGTCCATTGAGTCAGTGATGTTATCCAACCAACTCATCCTCTGTCGTCCCCTTCTGCCTTCAGTCTTTCCCAGCATCAGCGTCTTTTCAAATTAGTCAGTTCTTTATATCAGGTGGCCAAAGTATTGGAGTTTCAGCTTCAGCATCAGTCCTTCCAATGAATATTCAGGACTTATTTCCTTTAGGATTTACTGGTTTGATCTCCTTGCTGTCCAAAAAACTCTCAAGAGTCTTCTCCCCAACACCACTATTCTAAAACATCAATTCTTTGGCACTCAGCTTTCTTTATAGTCCAACTCTCACATCCATACATGACTATTGGAAAAACCATAGCCTTGACTAGATGGACCTTTGTTGGCAAAGTAATGTCTCTGCTTTTTAATATGCTGTCTAGGTTGGTCATAACTTTCCTTCTAAGGAGTAAGTGTCTTTTAATTTCATGGCTGTGGTCACCATCTACAGTGATTTTGGAGCCCCCCAAAATAAAGTCTGACACTGTTTCCCCATCTATTTGCCATGAAGTGATGGGACCAGATACTATGATCTTAGTTTTCTGAATGTTGAGCTTTAAACCAACTTTTTCACTCTCCTCTTTCACTTTAATCAAGAGGCTCTTTAGTTCTTCTTTGCTTTCTGCCATAAGGGTGGTGTCATCTCCATATCTGAGGTTATTAATATTTCTCTCGGCAATCTTGATTATAGTTTGTGCTTCATCCAGCCCAGCGTTTCTCATGGAAGAAATGGAATAGCCATCATAGTCAACAGAAGAATCCAAAAGGCAGTACTTGGATACACTCAAAATGACAGAATGATCTCTGTTTGTTTCCAAGGCAAATCATTCAATATCATAGTAATCCAAGTCTATGCCCCAAAATGCTGAAGAAGCTGAAGTTGAGTGGTTCTGTGAAGACCTACAAGGCCTTCTAGAACTGACACCCCAAAAAGATGTCCTTTTCATTATAGGGGACTAGAATGCAAAAGTAGGAAGTCAGGAAATACCTGGAGTAACAGGCAAATTTGGCCTTGGAGTACAGAATGAAGCAGGGCAAAGACTAATAGAGTTTTGCCAAGAGAATACACTGGTCATAACAAACACCCTCTTCCAACAACACAAAAGAAGATTCTACATGTGGACATCACCAGATGGTCAACACTGATATCAGATTATTTTCTTTACAGCCAAAGATGGAGAAGCTCTATACAGTCAGCAAAAACAACACCAGGAGCTGACTGTGGCTCAGATAATGAACTCCTTATTGCCAAATTCAGGCTTAAATTGAAGAAAGTAGAGATAATCACTAGACCATTCAGGTATGGTTTAAATCAAATCCCTTACAGTGGAAGTGACAGATTCAAGGGATTAAATCTGATAGAGTGCCTGAAGAACTATGGACAGAGGTTTGTGACATTGTACAGAAGACAGGGATCAAGACCATCCCCAAGAAAAAGAAATGCAAAAAAGCAAAATGGCTGTCTGAGGAGGCCTTACAAATAGCTGTGAAAAGAGAAGCAAAAAGCAAAGGAGAAAAGGAAAAATATACCCATTTGAATGCAGAGTTCCAAAGAATAGCAAGGAGAGATGAGAAAGCCTTCCTCGATGATCAGTGCAAAGAAATAGAGGAAAACTATAGAATGGGAAAGACTAGAGATCTCTTCAAGAAAATCAGAGATACCAAGGGAACACTTCATGCAAAGATGAGCTCAACAAATAAAGGGGTCACCTGTCTCTTTCAGTTGTGGTTTCCTCAGTGTGTATGCCCAGCAGTGGGACTGCTGGGTGGTATGGCAGTTCTTTTTCTGTTTCCTGTTTTTTAAGGAGTCTCCACACTTTTCTCCATAGCGGCTATATTAGTTTGCATTCCCACCAACAGTGTAAGAGGGTTCCCTTTTCTTCACACCGTCTGTAGCATTTGTTTGTACACTTTTTGATGGCAGCCATTCTGACCAGTGTAAGGTGGTACCTCATTGTGGTTTTAATTTGCATTTCTCTGATAATGAGTGATGTTGAGCATCTTTTCATGTTTTTTAGTCATCTGCCTTCTTTGGAGAAATGTCTGTTATTTTTTTGACCCATTGTTTAATTGGGTTATTTTTCTGGTATTGAGCTGCATGAGCTGCTTGGATATTTTGGAGATTAATTCTTTGTTGTTTCGTTTACTGTTATTTTCTCCCATTATGAAGGCTGTCTTTTCACCTTGTTTATATTTTCCTTCGTTGTGCAAAAGTTTTTAAGTTTAATCAGGTCCCGTTTGTTTATTTTTGCTTTTATTTCCATTACTTTGGGAGGTGGGTCATGGAGGATCTTGCTGTGATTTATATCAGAGAGTGTTCTGCCTATTTTTCCTCTAAGAGTTTTATAGTTTGTGGTCTTACATTTAGATCTTTAATCCATTTTGAGTTTACTTTTGTGTATGGTGTTAGAAAATGTTCTAGTTTCATTCTTTTATAGATGGTTGACCAGTTTTTCCAGCACCACTTGTTAAACAGGTTGTCTTTTCTCCATTGTATATTTTTGCCTCCTTTGTGAAAGATAAGATGTCCATAGGTGTGTGGATTTATCTCTGGGCTTTCTATTTTGTTCCATTGATCTATATTTCTGTCTTTGTGCCAGTACCATGCTGTGTTGATGACCATAGCTTTGTAGTATAGTCTGAAGTCAGGCAGGTTGATTCCTCCAATTCCATTTTTCTTTCTCAAGATTTCTTTGGCTGTTCGAGGTTTTTTGTATTTCCATACAAATTGTGAAATTATTTGTTCTAGTTCTGTGAAAAATACTGTTGGTAGCTTGATAGGGATTGCATTGAATCTATAGATTGCTCTGGGTGGTATACTCATTTTCACTAAATTGATTCATCCAGTCCATGAGCATGGTATATTTCTCCATCTATTTGTGACATCTTTGATTTCTTTCATCAGTGTTTTACAGGTTCCTATATATAGGTCTTTTGTTTCTTTAGGTAAATTTATTCCTAACTGTTTTATTCTTTTCGTTTCAATGGTGAATGGGATTGTTTCCTTAATTTTTTTTTCTGTTTTCTCATTGTTGGTGTATAGGAATGCAAGGGACTTCTGTGGATTAATTTTATATCCTGCAGCTTTACTATATTCACTGATTAGCTCTAGTAATTTCTGGTCATGTCTTTAGGTTTTCTATGTAGAGGATCATGTCATCAGCAAACAGTGGGAGTTTTAATTCTTCTTTTCCAATCTGGATTCATTTTATTTCTTTTTCTTCTCAGATTGCTGTAGTTAGATTTTCCAAAACTATGTTGAATAGTAGTGGTGAGAGTGGGCACCCTTGTCTTGTTCTTGATTTTAGAGCAAATGCTTTCAATGTTTTTCTATTGAGGATAATCTTTGCTGTGGACTTATCATAGATGGCTTTTATTGTGTTGAGGTGTGTTCTTTCTATGCCTACTTTCTGGAGAGTTTTTATCATTAATGGGTGTTGAATTTTGTCAAAAGCTTTCTTTGCATCTGTTGAGATAATCATATGGATTTTATCTTTCAGTTTGTTAATATGGTGATTCACATTGATTGATTTGCAAATATTGAAGAATCCTTGCATCCCTGGGATAAAACCCACTTGGTCATGACGTATGATCTTTTTAATATGTTTTTGGATTCTGTTTCCTAGAATTTTGGCTCAGATCCACCTTCAAGGAAGAATCCCAGATAGCAGGTGTATACCAAGGTGTAGCCAAAGGTGGGGAGGTCTATGGCTTTCACATCTGCATGGGCTGGTATTTCAGGCTGGCAGCAGACGTGAGCTGAAATGGGATTTAGTCCATTAGTAAGTCCACTGGAGCCTAAGCATATGTGTCAAAGGAAATACAGAGAAAGAGATGGAAATGGCTATAAAGTTAGTTTACCATTTAAAATTGAGAATACAGGAGCTTTACAGATCACTGACACTCTGGTCTCTGCAGCTTACAGCACAGCAGAGCCTTGGTGTTGCCAGGTCTCTCTCTTCCTCTCCCTCCACCCCTCCCTCACTCTCTCCTCCTCCTCTGTCTCTGTCTGTCTTCTATTTATCATCTATCTATCATCTATCTAGTCTCCTTCTTTGCATACATGTGTGTATGTAATTATGTTATATAAATTTAGAAATCATAGCTTTAAAATAAACACTTCTGACATACTGTTAAGATAAATGGGGCCTCCCTGGTGGCTCAGATGGTAAACAGTCTGCTTGCAATGCAGGAGACCCAGGTTCAGTCTCTTGGTTAGGACAGTCCCCTGGAGAAGGGAATGGCTACTCACTCCAGTATTCTTGCCCAGAGAATTCCTTGGACAGAGGAGCCTGGCGGGCCACTGTCCATGGGGTTGCAAAAAATTGGGCACAACTGAGCAACTAACACTAAGATAAATAATATGTTAAATTTCCTTAAAAGAGCAGTCCTTTAAACACAAAGAGATCAATATGTACTTTAAAATACACTTTGATTTTTGTCCAGTAGCAACTGGAAAATTTACTGCTCAGTTAAATGAATAATTAATTTTGGTCAAAATCCACTGTGTGTTTAGAAAGTTAATTGAAATATATATTCTTATTTCCTTTAAAAATATCATTTAGGAGTAAATAAGATTGTAATTGTTTTTGTTGTTTAGTTGCTAAGTCGTGTCTGACTCTTGTGACCACATGGACTGTAGCCTGCCAGGCTCCTCTGTCCATGGGATTTTCCAGGCAAGAATACTGGAGTGGGTTGCCATTTCCTTCCACAGGAGTTCTTCCCACCCCGGAATCGAACCTGCGTCTCCTGCATTAGCAGCCAGATTGTTTACTGCTGAGCCACCAGGGAATCCCCAAGGTTGTAATATGCTGTGCTTTGTGTATGTGCTGTGCTAAATTGCTTCAGTCATGGCCAGCTATTTGTGACCCTATGGACTGTAGCCGCCAGACTCTTCTGTTCATGAGATTCTCCAGGCAAGAATACTGGAGTGGATTGCCATGCCCTCCTCCCAGGGATCTTCCTGACTCAGGGATCAAAGCCAAGTCACTAACTTATGTCTCCTGCATTGGCAGGTGGGTTCTTAACCACTAGCGCCCCCTGGGAAGCCCCGTGCTTGATCTCAAATAAGTTATCATTCTTCATAGAGTACACATTTATATCTCAAATATAGGACTTGGCCAAGTATTATAAAACAAGTTTATATGATTAATGTCACTAATGCAATCTTTTTAAGTATTGTAGTATTTTTCACTTTGACAGACTTTCAAGGTGGTGGTGGTTTAGTTGCTAGGTCAACTCTTGTGACCCCATAGACTGTAGCCTGCCAGCCTCCTCTGTCCATGGGATTTCCCAGGCAAGAATACTGGAGCCGTTTCCATTTCCTTCTCCAAATTTTCAAGGTAATGAAGACCTAATATTAGCTAGCTCCACACACAGACACACACACCTATGTGTATATACATACATATACATGCATGTATGTGTGATATCTCTGTGTAATATTCACACAGAGGATTCATGTAGAGATTTAGAATAGAGATGATAGCTTTGAAATAAATACTGATACATAAATACACAAAATTCACAACTTACATACTCAGAAGATATTTGTAGAGTAAGAGTTAGATACTACCTTGCCCTAGATTGGTAGAGGATGAAGGGTTGATTACTAATCATTACATTTCTCCTAATTCTAATGATTAAATCACAAAACAAAACTTGGTCCTAAGTATTTGAATTATCAATTCATATGGACTCCAAAAAGAATAATTTAAAGACATGTATTAATACTCTGATGAGTCACATGATCTTTAGTGACCTGAGGTGAACATCCTAGGGGAGCAGTAGCACATGCAGGTTTTCTCTCGGTGAGTGTTAACCAGCATGTTATTCACTGGTCTTTGGTTAAGGACAGTTTCTCAGGCTTTGGGGCCTGGGTATCACCGGAGGTGCCTGGGGACTACAGACTGGGGTCCCCCTGCTCCTCTTCACCCGACCTGCCCCTGGCCCCCAGAGCTCAGATACCGCAGGGGTGTGCAGGATAGCACTCAAGATTCAAACTTCAACCAACTCTGGGTGCTGCTGTTGATGGTTCCAGGGAGTCAGACTCTGAGAAATGAGTTTAGGGAATGGAAAGTAAACAAACAAAAATAAGCCCCTCATTGTTTCTCAGGAAGGTGAATTCTTCCAGCTGCTGGAGAGCGGACAGGCCCTGCCCTTGCACAGGGTCACACTTACGGATGCACTCCGTCTGGATGCCGCTCCACGTCAGGTTCGCCAGGCAAGTTCGAGTTGTAGAGCCTTGGACGTGGTAACCTTTTCGGCACCGGAAAAACACCATACTTCCAACCTGGAGGGGAAAGCCAGCATCAAACTCAGAGGTGACGTGGACACACTCACACTGGAAAGCACGCTCCAGGGTCAGGTCTGAATCAATGTGTACGTGTAAAATGCGAGTTAAAGTGTCAGACACCGTTGTTCTTGTTGTTTAGTTGCTCAGTTGTGTCCAACTGTTTTGTGACCCCATGGATAGTAGCCTGCCAGGCTCCTCTGTCCGAGGTATTTCTCAGACAAGAATACTGGATTAAGCTGCCATTTCCTTCTCCAGGGGATTTTTCCAACTGAGAGATCAAACCCACATCTTGTGCTTGGCAGTGTTAGACACAGTACAGGTTGTTCAGTGGATCGTGTGAGGTCTTAGATACAGTGACTCATGATTATTTAGAAGCAGTTTATTTGGGTAACAAAAGTATGCCTTTTCTCTTTAGTTTTAGCCTTATCTTTCTTTAGTTTGTGATCATTTTCTTTTCCTTTTCTTTTTTTTTTTTCCCCCTCTGCTACTCCTATTCTGGGCTTCCCAGGTGGGTCGGCAGTAAAGAATCTACCTGCCCAGGCAGGAGACCTGGGTTCGATCCCTGGGTTGGGAAGATCCCCTGGAGGAGGAAATGGCAACCCACTCCAGTATTCTTGCCTGGAGAATCCCCATGGACAGAGAAGCCTGGCGGGCTACAGTCCCTAGGGTCGCAAAAGAGTCAGACGTGACTTTGAGACTAAACAAGTCCTATTCTAAACAATTAGTGCTTGTTAGCAAGTTACTTTAGCACTTGCGGGAACTGGCTTGGAGACTGATAAGGACTCCATCATAGAATCCTCCAGAACTATTCTTCTGATGATCTCAGTCATCTCTTTAAAAGATGGCATCTGGACTTTAAAATGATTAGTAAATCTTGCCTTGGGTCCAACCTGTTATCCAGGATAGTGTAACTACTCTGTCATAAGGGGAATGGTGGGTTCACCCCTCCCAATTAGCTTCTCACAGCAGATCACAGGACTGCGTCACTGAAAGCAATCGTCATGAAGGTTCACTTACTACAGGCCACATGCAGGCAAGTTAGTGATCACTGAAACCAGGGGTGACCACAACTTGGGTTTCTTATGGTGAGTGAGTGAGAATACCCACATCTTGTATTTTCTGGTATTGCAATATGTTCAGCATATGCCAGAAAACATTACCTGAAGCTGTAAGGCCACACACAAGACCCTGCATAAAATGCGCTAGATTTAACCTTGGGGGCCTGTGAGGCTGTCCTTGCAGAGTGAACCAAGGCTGTCAGGAAGGAGCCAGTGTGGCATCAGGGCAATCAAATGAGGACAGTTTACACTTCAGGAAAAAGGAGGAGAAGTGGCTGAAGAAGAGACTTTTATTCTCAATGAATGGGAACAGTAACTTGAAAGTAGTGTGTATATTCAGCTCTGCCTTTCAAAGCCATCTGATCAGAGAACCTGAAGTCACTCAATTACTTAAGATGGTTGAAATATTTTATTTCAAGCTTCTTCAATTTCCATTTTCAGGTATTTCTCTGATATTCGTGTTAATGTACTTTGAAAGCATTTTCTTCTGTTTTTGTCTCTGGAATTTAATGTTATTAACCTATTCTATCTAGTCATCAAGTGGAGTCTTCTTATGTGAATCAGTGGAAAATCACCCTGTTTGAGATTTGCTGTGTCAATTCAGCAGACAGAAAGAAATATACATGCTTTCAAACAGAAATTCATATACCAATTAATCCTGTGTGAATAAGATACAGTTGTCTCAGTTCTAACAGTTAAAATATTGAGAAATCCTCTCTGAATGGACTATATTTGGGCAAATGTAACATGAGTCAGATATGCTACATAAACACATGTATATTTAAGTATCAATTACATTTTGAAATAGAGAAAAACATAGTAAAATAAAAATGGAATACCTCATATCCTCCTGAGCTCTTCTGTATTCCAAACTGTGGAGTACCAAGGTCTGGACAGGTGTCATGAGCAGGATCTGAAACTCACAATTTAAAAAAAAATCAGAACCAGATATGGTTATTACAGAAATTCTAATATTTTCACTAAAAGGCCTTTCAGAATTCAGAAAATTGTGTTTTGACAAGTGGGCAAGATGTTTTGCAAGAAAGTTAAAAAATTAAATTGCTATTTTCATCTTTTTTCTGACTTCTTTAGATGTTAATCTTTAGTGCTTTATCAGACTCTAAATTGCTGTGAATATTATTTTCTATGTCAGAAGAAGCACATTCTTTTCCATTCTCTGGTTTAATTTTTCTCTACTGACATGCTTTATTGGTTGGTTAATGATATATAATCTTCAATAATTACCTATTATGACCTTTTATTTTTTATTGATTTAATTAATCGCCATCTCATTTGGTTATCATTCTAAATGTCTTAAACTAATTTTCCTCAAGATTTCAAAATGGGGAATATACTCAATGCTTCAAAATAAAAGCATATGGCAGACCAACAGTGATATTTGTCTAAAACACTGTAGCACTTCAGCAATCAGCGAGTGGCTTCAGTACGGCGGCTCTCCAGCTGCTGATGGGAAAACAAAACGGATAACTTTAAAAAAGTATGTTTTCAAGAGAAACTAACCTATTGGGAAGAGAAAAAAACATTTTTTTTTTAAGATTTTCAGAAATAGCTATATATGGATGTGAAAGTTGGACTGTGAAGAAAGCTGAGCGCCGAAGAATTGATGCTTTTGAACTGTGGTGTTGGAGAAGACTCTTGAGAGTCCCTTGCAAGGAGATCTAACCAGTCCGTTCTAAAGGAGATCAGTCCTGGGTGTTCTTTGGAAGGACTGATGCTAAAGCTGAAACTCCAATACTTTGGCCACCTCATGCGAAGAGTTGACTCATTGGAAAAGAGTCTAATGCTGGGAGGGATTGGGGGCAGGAGGAGAAGGGGACGACAGAGGATGAGATGGCTGGATGGCATCACCGACTTGATGGACAAGAGTTTGGGTGAACTCCGGGAGTTGGTGATGGACAGGGAGGCCTGGCATGCTGCGATTCATGGTGTTGCAAAGAGGCAGACATGACTGAGCAACTGAACTGAACTGAAAGCAAAGCAATAGTTTTAGCCCAATGGCAGTAAACTTTAATTAGAAAAAGCAGTGTTTCAAAGAAATTATTGTTGACACTGTATTTTAAAGTAGATATTTACTTTCTTGGAAAACAACCAGGGATAGAAGTCATTCCCTGCTTGCTGCGTGTGTGCAGAAGGCCCTCTCCTGCTTGGGGAAGCAGGGTGCACGGAGCGGCCAGCCATCACTTAGTCTGCAGGGCGAGGTGGAGGGAGGCTGGGAAGGAGGCAGGGAGGGTTCTGGTTCCTATGTCACTGATGCAGTGACTGTCGACCAGTATAATTTCCACCTGAACCCTTCCTAAGAGACAGAGATTTAGTCTAAAAATGAAGGGTTTAGGTCATGTAGAGAATCTCTTTTAACTTGTAAGTTTCACTTCATGTTGGAAGGTCAACAGAGCTCGCGTGACCCTGTAGCCCTTTCAGCCATGGCTGACAGAGCAGGTGGTTTACTGGGGAGCAGGGGTGGGTTGGGGGAGAGGGTGTCAGGCTCTGAAGTGGGGGGGGGGGGCCTTCTGGTGCCATGGCAACAGTGAGATCTTCAGCAAACTGGTCTTTCCCCTGAAGATCGCTGTTGTCAGCTGACATGGGCAGAGGGGGAGCTGCCAGGGTAAGAGAGTCTAGGAACTGTTTTTAAATGACTTGTCACGTCAACTCCAGGCTCCGCGACAGGATTTAAAAGAGGCTGCCAACAGCGTGGCTGGTCAGTGCCTGCACAGAGAATCTCCCAGGAGAGCATCACCTGTGTGCCCACAAACGCTCCAGCTTTAGAATGAAACGCTCTCTCCCCACCCCCAGGGCTGTCTTGCCATCATGACCGATGCAGGTGGGCTGGACGCCACTCCAGGTGCCGTCTGCCTGACAGACTCTCCGGGACGACCCCACCAGGAGGAAGGGGGACTTGCACTGGAAGAAGACTTCAGATCTGTAGGTGAAGCTCTTGCCACTGAGGCGCCCCTCGGCAGGGGTGCCGGGGTCCCTGCAGAACACAGCTAGAGAAGACAACCAGGAGGTCAGTGCACAGTCTGTGCCCCTGGGTCAGGTTAGTCTATTCGGCTTCTCTAACTGCTTCCCATTAAATCCTCCCATTAAGCCCCGCAAGGCTCAGTGGGTAAAGAATCAGCCTGCAGTGCAGGAGACGCAGGTTCGATCCCTGGGTAGGGAATATCCCCTGGAGAAGGAAATGGCAACCCACTCCAGTCTTCTTGCCTAGAGAAGCCCATGGACAGAGGATCCTAGAGGCTATAGTCCAATGGGTCACAAAGCACATACACGCATTAAATCCTTAGGAATCAACGATGAAGAAAAGCACAGAATCTGCCCGTGGGCATCGGGTCTCAAACGTGGAGTCTTTAACCTATTGCACCCTGGCTACAAGTCCCGCAGGCTCTCTTCCTCAGACTGCAGCCTGAGGTTTGTGTGCCGTGGTCTGTGCTCCCGAGGACTTACGCAGGCACTGGGGGACCTCGCCTTTCCAGACCCCTTGGCCTTCTATGGGGTCACACAGAGTTGGACACGACTGAAGCAACTTAGCAGCAGCAGCAGCAGCCTTCGCCGGAGAAGATGGCGGGCTGGGAGAGCTGGAAGCCATGGGCACAGCTGTAGCTGATGCTGGCACCCCAGTGGAAGTCCGTTCCTTCTACCTTCCCTTCCTGGACCAGAGGAGGCTGGCCACACGTGACGGCTGTCAGAGAACAAACAGGATTCAACATTCTAGAGTTTCCACCACAACACAATGCTCCAATGTCATTTTGCAATGTCATTTTGCATGACATCTACAAGGGGCTAAATTTTTTAACAGTGAAATTACTGAGGAAGACAGTAAATCAAAAGAATAAAACTTTTATCCAATATTTCCTCATTAGTTTAGATCAAGTATACAAAAGCAAAGTCAAAACATTTCACACCATGAAAGTGGAGTAAACAACACAGTCTCAGTATGTATAAGACCAAGAAAGAAAGAATGCTATTCCACTGATGTCTTTTTATGTGTGTCCAACTCGTTGTGACCCCATGGACTGTAGCCCTCCAGGCTCCTCTGTCCATGGGGATTCTCCAGGCAAGAGTACTAGAGTGGGTTGCCATGCCCTTACCAGAGGCAAATCCAGCCATAATGTGGTCCTATGACGTGAGAAGAAATGTTTGAGTTTATATACACAGATGGTAAGAATTTCTCTATCTGTACTTTTTTCTTTAAATAAGGATAGCATATAGTTTCCAAAAGACATACATAGGCTGCTGATGCACTTGCTGAAGAATTGAGCACTAACACTTGCGTGGTTAGAGAAGACCCTGTAAGAAACCGCTTTGCCAGGGTTCTGTCACATCCAGGGGCTTCCCAGGAGTGACTTGCCCACTGGTGCTGGTGTCTGCCTGGCCCACTCCAGCCATTGTTCTGCGACGCCTGGTCTAAGAGCTGCCTGAAAACCCAAGAGCTCCGAGACTTCACGCTGGAGAAGGTTTGCTGCTGACAGTCTGGGCACGGAAGGCGGTGGGAGAGGAGACTCAGCCCTGTTTCCTCACCTGCACTTTCTCACGGGTGCTCACACCTTCTCACATGAGAAAGACACACAGACACAACCACACGTGCACGCCCGGAAGCTGGAAACGGGCCCTCCTGTTGCCATTCTCCTTCTCTCCATCTATCCACTCATTCAACAAAGATTCCTGCAGAACCCCCAAGTGAAGACTGGGGGAACAGTCTATAGACAGGTCGAGGTCAGGTGACAAGGCCCCCAGGTGGGAACGGTGATGAGTGACATGGCTCCAGGGAGGAGTGGACAGGGTGGCCAGCAGGAGAAGAGAGAGGTCTCCTCCGTGAGGGCCTGGTTGGCTGTGGAAGGATTATTAATCCACAGACACCAAACAAAGGGACAAGATCTACACAAATGGATCTGAAGTCCAGAGATCAGACGTTCTAGGAATAAGCGCCATGGACACACTCACTGGACTAGAATGCTCCCAACAGGACAGTGTGAGCTGCATTAAACACCCTCTTAGCACCTGCCACAGAGCTGCATGGTGTTAATACTGCAGCTGGAAAGAAGGACATGAGACAGGGCTCCTCACCCTCTGATGGGAGGAAACCAGGATGCGCCAGAACCGCCCCGGCCGGAAGTGGGTAAAAGGCCCTGGGGGTGGGGGCTCCTCTGACCTCACAAGACTCGACAGGACGCACCTTCCTCCAAGGTTTCCTGCTACTCCAGCTCCAGCTCTCCCCCCCTCCTTTGTCTAATGACGATAAGACGACCCTTTCTCCTGTGTGGTCACTGCCGGCCTCCACGCCCTCTCCTGCCCCTGCCCCTCCTGCCCATCCGAGAAGGCTCGCAGCTCCCTCTGGAGCTGGTGGAGACGCTCACCCTGCAGATCAGTCCTGCATCAGCGGTCCGCCAGCCCCGCTGCTCCCCCAGCCACGCGGACACTTTCTGCCTGCTCGCTCTCTCCCTGGAAAGTCCACTGGCCAAGTCATAAACCTCCCTGTACCCCTTCCTCGTTGTGGGGCTTTGTTAGTCTCAGCGTCCGAGGCCCACCAGGCATCAGGACACTGCGGTCTCTGCCACTGTTCTGCCCTATCTGATGATCGGCTCTGACCTGCCTCTCCAACCCCGTGATGACGGCCACAGACTCAACACAGCCACGCACACCAAGAGCTGGGTTCACAGCACAGACTCCAGAGTCGGCCCTGAAGCCTGAGGTTCCAAGACCTAACCTGCGACCCTGAGAATTTACTGCAGCTCTCTGTGAGTCAGTCTCGAGGCTGTAAAACCAAGATTAAGGTAATAAGAAAAGGAAGTGATTTAATATTTGCGAATGAGTTTACAGGAATGCTGAGCACTTAGAAGGTTTACACAGATGCTTGCAAACTGATGTAAAATGTTAACTCAATAAAGACTCTCCACATGTGAGTGATGCACAAGAGAAGCCCCAACACTCGCCTTTGCAGGTCGGTTTGCTGTGATTCCAGGTACTGTCCTTGGTGCAGCGGATGGTGGGGGACGTGGCGGGCTCCATGGTGTAGCCGGGGTTGCACTGGTAGCTGACCGTCTTGTTGAAGGTGAAATCCGTCCCGAACTGGATGCCGTTAGCCAGGGTCCCTGGGTCTCCACAGCTGATGACTAATCAGCAGAGAACAGACAAACAGAGAGACACAGTATCATCACGGGATGACTTATTCCTGGTTTCTGTTTAAGTGACTCTCCTTAAGCTGCTCTTCAGAGTGATGACGCCGTGGCTGAGCACAGCGATACCAGCCTATCTGGGGGACAGTTTCGCTGGCCGGCACTCAGGAGGCTGCATGTTTGGAACCGCTTATTTCTACTCCACTGATAGTTGTCTGTGTGGATGACAGCTGTCATCGATGTTCTGTCCTTAACTACATGTCGTGAGGGGTCACCCCACAAGGTCAAGGACAGAGACACAGGCTGAGATCAGAGAACAGGGTCCTGCACCATTTCCTTTCAGACTAACTGGTCTACAGAGAGAAGGAACCTTGGCTTTTCTGAACTCAGTTTTGTAATATCCAACCCAACCAGCCAGGCAAAGCACTTTTAAGCATATAAATAAGAAAGTGAAGAAAAATCTGAAAGTGCTTAGAAAGTGGTCATATTATCAAACATACGTATGATATAATCCTTTTTTTCCCTAGGGATTAAACAATACAGCCCTCTGTAAACTCAACTCCTTTTTCTCAGTCAAGTACGAGTCGCTGTGGGGACCTGGATTTGGCCAGGACGGCGGCCACTCACGCGTGCAGTCGGGGGCCGTGCCGGTCCAGGTCCCATTGGCGGTGCAGTGGCGAGTGGTCAGCCCCGAGGTCCTGTAGCCGTCCCAGCAGGCGTAGACCACCGAGCTGGAGAACAGCACGCCATCGCTGCTGACGATTTTGCCGTGGGTGGGCGTCCCCGGGTTCCCACAGGACACAGCTGTGGGGAGACAGAACAGCAGGGGAGACCCGTTACCACGTGATAAACTCGAGAGGTCAAGGGCCATCTGCTTAACAGACTGCACATTTATTTAAAAAGTCATCGGAAGGACACTGTGGTCCTCCCCCCACCCCCACATCCTCTGCCTGCCTTTCGTCTGTAGAAAAACTGTAGCCAAACAATGAGTTTAATCAGAGAAGTGAGAAAATGCAGAACCAAAGAAAGCAGTCCAACAAGACAAAATAAAAATAGTTTAGTCATTAAGTCAAGGACCTTTAACAGTTCCTCCTCCAGGGCCATAGATAAAACTGTGAGCCAGGTCCTGTGAGCTCTTTTGTGGAAACGGAAACCCCCACCAGGTGGAGAAGTTAACTTCATGGTGACCAGACTGGAGCCATGACACAGGCTGCCACAAGTCTGAGAACTGGCCTCAAGGAAATGGGAACAAACTGATCCTGGAACTGAAGACTGACTGTACTTAAACAACCAAACGACGCTGGTCAGACCACCGGTGACCGACCTGCAGATGACTGTCAGAGCTGTCTGTGCTGTTTCTGCATGTAGCTCCCTCCTCCTGTCTATAAAAGCTCTGTATTAGTACTCAGTCGTGTCTGACCCTTTGCGACCCCATGGACTGTAGCCTGCCAGACTCTCTCTATCCAAGGGACTTTCCAAGCAAAAATACTGCATTGCCATTCCCTGCCCCAGGGGATCTTCTCCACCCAAGGAGTCTCTTTTGTCTCCTGCATTGGCAGGCAGTTCTTTAACACTAGTACCACTGGCTTTGGAATGGCTGCACCTTAAATCTCTCCAGATGACCACAGTGTCATCCTGCACAGGAATGAAGACTTCAGCTGGGATGGGCAGTGGGGCAGGTCTGCCCTCTGAGTATGTCAGGTGTGTTCTTTCCTTAGCGAACAGAGAAACTCAGCAGCTTCTGGGTGTGTATCAATGTGATGATCTCAATCCTTTACGGGCTTTTTGCCTTTTTTCATTGAATCTATTTACCATAAAGATGGTTATTTTTCCTCCTTAATCCTCCCACAATAATGCACAATAGACAGACATACAAAGAATGTAATTCTAATGCCAACAATGTATCATGAGTCCCTTTTCTGAGAATGATCAAAATATTTGAAATACTCTGGCCTATTTAGTTGTTCCACTTTCAAACTTAGCCTGTGAACAAATATACACTGTTCTTAAAAACATGGAAAAAAACAGATTGCAAAATAAAAGTCACTATAATAGAAGTTTATGAGTTCCCTATCATATAATGTTAAAAAATGCACATAACTCTCAGACTGGACTAGATCTTGTTTGACAAAAAGTATACTTCTTGGTGCTTTTATGCCTGTGCCTATGCTTCCCTGGTGGCTCAGACAGTAAAGGATCTGCTTGTAATGCAGGAGACCTAATTTAGATCCCTGGGTTGGGAAAATTCTCTAGAGAAGGAAATGGCAGTCCACTCCAGTGTTCTTGCCTGGAGAATCCCATGGACAGAGGCACCTAGCAGGCTACGCAGTTCCTGGGGTCGCAAAGAGCTGGATACAACTGAGCAATTAACACTTTCACTTCTACGTCAGCTATAACTAATCCGTTACAACCTTCTTCCCTGATGAGTCTGGGTTTGGACTTACAATCCCTTCTAACACAGATCGTTCAGTGGTTTCTTGGTTGACATCTGAGATGAGATATATTTACCAGTCCTGAGGCAGATGATCCCTAACATCCTCTAAAGATCAGGGTCCTTTGACAGCTGTGACATAAATTAAAATTTCACTTAGCAAAAATCCAAGCCTGTTAAAGAACACTACTCCATTCCACTAGCACTGATCCGTTCCTTCCTATGCACAGTCATTGTTCATGAGTATGGGTGCAAACCTGGCACAGCAAAGAACTGCATTGATCCAACTTGTAACAAAAGAGACTCATGTCACTGTAGATTCTTCCAGTCATGTCTGGAATGTTAAAATCCATGCAGCAGTTTTCAAAAGTGACCTGTGAAAGGCTAATGCTGAAATAAAGCAGGTGACTGTTGAAACATATTCGACTTAATTTACAGACAAATGTATTGTCAGTAAAGGAATGTCCATCATAATAATGACACCCTGATGTTTATAAAGTCCCCTCTACTATTGTATTTGATATAGTCAAATTCATGGTTAACTTTTTTTTTTCCTGACAGGGATACTTTCACTGATGATCATGCCTATGAAAGTGTAGATTAGAAACAGGGTCAGCATATCTGTTTTTATATCAAGGTCCTGAGGTTTCAAGGCATACAAAGACTGACACTTAGGCAAAATGAGAGATTACATTTTAAGGATGATAGAAAACAAGATATTTTGAAAATTATAAGTTAAATTTTATTTTTAAATATACTTTTTAAAAGTACATTTAGTTAATGTGCCTCCTTTTCGTAAAAGATCATTGTCTTCTACTCAATTTATAATAAGGTAGCATCATACTTCAGAGAAGGCAGTGGCACCCCACTCCAGGACTCTTGCCTGGAAAATCCCATAAACGGAGGAGCCTGGAAGGCTGCAGTCCATGGGGTCGCTGAGGGTCGGACATGACTGAGCAACTTCACTTTCACTTTTCACTTTCATGCATTGGAGAAGGAAATGGCAACCCACTCCAGTGTTCTTGCCTGGAGAATCCCAGGGACGGGGGAGCCGTCTATGGGGTTGCAGAGTCGGACACGACTGAAGTGACTTAGCAGCAGCAGCAGCATCATACTTATTCCAAATACACATTATTGTTTACTAGTATCAATATTGCTCACTTAGCATGCTGTATTAGGATGATTGCTGTTAAACTGAGATAGTCATAGGTTTGAATCTCTGCTCATACAAGTTAAATCAATGTGAATGATCAATTCGAGTTCTCAACATGTAGTGTCTTCACTATAAAATTGATAAAAAAGATAACTCTTCCCTGTTGTAAGATTACATATGTGCATGCATGCTCAGTCACATCTGACTCTTTGTGACCTCATGGACTGTAGCCCACCAGGCTCCTCTGTCCATCGGGAATACTGGAATGGACTGCCATTTCCTCCTCTAGATCTTCCCAACCTAGGGATTGAAACCATGTCTCCTGCATCCCCTGCATTGGCAGGTGGGTTCTTTACCACTGAGCCACCTGGAAAGCCATACTAAGTGCAAAATGCCACCATCTTGTATAGACATATTAGTATTTTTATTTTCATTATCATCACTTTAGTCACATGTCCATTATGTGAATAAAGGTCAACTTTATCGTAATCTCCTGGGAAATAGGATTAGGAGTTACCCCAAAAATGTAGTTACATTTACACAACTTGGTAAGATAGATCCATCTGAATAGCTAAGTCAGTGAGCCTGTGATTCAAAGACTAGATCTTAACCAAAGAAAACATGATTTAAAGTGATGAAAATAGTTATCAGAAGTTTAAGGTTTTTGATGCTTAAGAATTTTTCAAATATTTTTCTCGTAATTCATGAACCTATTTTTAAAATTTATTGATATATCCCATCAGGACCTAATATATTTTTAAATAGATTCAGAGAAGGTAAATTCATTAGGAGAGGCATGACCTTGGCCAAGGGATTGAGTACATAGGTCATGGCTAACTTTTGTGGCAATGAAAAGTTGCTGATAACCCCACTTTCTACAGAAAATAATGTGTGCCCCAAAGATATGGACCTATGATAGCAAGTAAGAAAAAACAGAAAGCGATAGATTCTCCAAGAGTTGTAAGTGTGTGTGCAGGAGTGGGAAGGGATTAACCATATATTCCTAGACATCATTTGTGGTTTTTCTGAGTGTCACTGTACTATCACTCACACAACTTCCCATGATTTCTGTATGATGCGTTGTGCTTAGTCGCTCAGTAGTGTCCGACTCTTTGCGCCGTAGACTGTAGCCCGCCAGGCTCTTCTGTCCGTGGGGACTCCCCAGGCAACGATACTAGCGTGGGTTGCCATGCCCTCTTCCAGGTACAGTGCAATTGGAAACTACCAATTTTCGGGGACATTGCATACTTGAGGAATGTTTTCAGCATTGAAACATTTTAGTAACTTCTTTTTGTACACAGATTTTAAGGGAAAGTTTAAAAGGATTTTATAGGAACCCTCTGAATTTCTGAATTTGTCGCTAAGTCACGTCTGACTCCTTGCAACTCCATGGACTGTAGCAGGCCAGACTTCCTTGTCCTTCATCATGTCCTGAAGTTTGCTCAAACTCATGTCCATTGATAAACTAAATGCTATTTAAAAAGCACTTTGCATAGTCTGCGATAAGTACATCATGAAGTGAAATCCAATTAAGCTCTCCTAATCAAATAAATGAATTCATTTATGTTTTGTTGGGAAAGAACTCATAGTGTGGTACCCCAGCAACAAAGTGAGATTTTTACGGAAAACGTGACTTGCTCTTAGTTTTTTGACTGTTTAAATTTGCCAGGGACTTCCCTTGCGGTCCAGTGGCTAAGACTCCATGATCCCAAAGCAAGGGATCCAGGTTTGATCCCTACTCAGGGAACTGGATCCCACATGATGGAACCAAGACCCCATACAGTCAAACAAGTTAATTAATTTTTTAAAAAGTGCAAGGAATTAAGACCAGGGCGCTGACAGACTGGAACTAACGTGTGAATGGAATGACTTCCAGCAGCAGGGAGCCCCCGTCAGGACCTGCCCTGCTCACAGCACCTCCACCTGCGTTCTCAGCCCCACCAACCATAACACCCTGAGCGCCACATAGAGACGGTCACCAGGAGAAGACTTCCTGATGATTCTCTTACGTTTGGGGGGAAAACAGGTTAACTGTAGAAACAGTGTGACCTGTAAGATGTTGCAGAATGTCACTGGTCATTTCAGAGTGAGCTACCCGGTTTCAACCTGCAGCGCTGACTTTCAGGCTGGGACCCACTCACCCTCACACACGGGCTGCAGTCCTGACCAGGACCCGTTGAGCAGACACGTCCGCTCGGCCGAGCCCTGCAGCTGGTAGCCCATTTCACAGGAGAAGCACAGGAGGCTCTTGGCCTTAAACTCCTCTCCAAGCCGAGACCCATGGGCTGGGGTCCCCGGATCACCGCAAAATCCAGGGTTATTTCCTGCAGGACACAAAACACATGGCAGTAGATGATGCTGTTTAAAGCAGGGCTGTTATGCTTAAAGAGAATGAAATTGTATGTAAATGTGTATCAAACATGGTCACAGTCATATAATATTCTGGAAATCCTGTGAGAAAGATTTTCCTTATTATAGCACAAAAGTAGAAGACTCTAAGAATTTGTTTATATGTAACTAAAACCAAAATAGTTTATTAAAATATGGTAGTGACAATAATTGATATTCTTTGGAAGAAACAAAACACTGGGGACAGTGAGTGCAGGAATTGCTCACTGGAAATGCTGGTGAGGATGCCCACAAGGAGATGGGGGAAGGTGTGTTGGGAATAAAAAAATCAAATAAGAGATGTGATCCACTGAGTTATTATGAAACATTCATGGAAGAATTAAGATGATTTCTTTTCCAAACAGGACCGATGTGATTGTTGATGGTGGAGAGGATAGGAAAGAGAGGAAGCAGAAGGAAAGAAAAGGGAGGGCAAGCTGAGTCAAGGTGAGCAGGCTTCCTAGTCAGGGGTGGGAGGTTCCCGGGGCTCCAGCAGGAGAAACCCTGCTGGGACATGCATTCATTCAAAGAGAAGAAGCTGCAGACGACGGGGATGTGTCCTAGGGGCGTGCTCGGCTGGAATGGGTTAGTAACCACTTTGGAGACGGGCGCCACCAGTCCGTGTCCGCGCGGTGGACGACTGCCCGCGCCAGCCCACCTGTGCAGTGGGGCAGGGCTCCGCTCCAGTGACTGTCCTCCTGGCAGGCTCTGCTGCTGTCGCCCACGAGACTGCGGCTCCCTCGGCACGAGTAGTGGACCACGGCCCCATACGTGAACAGGTCTCCTGTGAGTATGGCGTTGGCAGGGATGCCAGGGTGTCCACATGATATCACTTAAGAAGAGAAAATAATCAATAAGTACATTGTTCCTGTTAAGCTGCTCTGTGTTAGTCACTGTACTTCAGAGACTCATATGATCACCGCCTATTAACGAAAACACATCCCTGGTACCCTGTGGATGAGAAGCATCAACTTCCAGACGACCCTCCCTCACACATTACTGAAGACCAGGAAAAGGTCCGTCAGTGAAGCTTTTTGTTTGTTTTTTAATTAAGGTGGCTTTGCTGAAGGTAGAAATTGACATTGAGACTTTGAAAAAGTCGTCTACCTAAATTTTTCCATCTTCCCTTAACTGTATCCTAAGTAAGCAGTGTTCATACAAAATGATAGAGACTACCACAGACCCGCCAAAGCTATCACCATTATTTCTTCAGTTAGTATGCTTTGCATGGGACAAAACTCAGTCAAATATGCTCCGTCTTCCAGATCACAGTCTAGAGAGACCATTCTAACAATTTTTCCTTGAATAGGTGGCAATCTAAAATGTCTTTTTTTTTAGTATTTTAAAACTGGATCTAGGTGCTTTATAATATTATGTTAGTTTCTGCTGTGCAACAAAGTGAATCAGCTACATACACATATATCCTCTATTAATTTTTTAATAGAGGATAAAATGTTTAAGTTAAAAAGTAATAATAAATTACTGATTTATTTTTTCCTCAAGTATTCCATTTATTTCTTTATACCAAATGAGGCCCATCATCTAATCATTATTCCTCAAAAAGGAAAATTCTAGAATCCAGATTACCACAGGATGGTAAAGAGTTCTATCTTTTTGTAAAGTCCAAAATTTTTATGGTTAACCATTAAAAAAAACGTATACCATGTTCAAACAACTAACTGGACGGACGGTGCCAGAAATGATCCAAAGGGAGCTGATTTTACATCCGAGAGAGATTGCATTTGGTCATCGGCAACCACAGAGCGACACCAACCAGAGAGGCAGGTTTCAGAAAGGCCCCAGTGCCCCCTGAGTCATATTCGCCCTCCCCTGACACTCTCTCATCCTGACATCCACTCATCGGAGAACGGGAGTTTATCTAGAGTCCTAAAAAGAAGCTAACTCGAGCAGAATCAGTGACACGGTGAAAGATCAGTTCCAGGTAAATAAAAAAATGGGCACAAACAGAGATGGAAGCTAGCCTAGCCACTGCAGAGCCTGTGAAAACAAAGCACTCCTCTGAGAGCGCTGTTCCCACGTTCAGGTAACTTCAGCGGTTCAGGACAGCAGAGGTGGGAACTCGCCACCTGGGAAAACCAGAGCAGTGAAAAGCTGGTTCCTGGAGGTGTGGGGCACAGGGGCATCATCACAACCACTAATGGAAGTCTCAGGGAGGCCGGGGAAGAGGCTAGCTATATCTTTGGGGAGAAAATAAAAGTAATTTCTCTGAAAAGTTCCCATGTGTGAAGGCACGGAAAACCAGAGCACACAACATATGCTGAGAACTGTAACACATTCATAGATGTGGGGGTTTGGGGTCCTATAAGCTTGTACATTTGTTTTTGAAAGGCATTGCTCTCTTTCTCCATAGGTACTAACTGTATTGTTACACTTAGAATTTGACACAGGTTTCCAGGCAGATTCAAAGGGCTTTGCTGCTGCTGCTAAGTCACTTCAGTCGTGTCCGACTCTGTGTGACCCCACAGACGGCAGCCACCAGGCGGGGGTCCCCCGTCCCTGGGATTCTCCAGGCAAGAACACTGGAGTGGGTTGCCATTTCCTTCTCCAATGCATGAAAGTGAAAAGTGAAAGTGAAGTCGCTCAGTCGTGTCCAACTCTTAGCGACCCCATGGACTGCAGCCCACCAGGCTCCTCCGTCCATGGGATTTTCCAGGCCAAGTACTGGAGTGGGGTGCCATTGCCTTCTCCCAAAGGGCTTTGAGGGACCTTGATTTGCAGGAAAAGTCTCCGGCACCAGTCTACTCTGCAAACGTACTGAAAACGCTGTAATCATGAGGGGTAAAATGAACTATCACATTTTTTCAGTATTTCAATTCATAATGTAATTGTCATTTCCCATTTTCTCTATGCACACAAAATGAATACTAAAAAGATAAAATTTTGATTCTAAGAATTGTCTTGTTTCTGATTGATTTTTAAAGGACCAAGGAGAGTGACTCCCTTTCCTTCCTTTTCAGACTTGGTTTTAACAAGACACAGGACGATTCTCTTTGAACTCAAGGACAATATGCTATTTCAAGGGAAAGAAAGTAATAATGTAGCTAGTGGGTGAAAAAGAAAATGTCCTTGCTCATCTGCATACTGCTAATAACGTTTTCTCAGAAGACAGAGCCGTGACCTGTAATTCTGTCTGCCTGGAGGAGCACCCTGCTCTTCCTCTTGGTTAAACCTAAGGGTCAGGAGGAAGTGCCAACCAGGGTGCTGTCTTCTTTATCAGGCTCACACTGGACTGTCCCAGAAGTGCCGATGAGACAAATGAGGCCCCCAGAGTGCTCCACGCTTCCGGCCACAGATACTGGGTCCACAGATGGAGACTCCATACTATAGCCATTTACAGTATCTCTGAACATGGGTCCCCAGGGAGGCAGCGTGTTGCGAGAGGCACAGTCTGGAGGCTGCTGGCACCAAGGTGAACCAGAGGGTCTGCCGCCTGCTGGGCTGAAGCAGGAAACGAGCACTGACGAGCGGACACAGGGACAGCAGGGTCCAGGCGGAGCTGACCGGGTCCCTTGCCCTCTGGGACCAGTTTGTGAACGGCCTGCACCCCGTGCCTTTCTTCCCCTGAAACTAGTTTTGAGTTGTATTTGGTGATTTCTATAAAGATATCATAAAAACGAATACGATTTGTGATGGGGTCAGGTAGAATAAAAAATCAATACCTTTTTGAATACTTAAAAAAACAAAACACGTGTTGTGTTAGCAGCGTTCTTTCAGGGCTCTGCGGCATGAAAGCCCAGATGACCCCACTCACCCAGACACTTGGGCAGAGAGCGATCCCACAGGCCGTTCGCCATGCAGGTGAGGGCGGAAGATCCCAGAAGGCAGAAGCCCCTCTTGCACTGATACCTATAAATGACACTCCATACGCAAAACCCTCGGGGAGGCTCTGGTGCACGTGCCTTGGATCCAGGCAGTTCACCACTGCAGAGGGAAGCACATCACACATAGTTTACACGCCGCTGTAGTTACAACCCTGGAGGGGAGGATGGCAACCCACTCCAGTGTTCTCAGCTGGGGAACCCCAGGGGGACAGAGGAGCCCGGTGGGCCGCAGTCCAGGGGGACACAAAGAGTTGGACACAATCGAGAGACTAAATAACAACATTTATAAATGAAACATACTGCAGAGAAGGTGAACTCCTCCTCGTGGTTTTGGGAAGTTTGTAGGGTAAGGAGTTAGAGAAGGCGAGGTTCGGAAGAAGAAGGAGACCGGCACTTTACAGGAATAGATCACCTTTAATGAGGCGAGAAGAGACAGCAGTCAGATTAGTGAGCTGCTGCACTAACCCAAGAAAAGAGTAAGTGTATGTAGGCATATACGTGGAAATCTACTGTCTTAAGGGGGCCTGTTCTTCTTGAAGGTTGTTCGGAGCAGTTCTCTCTTTAAGGTCTGGGGCAAGGAATTCTGGAGATGGGCCAGAAGCCGGACCGGCTGGGAACTGGGCGTAATCAACTTTAAGGTCTTTTCTTTTTTCCTTCCAGTGAGTGATTTCTTTGTTTTGCATAGAATGCTGGGGAGGACCAGAGGTGAGTTTTAACTCCAGGCTATTTTGAGCCCTGTAACTTTCCTTCCTTGACAAGCTCACGGTAAAGGCTTAGTGTGAAATCCTGCAGCCTTGACGAGCTCCACTTTCTGCTCTGGGCCACTAGCCTTCAAAATCAAGCAACATATTGGCTTCTACAGCAATTTTAACAACAGAAGACTGATAGCTTTTAATGGCTTCCTAATAATAAGCTTCTCAATGTAAAGTCTAAAATCAGTTTTCCTGGTTACATTTTTATGTTATGAAAATGTTAAAATACAAATGGCTAAAGTCTTTGCTACTTTTGAACTGTGGTGCTGGAGAAGACTCCTAAGAGTCCCTTGGACAACAAGGAGATCAAACCAGTCAATCCTAAAGGAAATCAACCCTGAATATTCACTGGAAGGACTGATGCTGAAGCTGAAGCTCCAATACCTTGGCCACCTGATGTGAAGAACTGGCTCACTGGAAAAGACCCGGATGCTGGCAAAGAGTGAAGGCAGGAGGAAGAGGAGGTGACAGAGGGTGAGATGGTTGGATGGCATCACTGACTCAATGGATGGGAGTTTGAGCAAGCTCTGGGAGATAGTGAAGGACAGGGAATCCTGGTTTGCTGCAGTCCATGGGGTCACAAAGAGTTGGGCACAACCAAGCAGCTGAACAACAACAAGAACAAAAGTCTCTGTATGGGAGTGTGATGCTTTAGGACAGCCTGGGACACAGTAATTAATTCTTCCCCCTACCCCCACCAACATGCACTAATGCTTCAATATGTTTCTGCAGTGATTTCTGTTCTGTGTCTAAACAAAAATGACTTTCACAGGCAGAAACAGCTGTTATATCTTATCCTCTTTATTCTGTTGGCTCCACTAGGGGGTTCAGCTCTCTACCTCCCACGGGGAAAAAAATAAGGCAGAGAGATTGTAACTTATTTGTTCAGGACATAGAGAACCCTGTAATATCCCATGTCATTGCTGCAAATAGCTGTGTTTTACCACACGGAGAGCAGGCTGCCAGCCAAGACAGCTCACAGCCACGCAAACCACTCTACCGCCCCTATTCTTTCTCCTTTGTGTGCAGTTCCTGTCTGGGATCTGGTGGCCCCAGACACCATGTCAAGAGGCGAGCTGGTAACACAGTGGGCACAGGAGTCAAATTACCTGAGATGACCAACCAAGTTAATGGTGCGAGGAAAGACAAGACAGGCAGGTCAGACCTGCAGGGACTGCTACACTTTTTTAGTTGGAGACACAGTGTCTAGCAGAGGGTAACACATCAGAGTGAAACTGGCGACAGACTCACTCTGGGGGTCTTCCCACATCCCAGCATCACACCCCTCCACACGCTAAGCACAGAGACCTGGCCTTGATGTTCAGGTGTTAAAACCTGACACAGAACAAAAGTCCTCAGCTGGAGAGAAAGGGAAACATTGTATCATATACACAGAGCCCACGTGGAGTCCCGGAGGACATTTGTGGATGTTGGGAGTTAAGACATTCATGTAATGACCAGCAACACGTCTGAGGTCAGAGAGGTGATTGCACCAGAGGTAGGTGAGGGTCAGAGCTCCGAACTACCTGAGGACTCCTGAACCTCCTGCAGTGGACGTAGGGCTTTGTGAGAAACGGAGGAGGGAAGAGGGGGAAAAGAGGAAGGGGAGGAAGGAACCATTCCCTTAACTTCCTAAATTATTTTTTGTTTT
The DNA here is from genome assembly GCF_003369695.1 of Bos indicus x Bos taurus. Taxonomy (NCBI): domain Eukaryota; kingdom Metazoa; phylum Chordata; class Mammalia; order Artiodactyla; family Bovidae; genus Bos; species Bos indicus x Bos taurus. The sequence continues at coordinate 1,331,019 of NC_040102.1, read as the reverse complement.
ACAACTTCTGTGTACATTTTTTTTTCTGTGTTGACTCCTGTTTCTTGCTTATTTCTTAATTTCTTCTATGGCTCATTAAGAATGATGCTAAAGCTGAAACTCCAGTACTTTGGCCACCTCATGCCAAGAGTTGACTCATTGGAAAAGACTCTGATGCTGGGAGGGATTGGGGGCAAGAGGAGAAGGGGACAACAGAGGATGAGATGGCTGGATGGCATCACTGACTCGATGGACGTGAGTCTGAGTGAACTCCGGGAGTTGGTGATGGACAGGGAGGCCTGGCGTGCTGCGATTCATGGGGTCGCAAAGACTTGGACACGACTGAGCGACTGAACTGAACTGAACTGAAGAATCAGATCACAAACAGGAAAAATATAAGAAAATGATGCTCCGTAATGGAAACTATAGTCAAATTATCTGGCAGCGGGAAAAATGGGTAAGAATTAGTTCACAATAAAAAAAAAATGCATTCATAGTTGACTAGAGTTCTGAGTAATATGTGTTTTTAAATTTTCCAATAGAAGGGATTATGCGAAGTTGAGAGGACATCTCAGGTGAGATGACTCTGCAGTGTTCAGTGTACTGCACAGACTCAATGTTTTCAGCTTGTTTACTAACAGCATGAATCAAAATTTATGATTACTGGTCACAGGGGGAAAAATAATTTATTATGACTATTTTTCAAGTACATGAAAGTTACCGTTCATCTTTTATCAAAAACTGTTAAGAATGAAGAAATTGACTTTAAGTGTAATGAGACATCCAGATTTGATAAAGAAGAAGCATTCTAATTGATTATAATTGATCCTAATTAAATTTCAGAGGCAGGTGGGGTGGAGAGACTGAGAACCTACTATGTGTCAGGCACTTTGCTAAGCACGTCACAACGTACTGGTTTAAGAACTGATGCTTCTGAATTGTAGTGCTGGAGAAGACTCTTTTTTATTTTTGGAGAAGACTCTTGAGAGTCCCTTGGACAGCAAGGAGATCGAATCAGTCAATCCTAAAGGAAATTAACCCTGAATATTCACTGGAAGGACTGATGCTGAAGTTGACGCTCCAGTACTTAGATCACCTGATGCAAAGAACTGACTCATTGGAAAAGACCCTGATGCTGGGAAACATTCAGGGCAGGTGGAGGAGATGACGGGATGAGTGGCATCACTGGTTGGCATCACTGACTCAACGGACATGTGTTTGAGCAAACTCCAGGAGACAGTGAAGGACAGAGGAGCCTGGCGTGCTGCAGTCCGTGGAGTCGAAAATAGTCAAACATGACTTAGTAACCGAACAACAACAACTACATACTTAATGCCATTTTATTCCCTGTTTTCCTTTTTTTTTGTAGTTCTCTGTTCACTTCTTGTTTCTTCTGTTGAGGTTTGGTTTTTCTTTGGTACTATGCTTGGTTTCCTTTCATTTTGGTTTTTGTGTATCTTGTATCTATTGTAGGTTTTGGTTTATGATTACCATGGGGGTCATATGTTGACTCATAATTTTATACACTTGCTTTAAACTGACAGTCATTTAAGGTCAAACACTTTCTAAAAGATCTTTTTTTTTTTTTAACTCCCCTTGTACACTCTCTATATATTTGATGTTATATTTTACATCTTGATGTTCATCTCCTTACTGTTAGTGGCTATAACTGCTTTTACAATTATGTTGCTGTTCAGTTGCTAATTCACGTCCAACTCTTTGCGACCCTATAAACTGCAGCATGCCAGGATGCCATGTCCTTTAATATCTCCCTGAGTCTGCTCAGACTCATGTCCATTGAGTTAGTGATATCATCCAACCATCTCATCCTCTGTTGCCCCCTTCTCCTCCTGCTTCAATCTTTCTCAGCATTAGGGTCTTTTCCAATGAATTGGCTCTTTGCATCAGGTGGCCAAAGTACTGGAGCTTCAGCTTCAGCATCAGTCCTTCCAGTGAACATTTAGGGTTGATTTCCTTTAGGATTGACTGATTTGATCTCCCTGCAGTCCAAGGGACTCTCAAGAGTCTTCCCTAGCATGACAGTTTGAAAGCAGCAATTCTTCAGCACTCAGCTTTCTTTATGGTCTAGTTCTCACATCCGTATTGTAACTGCTGGAAAAACCATAGCTTTGACTATACAGACCTTTGTCGGCAAAGTGATGTCTCTGCTTTTTAATACACTGTCTAGGTTTGTCATAGCTTTTCTTCCAAGAAACAAGTGTCTTTTAATTTTGTGGCTACAGTCACCATCTGCAGTGATTTTGGAGCCCAAGAAAATGAAATCTGTCACTGCTTCCACATTTTCACCATCTATTTGCAATTAGGTGATAGGAGCAGATGCCATGATCCTAGTTTTGCTAAATGTTGAGTTTTAAGCCAGCTTTTTCACGCTCCTCTTTCACCTTCATCAAGAAGCTCTTTAGTTCCTCTTCACTTTCTGCCATTAGTGTGGCATCATCTGCATATCTGAGGTTGTTTCTCCCAGCAATTTGACTCCAGTTTGTGGTTCATCCAGCCCCGTTATTTCACATGATATCCTCTGCATATAAATTAAATAAGCAGGGTGACAATATACAGCCTTAATTTTGAATCAGTCAATTGATATACATAGGGAATCCCTGGTGGCTCAGAGGTTAAAGCGTCTGCCTGCAGTGCAGGAGACGCGGGCTCAATCCCTGAGCTGGGAAGATTGCCTGGAGAAGGAAATGGCAACCCACTCCAGTATTCTTGCCTGGAGAATCCAATGGAGGGAAGAGCCTGGTAGGCTACAATCCACGGGGTCGCAGAGAGTCGGACAGGACGGAGCTACTCCACTTTCACTGATATACATACTGGTTTAAGTGACCTTAAACCCTTAGTATATTTGCCTTTCCTGTTGGGCTTTCCCTTTCCTATAGATTCTTACTACTCCTTCATTTGGAAAAGACCCTTCAGCACTTATTCTGAACTAGAATCAGTATTGCTGAATTCGTTTTGTGACTGCCTGAGACATTCTTTCTCCCCTTCTATCCTGTGTGATGCTCCTGCTGGGGCAGTACCCTCGCTTGCAGGTCTTTCCCTTTAGAATTTTGCATGCATCATGCCACTCCTTTCAGGCTGCAGATTTTCTGCAAAGCAATCAGCTGAAGCCTTGTGGGGATTCCCTTGTATTTGACTGCTCTCCTGTTGCTGCTTTGAATCCTCTGCAACTTTTGCCATTTTGGTTATTCTGTGTCTCGGTGTGGGTCTGTCTTTATGCACCTTATTCAGGAACTTCTGTGCTTCCTGTACTTGGCTTAAGGTTTGGGAAGTTTTCAGCCATAACTTCTTACACATTATTGACCAGAGATGCATTAACATGTGTTTTGTTACCCAAACGTTATTCACTAGAGCTTTCAGTACTCACTTATAACAAATCACTGGCCACAGGCGTTAGTTTCTGCAAACTCTAGTCAGTAGTGTCTTAAAGTACACTTGACCCTGTTCTTTCCCTGTGGGCAATCTCTATAACGTAAATGCTGATAGTTTAATCCCACGTAAAAGTGAAAGTCGCTCAGTCATGTCTGACCCTTTGTGACCCCACGGACTGTCCATGGAATTCTCCAAGCCAGAGCACTGGAGTGGGTAGCCTTTCCCTTCTCCAGGGGATCTTCCCAACCCAGGGATCAAACCCAGGTCTCCTGCATTGCCGGCGGATTCTTTACCAGCTGAGCCACGAGGGAAGCCCATTTAACCCCATGGATCCTGTGTATTGCCCTGGTTTTTTTTTCATTTGTCTTTCTGTCTGCTGTTCTGATTGGGTGATTCCTATTCGTTCAGTTCACTTATGTGTTCTTCTATGTCATTTAGTCTGGGATTCATTGCTTCTAGAGTGCTTTTTAATCTCAGATTTAATTACCTATTTTTGATTAGGTTGTCTTTACAGCTTCTGGCTCCTTGTTAAAATGATCTGTGCTTAGATTAGTTCTTAATTCAGCTGGCATTTTTATTACCAACATTTTAAATTCATTGTCTGGTAGACTACCTTGGGTTCGTTATTTTCTTCAGGGTTTTTCTGTCTTTCAATTCAGAGTCGTTCCTCTGTCTTTTCATTGTACTTAAATTTCTGTATCTATGGATTTAGGTGGAAGTTACCTGTTTTGACTTTGAAGGGGTGTCCTTACATGGGAGCATCCCTGTACAGATGGTATCCAGGGTATGTTGGCCACCATCACTGTGGTGCTGGAGGAGCAGAGCCTCTGCAGGGCTTGGCAGGACTTCTCTGCTCAGAGGCCCCCACCCCGTCAGCGCCCGGGGAGTGTCTGCTCCCAGGTCGGAGTGGATGCCCTGAGGGCAGCCCAGAGCTGGCTCTGTTCCTTCAGGGCGTGTCTCCTCCTTCCTGCTCTGGGGCTGCTGTGGGAGCAAGTGGGGCTCAGGCGTGTACACAGCTCTGTGCTGGCGTCTGTGCCCCTGCTCACACGCAGCAGCGTCACGTCTCTCCCGTGGTGGTCATCCCAGATCTAGTGCAAGGCGGGGATGTGGCATGGGTAGGAGAGAGGGTCAGCTCAGCTGGGAGTCGGGGACCGTGGGGTCCACGGGGCTCCCCTGCTGTCAGAGGGTTGGGCTGCCTCTGCAGTGCTGAGTGCCAACAATGGCCACCACCCATCTGCCCTCATGCCAGGCCCCTGGGCCACCTGTGTCCCCAGATTGAACCTTTTCCCAGGACCTGGCTGCCAAGCTGTGGCATGGAGTGTGGTGCTGGAGCGTTGCTCAGCTCAGGTTGGGGAGCCTAGCAAGGTGGCCACCGGGTGAGCTGTCTCTCCACTTTGTCCAGTGGAGCCAGCACCTGTGTGCTCCTTGTGGAAGCAGCTACCCGCCTTCAGCCTTCCAGGGACCCTGCCTCCTCCAGGTAGGATCCTAAACTCGGATGCCTGGTCTGTGGTGTGACTTGCTCACTCCCAAGGGCAAGCGTCCACCATGCAATCTCCCTTCTTAGTCCCCTCCCTGGGGGTCCTGCACCAGTGTTTTTCTTCCCGTCCTACCTGATTACGTGTCTACCCGACAGCCTTGGCTGTACCACAGTTCTGGCAGTTTCCAATTAGTCTTCCATGAGAACTGCTCTCCACATGTGGATGTGTCCTGATGTATTTGTGGGAGGAGGTGACCTCCACGTTCCCCCTCCCTATGGGTCCTGACTACACTGTGACCCTGCCCGCCCCCATCTTGTGGTTCCTTCTTTAGACCCTGTAGATCTTTTCCAGTAGGTTCTGCTCTTTGTCAACAGTAGTTTCTTTGCCAACTGTAGTTTTTGTTTGCCCGTGAAAAGAGGGGAGCTTCGGGTCTTCCTACTCTGCCATCTCGGGAACTCCTGTGTATACCTGCTGACTCCCCCGAAACGTAACTACTAAGAACCCACTACTGACCAGAAGCCTTACCAGTAACACAGTTTATTAACACATTTTCTATGTCGTATATATCATACAGCATTTTTATAATAAAGTAAGTAGAGAAAATGTTAAGACCATTAGGAAGAGGATGTTTACAACTATGATGGGCGTTTTCAAGGTGAGTCATCCGTGAGGACGTTGATATTATGACATAAAACAATGTAGGTGTTCTACGGGTAATTACACTAGACGTCAAAAGCAGTGTGAAAACGTGCCTTTATTTTGCAGATATGAAGGCTCACACTCTGGCAGTGCAGAGCAGCGCTGTGGTTTCGGCAGTTTGGACACAGAACGCACCTGCCACTCCAGGAAGCGAAGAACACTGGGCCCCTGGAGCCACCGGCGCCGGCTGTCCCTCGGGGGTTTAGGAGACCCTCTGGGCTCTGGGCCCCAGCCCCAGACAGCGTACATGCATGTCTGAAGAATAACTGCAGGGAGGCCAGAGTCTTGCATCTACCTACGCATAGAAAAGCATTGAAATGATTACCTTGAAATGTCTGGGGTTTCTGTGTGATGAGCGGTAATCCTTGAATTTTTTTTTCTTCCAGCAAAAAATGTATACACCTTGGCTCTGCTCTACCCTCCTCTGAGAGGTTGGGCTATCGAGTCCTCAGTAAGGTCCCCAAATAACCTAAAACTTGCAAGTTAAGCTGTATGTTTTTCTCTGGTCAGTGGTTTTGGTGACCACGAGGGGGCCCAGAGCAGACGTCTCCCCTTCGCCAGAACTCAGCAGGGAGGCTCCTGGGCCCACTTGCCTCCCTGGGGAGTCTCCCGGGTCTCAGATCTCCTGCTATGGGCTGATCCTATCCTATTTGCTGGTGGATAAATCCCTCACTGGAGGAGCAGGTTAGTTTTAAGAAGAGGTACCTGGGTTACTCTAGTTGAGAGACTCGAGGAAGGCTGAGTCAAAGACACGGAGTGTGGCTGAACTGGGAATCAGATGCGAGACTGATGTGTCAGTTTTCCTTGAATTGGCTGCTGCTGCTGCTGCTGCTAAGTCGCTTCAGTCGTGTCTCACTCCGTGCGACCCCATAGACGGCAGCCCACCAGGCTCCCCCGTCCCTGGGATTCTCCAGGCAAGAACACTGGACTGGGTTGCCATTTCCTTCTCTAATGCATGGAAGTGAAAAGTGAAAGTGAAGTCGCTCAGTCATGTCCGACTCGTAGCGACCCCATGGACTGCAGCCCACCAGGCTCCTCCGTCCATGGGATTTTCCAGGCAAGAGTACTGGAGTGGGGTGCCATTGCCTTCTCCGATTGGCTGCGTGAACGGGGCTATTGGAATACAAACAAATATATCCCTTCTTTGGAGCAGCAAGCTGGTATGAACTGTCTTTTTCCAGTCAGTGGTGGCTTTCTTGGACAGCTGGGAAACTCATGGGAGTGGTGGAGGTAAGTCTTCACACTGGACTGCTGTCTGCAGAGGGAAACCCACTCATCTGAATTAAAAACTTCCTCAGCTGGGGAAACACATAAGGGCCAGCCAGTCTGTTCCAACCACTCACGGTGGATTTAGACTAGGGAAGGTAGACACATGACTCTAGGCTACAATCTACAATCCCAACCAGCAGGCTGGCCCACCCTGGGATCATCACTAGTGATTTTTATCTCCACAAACAGTCAATTTGTTGATCAGACAGTCTGAATGGAATGCTTATTGATATTTAGATGCTCCCAAAGAGGAAATGATAAACTTTTATAGGAAATCAACCAAAAAATACAGTACCAGACTTTTTCAAAGCTGCCTCTCCCTCTGCTCCTGCCTCAGGTCCTCACCGTCCTGAACTACCTGATTCCTTCTCTCCGCATCACCTTGCCTCCTGCTTCCACCACCCCAGTAAAAGAGGATGTACAGTCAGAAGTAATTACATCCCCGTTAAGGCAGAACCTACCACAGGAAGAGGTGAGCTGTCATCTGTGCTTATAGACACACCCTGGACTAGAGCAAAACTTAGGGCTTTGGCGAGGGAGCTTCCCAATCCTAGTCAGGACCTACTGGGATTTGCAAAGGAATTTAAGATAAACATCCCAACCTGTGAGCCCGGTTTTGCAGATCTGTACCCATTAATGCAGCTATTCCCTTCTGAAGGTAAAGCGAGGGAAAGGAGAGACAAAGCAGAGTGGAAACACCTCTCAACCAATTTCAGTTCCCATGGTTCACAGGTTCAAAGCAAATGCAATTAACTCATGTTTCCCCCAAGCTGTAGCCTGGACAAAGATTCAGCAGTGCAAACACAGAAAAGATGAATCCTGGATTATGAGGTTTGAGAGCTTTCAAACACTATTCTGGCACGATACCTGAATGTTCTCTAACAGTCAAAATGATTCTTTGCTTAACTCCATGGTTTTAGAAGGTGTCAATGAGGAGCTGGCTGCTCTAACTAAAAAATACAACTTGGGTTGATCAGCATTACATAAAATGCCCTTACCGTGCTGGCTGATTAACTTCAAAAATACTGAGAGAGAAAATACATCTATAAAAATTGTACCTTTGATTGTACCAATTAAGTAATCAAGGTCAGGCTACAGTTAATAAATCCCCGTTCAGTCCTCGACTGACAAAGGAACCTAGCACTTGCTTTTACTGTGGGTTTAAGAAGAAAAAGACATTAGAGAAGGAACTGTAGAAAATGAAGAAAGATTTTAAAACAGACGATCTCAGGGCAGAATCCAAAGTTAGACAAGAATGAGGCTGCTCCAAGGGAACACTGGGAGTCTTTTCTGTTTATCACAGGGGGAAAAGTAGAAAAAAAACAGGGGAAAACAGTTAAAGCCCTAACAGAAAGGAGGGGGTCAGCTTTCAGGTTTAAACCTGACCAAAATCTGAGGCTGCTGCCCAAGGAGTGGTGCTTAATGCAAATGGTGGGGTTTTAATGTACCTGTTAAGGCTCTTTAGAATTTTCCTTAGGAGAACGTAAAGGAAGGAGCTCACCTTTTCTAGTACAAAGTGCCCCGTTCACCCGATGGAAAGAGATTAGAAACTTATGAAGGCCAGGCTGCCCTTCCTCCTAAGGGGAAATGTTCTTAGACCTGAAAGATGGGACTCTATGTGACCCACGATCAGGTGACGCAGGGGAAGATCGCCGGGCTGAGCACCGTGAGAGTTACAGGCACGTGACCCTCCTGACAAGGAGAACGCATTCCCACTGCAACGACCGGAGACGAGAACAAGGCCCTGCCCGATACTCATCAGTACCCGTGGAGGGAGGAAGCCACAGAGTGAAAGCTTTGACGCCGGCTCACGTTGAGAAGGGCCGGTTGCACCACCCCTGTGGCTCTCTCCGCCAGTTAACGGCCGGATGGGTCAAGGTCGGGCTGCAGCGACGCTGCCTCACTCCTTGGCTGCCTCACTCCTTGCTGTGCTGCACTGCCAGCCCCACGCCTCACCGCCCTTGTCGCTGGGAGGGTGGCCCCTCGCTGCGGTCTCCGCAGCGCTGTTCAGCCTCTCCACTTGGGACGGACGGCAGCACAGTGCTGCAGGGCAGACCCAGGTGACCTGGCGTCTCCTCCCGAGTCAGCTCGGACAGAACGAGCAGGCGATTTACTGTCGTGTTCAGTTTCCAGCAAGACAGCCTGTGCTGCAGAAACCAGCTTCAAAGGGATAGAGCGTCCCAGGGAAAATGATGATCCGAAGGCTGATGTGACGGGTCATCGGAAGGACAATTGGCGGTGGAGACACTGGCTTTCCCTATGCCCGACACACACGCAGGTCAGGGGCTTTCCAGGCTGCTGCAGGAACTGGATTCCAAAACTGTCTTCAGTGGCCCCACTATTATGTGACTACCTTAGACAAAGCCCAGCTGAGCCTCTTTGGGAGAAAAAGCATTCTGAAGCCACAGAGACCCTAAAACACTTCCTGGCAAAGGCCCTGGCCTTGGGGCATCCCAGTATTATTTACCCTTTTATTCTCTTTGCACGTGTAAACAGAGACGCTACACTAGGAGTTTTAACCCAGTGACAGTGCGGTTCCTACCGAGCAACCAGACGTCGCCACCAGGAGCCGGCTTCAGCAGCCAAGGACTGCTGCGTCCAACCACAGAAGGGACGGTCTCAGGTCACACTCTCACCATCGCGGTCTCCCACTCCGTGAAGGCCTTTCTAAGCTCTCATCACACACATTACCCAAGCCCACTGCCTTCTCCTGAGGTGGTCTTGCTCTCACCAAAACTCTCCACAGGTGTAACAAACAGCCCAGCACCGGCTCCCAGAAAGCAGCAGACAATGAAAACCCTTTGTCTTCTGGGACTGACCTTCAAGGAAGCCCGACGGACAATTCTGATTTTAGGTTACTCACTCACTGTGGTTCATGTCTGAGAGAACCTCGTGGAGGGGCGGGCTGCACCATTTGTTTCTCCCGTGCTGTCCCGGAAAACAGAGTTTTATCTGAAATCTCCTCCTTCAACAGGCTGAGGTAACAGGACTGATAAGAACCTGCCAGTGTGCACAGGAAGTCTGCTGATACTGACAGATGCCGCCGCCTTCTGGGGGCACAGGACGTCCAGCATCCTGAGGGAGCCTGTTCACAATGGTGTTCAGCATCCTGAGAGCCTGTTCACAACGGTAAACGTGAGCAGCGTTGCTGGAGGCGGCTCTGCCTCCAGGGCACTTGCTGCTATGGTGGCATCAAAGGCCCACTCTGCAGCAGTGACCACGTGGCCACGACCACACTGGCCTCCCAGCAGCTGTCCTGACAGGTGGCTCAGGGGCAGCACCCGAAGAAGGACCTGGACACACGGGGAAGACTGAACTCAAGTCAAAGGCTGGGAATACGCCCAGACAGGAGGCCTCTCCTTCTGCGTGAGCCTCGGTATCCTCATGAGCTACCTCACTGGCACCCAGGTAAGATGGTATCGTGCGGTAAAACAACTGCAAAGGCTTTTACAGTAGCCTACTAACACCAAAAAATTAAGCTGGGTGTCCTATAACAAATGTCAGTATATTACCATTTCCCTTAAAGAGAGGGGACCAGAAGTCTCCCGGGTTGCACCAAATGGGACCTAATGGCAGTGGGGCGCTGGTCTGTGGCCCTGACCTCTGCCAGGATGGATGGGAAGATGTACTTCAGGATTCCCTAGGGCTCAAGGCCACCTGTATGTTAATTTAGAGATGACTCCGCAGATTTACCAAGTGAGGCGTATTCCCTGGTATGACCATTTAGCATCTATTTTTCATGCCTTCAGTAGAACTGGAAGATGTACATGCCCACATCAAAGCCTTAACAGAACTCACCCAAAAGGCCTTAAATGATTAATCAGGCTATTAGCCTACTGAATTGAGGCCTCTATGATGAGAAAAGTGGTTATCACAAAATCACAGGACCCTGGATATCCTTACAGCATCTCAAGGAGGCACCAGCACTATAATTCAAACCGAACGCTGTGTCTTCTTAGCAGACAGATCCTCTAATGGGATATGTTTAATGACCCACGTGAAAAATGAGGCTCCTGTCCTAAGTCGTCCACTTCCTAGTCTTCGTGGTCCTTTCAGGGAGCTGGTTTGGTTCTAGAATCTCATGGCTTAAATCCCTACTTAGGACTTTATTCATGTTACTACTTGCGTGCTATCCTCTCTCTTGTGTTACCCAGTGTGTAATCAGGCCTTTAACAAAATTAACGCTACCTAAGTCTTGAGGCAGTCAAGCAGACATATATATATATACTCCATACTGAATACTGTACTAGTGCAACTCTAGATACAGGAAGAAACTGGGGAGAATACCTCCTGGGTCATAATTGACAAGTTAAGACAGTCAACGCAGAGACTTTCAGGTCGTCTATCGGCAGGCCTAAACCAAAATAACACACTGGCCTCTTCTCATCTGACCCAGGCACGAGACCTCCTGGCACCACGGGGCAGTGGACGGACAACGCTGCGGCCGTCAGCTGGCAGAGTCCAGCTGGCCCGGCAGAGTCCGCGGGCTCGGCAGGGAGACGACAGGAAGGAGCTGTGCTCTGGGCCCAGCCTCCGCCGTGCAGGCGCGACCTCCCTGCGCCCACGTGCCTGCATCTTGTCATCACGGAAGAGCACGACCATCACAGACCTCCGTGCCAGTCTTGTTACTAGCAGGGATGTCCTACCTTACCTTTCAGAGCAGCCTCCCAGGCTGTTCTCAGTGAGGCCCCCAAGTTTAAGACTCAGCTCACACCTCCGGTTGCGGGTTCTTCAGACGCCAGCAGCAGAGACCCTAATGAATGAGTAGTTTTACATTTCTTATGGCACAGAGTTTTACAGCCACATTTCTAATACAGTGCTGGAAACACGGCTACACAAAAAGACACTTCCCTGTGATGGGTGGAACCCAGTCTCTCCAACTACGAGAGGAACACTAACACCTCCTTAATTTTAAACAACTCACCTTAAGCCTACCTACACACGTTTGGTGCACTTATGACATTCCTGACTTGTTTCAATGTTTCTGGGCTATGTGGTTTGTAAGAGATTTTTCAAATTGTTGCAAATCTCCAAAAAAAAAAACAAAAGTCCAATATATTTACTGAATAAAAATCTACCTCTAAGTGGACCCACGGGTCACTTGTATAATGTGCCGAGGAGAGGAGAGCGCCTCTACACACTCGAGGATGACGACAGGGGCTCTGTCCTTGCCGCCTGGCAGGTGAGAAAGGAGCGCCCCCAGCCCACTGTCAGCGAGCCAGACCTGGGTGACGGCAGGTGAAGGGCAGGGCTGCGTCTGTAAGGCGCCTGCGCGGGCCACCCAAGGAGCACTTGCTGTGGTGCTCGCACCTGAACGCTCCCCCTCCGTCTTCCAGGGAGGCTTCCTGGAGACACTGAGCAGGAGGGCGCTGTGGGGTGTGTTGCTCTTGGTGTTCAGAAGAGAAGGCTCTCAGGTAAAACGCATGTATGCATTTGAATCAGTTCCCTTCAGTTTCACTGAGCCTGAGCAAGTTAAGGGTACTTGGTGGGTAAATTAGGAGTTTGAAGTTAATATATACAGACCACTATGTAAAAATAAACGACAAGGACCTACTGTATAGCACAGGGAACCACACCGAGTATCTGGTAAGAGCTCATAAGGAAAAAGACCTGGAAAAGGAGAGTTGTAGGTGTGTGTGTAGCTGAATCACCATGCTGCACAGCTGACACAAGATAAACTGAACTTCAGTAAAAAATGCCAAAAACAAAACAAGGACCTTGTAGGGTCCTTCCATCTAGGTTGGAGACAGTCCTATAAATGTCTTGTCCAGTATGCATAGTCTTATTCAAAGACAGACTGCTGTGATAAGCTGCTGTTGTAGCCACGCGTTCCGGGAAACAAACTCACTCAGAAGGACAATGCAGATGGAGCGCAGTTTATTACACCGGCGGGCCCGAGGCAGAGTCTCCTCTTAGCCAAGGACCCCGACCAGTTTTTGTGAAAACCTTATATACCCTAAGTGTACTTGCTCAAACCCACCTCCCCAGATTCCTTGAAACTAGTCCGAACAAGGTAAAAGAGAGACACGATCAAAGTTAACCCATGATTCACGTGTCACAAGACTAGATAAACAGTGGATATTTATCAACAGGCCTGTGGTCATATCCCGATAAACATAATGGAATTTACCACTTTGTTCTGTTACAGGAATAATTAGCATATTCTTTTGGGCAACGGAGAGTCCAAGTACAAGTCCTGAGGCTCTTGTATCCGGGGGTCTGGTTTTCCATTGGTATGCCGTTTCTATAGACACGGGCACAAAGTTCAGAGTCCGTTGGGAGGCTGACCATGTGTGTAGCCTAATGTTCGCGGCCTGGCCTACGATGGAGTCCAGCTCTGTCTGTTTCCTCCTTCATTCCCCCTCTTGATGCTCTTAACTCATATTATGAGCATCACTCATAGGGATATATTGCACCCTGGCTCTCCAACCGCCAATTTGGGAGAATGACATCAACCTTTGGGTTACAAAGTTCATAATACATTGTAAAATTCAGGGTCCACAAAGCAGAACTACCAAGGCAACTATAACAGTGGTAAATACAGTTTTCCACCAATCGCCCTTCACCCAAGATAGGACTGAAGTCCAGAAAGGAATGTTTTCATTTGACATCACTTTTACCTGGTTTTTCATGTCATCTAAAGCAGTGGATACATTGCCAGGTAAGTCAGGAATGCATACACAACATTCAACCTTAATTATAGCACAGGTCCCTCCTTGAGCAGCTGTGACTATGTCCAAAGCCATGCCATTTGAATTACAGCTTTTCTTATTTGGATTTGCTCTTCATTTAAGGCTTGGATGGCTTTTGTTCTATCTAGGAGGGTCTGTTTTGTGAAATTAGTCAAGGTCTCTACTTTAATCATAATATCTGTTGTCCCTATAGAGGGTATGAATAAAGCAGCAATATATTCATGCCACTGAAACACAGATCTTGTCCACCTTGCATGTAAATAAAGTAGATTTACTGGGGCTCGTTGTAGGTTAGGCTTTTGTTACACTGGCATTTATATCAAATGTAACCCTATGACCCGAGTCTATTCACTGTAGGTCTGGCTTACACCCAGAGAGCAGGGAGAGATTATCATTGTGTCCCAGCAAAGAGCAGAGTGGTTTAAAATCTCCTTAGTGGAGCAGTGACAGCCACCAGGGAAGTCCATCCATCACAGACAGAGGCATAGCCCCACATACCCAACAGTTGGAGGTATTGTGAAGTCCGTGTAGGAATGTGCACGTTGATGAGACCAAGCAGCAGGAGTTGATTATGCGGCTTCATCCTCAAGGGCCTCATCTGGGATCTTCTTTTCCTTCTTCTTAAGGCTGGTCCGCTGTGCAGTCCACTCAGCATTTTCTGGGTCTGCGTGGTATGTTCTCTTCACCCTCATATGATGGATCCAAGGGGCAATACCTGCAACTTTAACTGCAGTAGGGGTAGTTAGAATAACAGTATAAGCCCCTTCCACTGAGGGGCTAGTAAATCAAGTTTCCAGTCTTTGACCTATACTTGGTCACCAAGCGTAAACTCATTTAATCTGTTCCCCAAGGGGGGAAGGCACCCTTTCTTGTACAAACTTAGTTACCCAATTTATTACCTTACCCAGTTCCATCTGCTGCGAAATCCTATCCCCCCTTACGTGAGGCAAATTTGTTGACACCTATTTATAGGAGGGGGCCTCCCGTACACAATTTCGTATGGAGAATAGCCTTGGGACTGTGGGGTCATCCTGAGTCTGAGCAGAGCCGTCGGAAGCAAGTCCACCCAGGAGCAGTCAGTCTCTATGATCCACTCGGAGAGTCTCTTTAAGTGTCCGGTTGGTTCATTCCACCATCTCAGAACTCTGGGCCCATATGCAGTGTGCAGTTTCCACTTGATGTTTAAAGTTTTGCTACTTGTTGTACTAAATTAGCTACGAAAGCTGGGCCATTGTCTGATCCAATGCTGGTAGGAAATCCAAATCTGGGAACTATTTCCCTAAGCAGGCACTGGGCTACTTCTGATGCCCTTTCAGTCCAGGTAGGAAAACCTTCTACCCATCCCGAGAACGTACATACCGTGACCAGCAGGTAACGGTAGTGTCTGTGAGGTTTCATTTCAGTGAAGTCCACTCCCAGGTGTTCAAAGGGCAGCATGCCTTTCCGCTGAATATCCGGAGGTTTTTGTCTGAATACCCGAGAGGCAGCATTAACCTGTGAGTAGGCAGCATGCCTAGGTGGGTCGCTTGGTGTGTTTGGCTTACCAGAGTGTGTGCCAGCTCCTCCGGTGCCAATAATTTGCCACTTGGCAATTCCCACCATCCCTTTTCAGTCTTGATGGCCCCTTCCACTTTGGCTAACCTGACAGCCGTTGTCCTTGTTTTATCAGGCTAGTGCCATCAGTATACAGGACCCAACTAGGATCAGTATATAGGACCCAACTAGGGTCTGGACCCTTGAGTCCTTCTTTAAAACAAACCCCAGGTACCTTACCTCCTCCTTGCAGATCTGCGCCTTCTCCTTCGACACCCGGTGACCTGCTTCCATCAGCAGCTGGAGCAGAGCTTTTGTCCCTTTCCAGCATTTTTCCTTGGTCTCAGCAGCCAGCAGCAGGTCATCCCCGTATTGTAGGAGCCATCATCCATACTCTTTCGGATGGAATGAGTTCAGGTCAGAAGCCAAGGCTTCCCCAAAGATGGCTGGGGAGTTCTTAAACCCTTGTGGGGGAGTCCAGGTGAGCTGATGTTTGGTGCCCCTGACTGGATCTTCCCATTCAAAGGCAAAGACGGGCTGTGACGCTGGGGCGAGGCGTACGCAGAAGAAGGCATCCTTGAGATCTAGGCGAGTACAAACTTTAGTCCTCGGTAGGAAGAGGCTAAGTAAGGTATAGGGGTTTGGAACAGTGGGGTGTAAAGTCACAGTAGCCTAGTTGACTAGCCTGAGATCTTGTACAGGCCTATAGTCCTGTCCTTCTTCCTTTTTGACTGGCAGGATCAGCATATTCCAAGCCGACTGGCACTCTACTAGAATGCCCGCTTGTTTCAATCTATTGATGTGGGGTAGTATGCTGGCCCAGGCCTCTACTGGTAGTGGGTACTGGCTCTTTCTAACCGGGATGGTACCTGGTTTGAGTTCTGTTATCACTGGGGCTTGATGTTTACCCAGCCTGGGGGAAGGCAGGGTTGTCTTCCGCCCAGACCTCAGGGAATAATTGAGTTAGCTCTCTCTCGTGCTCTTCTGGCCCACCTGGTTCTTCCTTCGGAGGCTCATACAACCTCCACTCATCCTGGGGTGGCATTGAGAGAGAGCAAATAAGTCATAGTGTCCATCCGGAAGGTGGGCCTCTCCTCAGTGGAGAAAGCCACTTCTGCTCCTAGTTTGGAAAGCAAGTCTCTTTCCAACAGGGGTACTGGGCACTCAGGAATGTAGAGGAATTCATGAATCACTTGGTGCGCCCCCCCATCTGACATTTTCTGGGCTGGCAAAACGATTTAATCATCTCTTCTCCTGATACCCCAGTTACAGTGGTAGTCTCTTTTTGGACAGTGGTGCCACAGGTTTTGTTACTACTGACAGTTCTGCTCCTGTATCCACCATGAAGTCAATGTTTTGGTCCCCCACTTTTAAGGTTACCATGGGCTCTCGGGGAGCTGGTATCTCTGAGCCCCAGCAGCCCTATTTACTTTCCAAGTCAGCAAGCCCCACAACTGCGGGAGCTTCCTCTTCCTTCCTTGCCTTAGGGCATTCATTCTTCCAGTGGCCAAAAGCTTGGCACCCGGCACACTGGTTTGGCTGTAACGGGGACAGGGCCTCCGTTGGGACCAGTTGAAGGACTGTCCTGTCCCTGGGGCAGATGAGGTTTTCTGGAGGGCCCGAGATAGACTTTCCCAGAGCAGCAGCTAGCATTGCACATCTCGTCTGTTCTCTTTCGTTCCCTCCGGCTCTCCGGCAGAGTGGCAGAGCGCAGTCTCTGCTTAATTCCAACATCTCCCTCCCCTTCTTGTCAGTGCTCACTGGGAGAGGCAGGTATAGCTTGGGCAGTTCAGCTGGAGCCGGATCCTGGAAGTATTGGCTAGAGGCTTCTGTCACCGGGATCGGAGCCTGCCAAAACGGCGGCTCTACGAACTCTGGGAGAGCTGGCGGAAATGCAATAGCTGCTGCAGGAACTTCACTTGGCTCTGGATTGGGCATCAAGGCGGCCTCCGGTCCAGGTGGAGCACTGGGAGGCGGGCGCATCATTATCCAGTATGGGAGAGGGGTCAGGTCATCCCCGTCCAAATCCTGCCAGATCCCAGAGGGAGAAGGGGGATCGGCGTGTCTTCACCTGCCAGTCAGCACAGCCGAACCAGAATACCACGTGGTCCAAGACTTTCTCCCTTAAAGTCCATTCTGCCTTGGTGGGCTTGATCAGGTGCGGATGAAAACACAGATGGGTTAAATATCTCATGTCCCAGGCCATCTCTGGAAAAGCCAATTCATACTCACTTATGTATCCCCCCTCCTTCTAGCCTAACAATTCCGAGGGGGTCAAGAATTTCACAGCAGACGGGACACCTCCTCGGGGAAGGCAGAATACGGGCATACAAGGACCAGTTTCCTATCCTAAAATCTCCCGGCGGTCACTGATAATAATTTTCCCTGAGACGGCGTGGACACACCTTCTAAATGACCTTCACAAATTCCCTTCCTAAGCCCTAGCACACTCATTGACCTGTGTACCAAGCAATCACCGCCTCCTGCCTATCCTAACATCCCCTGGCGATTGCTTGGTAATAATTTTCCCCGAGACAGCGTGGACACATCTCCTAAATGACCTTCACAAATTTCCTTCCCAAACAGTAGCACGCTCGTCAGCCTGTGTACCAAGCAATCGCTGCCTGCCTATTCCAGGCTCCTGTGGGTCTGTGCCCCTTCCAGTCCCTCCCAGGGGGGTGATTAGGCCCCCTCTTCCACTCTGCCGGGTGGGTTCCTCCTCACCTGAGCGCTCAGTTCCCCTGCTGCCATCTACTACCTGCTAACGTGAAAGGTCCGGGCGTTGAGAAGCAGAATCCTTCCAGAAGGGTGAGGCGCCTCCCCACCTCTAGAAGATTCAAGCCGCGAGGCCTTGGAGTAGTCCCAAATGGGACTTGTCTCCTCAAAGTGAGGAGTTTCCCGGCCAATGCACCAAATGTTGTAGCCACGCGTTCCGGGAAACAAACTCACTCAGAAGGACAATGCAGATAGTGGAGTGTGGTTTATTACACCGGTGGGCCCAAGGTAGAGTCTCCTCTTAGCCAAGGACCCCGACCAGTTTTTGTGAAAACCTTATATACCGTAAGTGTACTTGCTCAAACCCACCTCCCCAAATTCCTTGAAACTAGTCTGGACAAGGTAAAAGAGAGATATGATCAAAGTTAACCTATGATTCACGTGTCACAAGACTAGATAAACAGTGGATATTTATCAATAGGTCTATGGTCATATCCCGATAAATATAATGGAATTTACCACTTTGTTCTGCTACAGAGATAATTAGCATATTCTTTTAGGCAAAGGAGAGTCCAAGTACAAGTCCTGAGGCTCTTTTATCCGGGGGTCTGGTTTTCCATTGGTATGCTGTTTCTATAGACACCGAGCACAAAGTTCAGAGTCCATTGGGAGGGTGACCATGCGTGTAGCCTAATGTTCGCAGCCTGGCCTACGATGGGAGTCCAGCTCTGTCTGTTTCCTCCTTCACTGCAAAAACAAACTTACTTGAGTATCCTTTTCATAATTAAACTTTACAATTATGTCACATAATTGGGATAGTTAAGAAATTTGGGATGGTCATGTATACACTGCAGTATTTAAAACGGATAACCAACAAGGACCTACTGAATAGTACAGGGAACTCTGCTCAATATTCCATAACAACGTAACTTTGAAAAAAATTTGAAAATGAATCAATACATGTATATGTATAACTGACTCACTTTGTCGTACACCTGAAACTAACACAAGATTGTTAATCAACTGTACTTCAATATATAAAAAAAAACAGACAATTATGTGACATAACAAGGAACCATCTGGGAGGTGAGTCTTGGTAAACACCTCAATTAAAATGTCAAAATTCTAGTTTTGTTATCAGGACCACCAGATTTTTCAGAATTCATACAATTTCTAGAATATAATAACAACACTTACCCATACCTTATAACCTAAGAAAGTTTTGACAGTGCTTCCCATGTAATTAAACATACCAAACAATCCTAGTTTAATCTCTTAGACATTTTGGGTTCTGGGCTCCTTTGTTACAAACCTGTCACACCTTTCCTTTTCCTGTATTAGTTTGTCCCTTATTTTCTTTCCTATTTAGAAATAACCAACTTCAG
This sequence comes from Bos indicus x Bos taurus, assembly GCF_003369695.1. Classification (NCBI taxonomy): domain Eukaryota; kingdom Metazoa; phylum Chordata; class Mammalia; order Artiodactyla; family Bovidae; genus Bos; species Bos indicus x Bos taurus. Next base: position 1,311,879 of record NC_040102.1, on the reverse strand, counting down.
GACCATGTTACTTTTCCCCTTAACAAAATGCATTTTCATTTCTCATATCTTTCCTAGCATACTGAAATGTTTCACTTATTTTAGTGGCTTAAAATATATACATGTATGTATGTTACAGCTTTTCACCCTTCAAAGGGCTTCCTTGGTGGCTCAGTGGTAAAGAACTCACCTGCCGATGCAGAAGACGCGTGTTGGATCCCTGGGTGGGGAAGATCCCCCGCAGAAGGAAACGGCAACCACTCCAGTATTCTTGCCTGGAGAAATCTATGGACAGAGGAGCCTGGCGGGTACAGTCCATGGGGTCACAAAAGAGTCGGAGGTGACCGAGCAACTAAACAACAACAGCCCTTAAGAACCCTGATCTCCAGCAAAAACAGAAGCAAGGACTTGTGATCATACCAGGGCTTCCTGATTGGAAAACTTATGTATTCTACAGTCTTCAGAAACACACGTCATCTCATCGAATAACTTCTGTCCTCAGTGTGGTGTCATATGTTTCTAACAAACCCAAACATATTTAGTTTTTCTCTCATAAAAAAGGGGGGTGAACTTAGACTTGTTTAGCAATTAGCAATTCAGACAGTGACTCCCCATTATTTAACTTAACAAAACTTTCAAGTTGCCAAAATCTGGAGAGACTTTTTTTAAGTAGATTTCCTAAAACAGTTATTCCCAAAGAGCTCAACTCCCAAAACTCTTATCTCAATTATATTTAACTTAAAGTTAAGTCATTGAATCAAGTTACTTTCCTTGCTCATGAATTGTGTAACAGAATTAATAAGATCTTATTAACTTTAAGTATAATAAAATTATAGTTGATGTCTCTTGAAACATGTCTGTATTAAGATTAACAAGCTTAAACTTTCAGACCAGATATTTAATACTGAGTATTTCCCAGATCACATGAACCTGAAATTCATTTGGGTAGGTGTCTTTTGTATTTTTAGTAAGCACTTAATTTCTTTTAGGGCTTCCCGGGTGGCTCAGAGGTTAAAGCATCTGCCTCCAATGCTGGAGACCCAGGATCGATCCCTGGGTCAGGAAGATCCCCTGGAGAAGGAAATGGCAACCCACTCCAGTCTTCTTGCCTGGAGAAACCCATGGACTGAGAAGCCTGGTTGGCTACAGTCCATGGGGTCACAAAGAGTCAGACACGACTGAGCGACTTCCCTTTCACTTTAGTTTCTTTTCAGCGAGTCACACAGCTCGTTTGCACATTGCTGCATAATTCTGATACTCTCTGTCGGTGAAGACGTGCCTCTGTGACAGACATCCACACAGAGACCTCAGTTTCCCTGCTGTCCCTCTTTCCTCTTCAGTCTCAGGAACTGTCAAAATGTGTACAGCTCAAAGGCACAGGAGGAGAAAAGCAGGTTCCTCTTAGAAAGCCACTTCTCACTGCACAGGCAAAAACCAGTTTTTACAACATAAGAGAGCCCCATTTGGCCATTTTCAAGGGGAGATCTCCTTCAGTACCCAAATAGCCAGTTCAGCTTAACCAACAGACAACTGTTGTTGTTCAGTCACTCAGTCGTGTCCGACTCTTTGTGACCCCATGGACCGCAGCACACCAGGCCTCCCTGTCCATCACCAACTCCCAGAGTTTACTCAAACTCATGTCCATTGAGTCAGTGATGCCATCCAACCATCTCATCCTCTGTCGTCCCCTTCTCCTCCCACCTTCAATCTTTCCCAGCATCAGGGTCTTTTCTAATTAGCTGACTCTTCACATCAGGTGGCCAAAGTACTGGAGCTTCAGCTTCAGCACAGTCCTTCCAATAAGTATTCAGGGTTGATTTCCCTTAGGACTGACTGGTTTGATGGAGTGCACTCACCCCCGCACTTCTAGATGAGCTTGCAGATGGCTCTGAAACAGACTTCAAACTAAGCGATCAGTTTCGAGGAGCGTCTTCGCCACGTGCAGTTACCAGGGCCCTCTCAGGAGGTCTCTGAGAACACTTAATCCTTCCACTTACTCTCTTTCCTAATCAGCGGGGTCCCCCCTCAAACCAGGATGCAGACCACTAACAAGGGTCAAAACCAGGAAGAGAGAGCAGGGTGTGGACTCACATACTGAGACAGACAGACACACACACACTCCTGAGACGATAAACAAACGCAGTCCAGAAGGCTCACTCGGATTCAGTGGCTTAAAAGCTAAGGAATTTCATGCTCTTCTGCTTCCCACTCACAGATTAGTTTCAGCTGCACTGCGGTGTCGTCATTTAGAGAGCCATTTGGGGCCGTGTCTCCCTGGATCCCAAGGAATCTTGGAAAAAGCAGCGTTACAGTAAAATAACATTGTATTCCTATACGTGGGAGCATCACTGAAAACGACCCAGTTCTGTAAAACTCACCCCAGGAAACTCTGTGACGGAGCAGAGCTCTGATGTCGCATTCTGCACACAGCCCGTGTCACCAGCAGTGTCAGGGCCTCTGGGGGTGGCACTGAGGTCAGGGTGCTGGCGTGTGGGGGCGGCGTGGGGACACACACGGAGCACAATGTCCAGGCCTGCAAAGGCCGGCGCCTGACGCTGCAACTGCACAGCAGTAAGAACAAGGCACACGCCAGGCCGAAGTTAGACGTGGCTGCCAGCCCACTCCCGTCGCTGTGAGGCCAGGCCCTGCTGAGGGAGGTGTGGCGTCTCCGCTCCACGCAGGGGCTTCAGCCGGGGTCCCTCCGAGCTCTCTGGGTTCCCAGGTGTCAGAGAAAAACGACAAGTTTCTGAGTTTTTCACGTCACTAAACATGATCTAGCAAAACCGTGTATACACTGTATAGTTTAGTTATGGAAAAGAGGGAAACTTTTATCTAGAAAGAGAAATGTTGAATTAGTAAGCTCTCCCACTAGAGCAGAAGTTTAGTAAAGGGAGGTGAACTGAAAGCACCCACAGGGGTGTGTGCACCACTCTTCTGGGTGAGCTGCAAACATGACTCGAACAACGAGAAATCTGTCGGACCTCCTGGGCTGCTGGCTCACTCGGACCCGCTCCCCTCCTCCTGGGGCTACTCCCCCAGCTCTGGGTCCTGCCCACCTCACGCGGGCTCCATCAGATGGGCAGATCAGGTGAGAGCTTGGAGCCCTGAGGAGAGGACCCTGGGGGATGCGTGCAGGAGCCAGCCTCCTGCTCCGACCCCAGAGGGGCCCCCACCCCCACCCGACAGCTCCGCACCCCGTCCTGGGGCAGCCTCTGGCCTTTGTGAGGCACAGGGACTAGACTCCAAGGTGCACGTGCAGGAGGAAGAGGAGCCGGTCTTCCCATTGTGCTTCTTTAAACAGGGACGCATTGAAAGGAAACGTCAGCCCGTCAGCCCATCGCCAGACCAGCCCTGATGCCGGCTGACCCTGCATGGCGCCCAGCCACACCCATGTGGCTTTGCCACAGGGCTGACTCTCACCCCTGAACTGCTAACACTGCCCTTCCTGGTGGACCCTGCGCCTGTCCTGGACAGGCAGACATGGCCACTCAGTGCTCTGCAAACCGGGGATGCACCTGGGCCCGATGGCCGGGGTCAGCAGGGTGCTGTTGTGCTGCACACAGTTCACGGGCCTCAGCTGCGAGGCTGCTGCCCAGCCGGCCACCACCCAAGCCTCAGGCCCTGCTGTGAAGACGGACGGTGCCAACTCCCCAGCGGGGTTCGTGCCAAAGAGCGAGGCACCCTCGGCATCCAGCGCTGTGACTGTGAAAGCCTCAGAAGCCAGAACAGCAACACCGGCAGAGCCGAGCGAGGGGACGCTCGGGGTGGAGGAGGGCAAACGCTGTCAGGCAGCAGAGACACCGGGATGCTGGGTCATCATCTCAGGAGGCTCCTTCTGCCCGAATGCCAGGCTGTGTCTTCCCAGGAAGTTGGTCGGGGTGGAGCCAACACCAGCTTGGCTGGGACAGGATGCAGAGACTGAACCGGGAAGGTCAAAGTCCCAGTGAGGGTCACATGGGAATCAAGCTGACCTTTTCAGATCTTAACCTGAGTTTTGAGCACGTGAAGACTTATCATCACAGCTGCATCTCCAAGATGGAAAACCTCTGCAGCAAGGTGAACCGCACTGAGAGATACACAGGGACGTGCCTTCAGGTTCTGTGAACTGAGGTCACTTGATTCAAGTTCTGGGCGGTGGAAACAGCCTCGGCCCCCAGGGTCTCTGCGAGGGGAAGAAGCCCCAGGAGGAACGCGGTTTGCTGGGTGTGTTTAACGTTGAAACCGACTCTCCAGTTGAGGCAAGCAGGTGTTAACCTCCTGACCTGTGTGCGCCCCCCACCCCCGCGCTCCCCAGGGCACAGGAGACTCTCACGACCAATAAACCTGTTCTCCAAAAACACTCAAGGGCACTGTCAACAGATACAAGCTTTTCATTTTAATTGCACATTCGTGGCAAGAAAAAGATGTCAGCAGTGTCAAGTCAAACTGTGGGGCCAACACGTGAGGGTGGCGGCCTGCAGCCCAGCACCGCGAGACGGGTCCCCCCGACGGCTCCCTGACTCGAAACCCACAGCGATTAGGAGTAACGGGCTGGCTGCACACCTGGTTAAAAGCAGCTCTCACATCCAGACAAGTGATTACTCTCATCTCCCTCCAGTGTCAGCAGAGCCTCACAAAGGGGAAGCAAAATTCTCGCTTGGATAAGCTTCGCCAGGGAGACGCCCCCTCGGCGGGTGTCGGGGTAATGACCTGCGGGCCTTCTCTCCTGCCCACATGAGCATGGCCGTGAGCAGGTCGCAGGGACGCCTCGGGGGCTGCCCCACAGCCCTCCTGGGGAGACCGCACACAGGCCGGGCAGGACGCTGTCCGTGGGCACGTCCGCTTGGGGCCATCCGGCGCCACGCGGCCGGCACGCACGCCTGGGGGTTGGTGTTGGGGGGCGGCCGTAGGCCGCGGGCTGGGGGTCGAGGCTGCTACCTGGCCTTCTTGGGCTGCGCTGGCCCGTTGGGGGTGCCAGGCGCGAAGTTCCAGTCCACGGGGTTGAGCAGCTGCTGCGTCTTCTTGCGGGTCCAGTAGGGGTTGATGAGCAGCGTGAGGAGGGCCAGGCCGACCACGAAGAGCGCCAGGTGCGGCGGGAAGAGGCTGCGGGCCAGGCCGGCCCAGTGACCCAGGCAGACCCACCACATGTGGTAGGTGAGCACCATGCGGCAGTGGAACAGGTGCACCATGGCCCACTGGTTCAGCCTCCAGAGCCGAGAGTTCGCGCAGCCGGCCTGTCGGGCGCAGAGAGCGGTCAGGGGCGGGGCCGCGGGCCTCCCGCCGCTCGCCCCGCCCACAGTCGCCTGGCGCCTCCCTCCCTGGGACTGCCCCCCCCAGCCCCGAGCTCCCCCCGCCCCGGGTCGTGCACACACTGCACACAGCCAGTGACTAGGCGACGCTGGGAGACCCGTCCATCACCCGTGACCAACCTCCCGAGGCCCCGGGATGAGATGTGACCCCGTTTGTCTTCTGGCACTGTCACCCCAGTAGCCCATGGACACAAGCCCAAGTGAACATGCCCTAAAATTATTCTAAATTCACAGAAAAACTAGCTGTAGCCACAACCCAACAGGGAACCTGAAGACTCTGCACAGCAGACGGGGCATACAGAGATAAGCCTTCGTGGCTTGTGGCGGGGATCTCGCTGCACCAGGACAGCTCGCACACCTCAGACCCAAAAGCTTGTGCACCCCGGCCTGTCCTTGCCGCTCTGGGCCACACTGGGGCTGGGGCTCATCCTGGGCCCCCTCCCAGGGGAGGGCCCATCTGGAACGCGCAGGAAGAGACGGGCCCAGGGAGGCACTGCCGCGGGCCAGGCAGCTGCCTGGTGACCCTGGGAACAGGGAGGGACACGGACACCGACCTCTGGAGGGACCACACTGTAACAGAGGAAGACCCTAACCTCTCAGAGCTGCAGAAGGTGTTCACACAGCTCTGACACGGACAGACGAGAAGCAACGGGACCCGTGACCCAGGGCCGACTTAAAACAGTGGGAAAACAGGAGTTTCTTCCTTGTCTGAAGTACTGTGAACTTCCAAAAATAACTTCACAGAAAATTTGAGTTGCCTGCTGTTTCTAGGCCAGACATGACTGTGTCCTCTTCTACTACCAGGGATGTTTAAATCATCTGCAGATAATACCCAGAGAAACACCCTATTTATTCCAGCAGTTTTAAATATTAAAAACTCTATTTACATTAGCTTCTACCAAGCCTAGGCTAAGAAATGAGTGTGAAGAAAAGCAGAAGGACAAGGCAGAGAGAAACAGCAGGAAGCGGGGAGCCCAGGATTCCCTAACAGGATCCCAGGATCCCAGGAGCCCAGGTCTTTGGAAAAAGTCTTGGATGAATTGGGGCACACATGTTCTCGGATGGAAAACATTCAAAAGGCATTACATTCTTCCCTCCTAGAATCCATCCAGATTTAGTCTAAATAAGAGAATACCTCCCTCCATATTTTATCGCTTTAAAATAACTCTAAATAATTCCACCCATGCAGTAAATGCACCAGGAGGGCTGAAGGTGCCTCAGTAAAGGATGAAATGTGGGGACGCTTCAGAAATAAGGTGATTGCAGTGCAAGAAATAAACAACACAAAATGAGAAGTAAGTAAAATATACGGAGAGCTGATACTGGGCAGCATTTTGACTCCCCAGGGAAAGGATGGATGATGTAATTACATCAGGATGCTTGCTCGCTTCCTGGGAAATCCAATGGGATCTCACTTCCCACCTTACTTAAAAATACTTTTTTTCAAATGGATGAAATGTCAATATTTCAAAGAAAAAGAAAACCACAGAGTACTAGGGAAACAACACAGTTCTATAGAAACAGTTTTATACCCAGTGTGGGGGCAGGCATTCTCCACTTGATGTCAGTCAGAATCATGACTCACACAAGTAAAATTCCTTACACTGTACGATCAGACAGAAAAGTGCAAACACCAAAACATGTAAGGTTTGAGGCTTTCAATGAGAGAGTCCTTACATGAGAAAGATTTAGCCTTTGCCTTGGCCCAAGGACGTTAAATGTACAAACTGCAGAGTGGGGACGTGAGCTAAGCGTGCCCTGGGGTGCACACACAAAGTGCAGAGTGAGTTGCGGATGCTTGGGGGACGGGGGGCCACTGCTCATCCTTTCCACCCAAGAGGCCAGCAAGCCATCTTCCACCCACTGAGTGGTCTCCTCCAAAGTTCACTAAATGTCCTCTTTCCCACGGTTTCCCCACGTGCTGAAAGCAGTCATCTTAAATCACTAACGTCTACACCAGAAGCATGAACTTTTACTCCTACAATAATTGCATTAAGTTCAGAAAACTCCAAGCTTGAGAACTGAGCATTTTTGCTCTTACTCAGGCACTAAAATTTTTGCATTCATCATCACCAAATGCTCTGAGAAAAGCTGGGTCAGTAACAATCTGAGACTGAACCATGAAAGGTTCCTTTGTCTAGCTTGGGTCCCAGCAAGTAGTGTGCCTAGTATATATTTATACATAAATTCACTGTTTTTTTTTTTAATATCAATTCATCTACACCTGGATTAGTGTCTCTCTGGATGAACCAGCTTAGATGTATGAGTGTGTAATTTATTTATTATTATTTCTAAACAGCATTTCAGAACCAAACTGAAGGAGGAAACAGAAGCATGAGCCCATCTGGGGTGTAAACTACATCACACGGTGGTGACGTCCGGTCCTGACACCGCCTGCATCTCATCAAACCAGAGTCCACGGCGAGAGTGCCTGGACCCCGAAGCCCTACGAAGCAAGAACTCGGCAGCTTTATGAAAGGCTTAGAGGGGTTTCAGCATCTGAGTGGCATTTACTCCCAAGGCTCAACAGGACCTGAACTAGAACTAGTCTACCTGGACACACTGGCTCTGAGCTGTCCTAGCTGAGGGGACAGCTTTGCTGTGGGGCCGCTGGCCATGTGGTGAACACAGCAAGGCTGCAAGAAGGGGGTCCCATTCCCAGACCCCCCTTTTTCATCTCCATCCTAAGTGAATGGCATCCAAACACTTCAGAGGGAAAAGACCCCAAACAAAGTGCCTCCCTCTGGGATCCCCCCCACAGCTGGGGTCTGTCTGCTTCCTGAGGAGGGGGGCCGCCCCACCTCGGGAGGAGCTGCCAAAGACCCCCTCCCCAGTGCCTGACGTGTGAGGGGCGCTGGGGGAGGCCTGTGTGAGCTGCAGGCCACAGGCAAACTCCGTCGTGAGGAATCAGGGACCCACGGAAAGGGCCCTGCCGCCAGGACAGGCCCCCAGGAGCGACAGGACGGTCCATGTCCCACAGCACCCTGGGGTCAGGAGGAGACCCCAGCTCCCTGCTTCACGCCAAAGAGGGAGGGGCTGGGGCGTCCAGCACCCCAACTTGTGAGCAGACAAAAGCCACAGCCTCCACCCTCCCCCAGGAGGATGCTGACAAGAAGGCCCAGGGCCTGGGCTGGGCCGATTGACCGCGATCTGGGAAGAGGTCAGCTCCCTCTGACGCACAGACTCCAACAGAGGCCCGGAGATGAGGCACAACATTTCACTCCACACAGAGGGACAAGACCCATCCCCAGCCCTGCTGAGGGGAGTCCCTGGGACTGGCACAGGATGCTCCCCGGGGGCAGGAGGACACACGGACAGAGTGGGACACTGGGCTTCCCTGGTGGCCCAGGCGCTGGGAATCCGCCTGCCAGTGCAGGGACAGGGCTTGGTCCCGGGTCCGGGACCCCACACGCAGAGCAGTGAAGCCCACGTGCCACAGCTCCTGAGCCTGAGTGCCCTGGAGCTCATGGTCTGCAACAGGAGAAGCCACGGCGACGAGAAGCCTGACATGGCAACCAGAGAGGGCCTGTGTGCTGCGGCAAAGACCCCGTGCGGCCAAGAGAAACACACGGTTTATAAAAATGGAACGTTAGTGAACAGATGAAATATAAACAAAGTCCCAACGGAAACCAAGGAGCTGAAGAACACAATAACTGAACTGGAAACTCACCAGGGAGGTCCCAGTCACCTACAGGTTCAGTGTAAGGTGCGTCAGGTCCTCAGTCGAGTCCGACTCTTTGCAAGCCCCTGGACTGTAGCCCACCAGGCTCCTCTGTCCATGGGACTCTCCAGGCAAGAATATTGGAGTGGGTTACCTTTTCCTTCTTCAGGGGATCTTCCCGACCCAGGGATCGAACTCAGATCTCCCGCACGGCAGGCAGATTCTTTACCATCTGAGCCACATGGCAGGTGTACAGTGTAACCCCTGCCAAAACGCCAAGGGCATTTGTAACAACAATAAAAGTCTAAAGTTCACACGAAACCACAGAGGACCCCAAATACCCAAATCAACCTTCAAAGAAAAGAACAAGGCTGGAGACACCGCATCTTCTGACGAACATTACACCAAAAACAAAGGCAACGGAAACATAAACAACCGGGACGGCAAACTAAAAAGCTTCTTCAAAGCAAAGGAAACAACAGAGTGAAAAGGCAACCTACAAAGTGGGAGAAAATATTTGCCAACCATATGTCTAATAAGAGATTAATCTTGAACATATGAACTCCAGGGATTCCCTGGTGGCTCAGTGGTAAAGAATGCCGCCTGCCACTGCAGGAGACACAGGCTTGACCCCTGATCCAGGAAGACCCCACGTGCTGCACAGCAATTATGCCCTTGAGCAACACCTACTGAGCCTACACTCTGGAGCCCAGGAGTCGCAGCTACCGAGCCCACGAGCCCCAGGGCCCACGAGCCGAAAAAAGAGAAGCCTGCCACTGCAACTGGAGGGAAGACCCTGTTCTCTGCAACAAGAGGAAAGTCAGTGAGCAGCAACGAAGACCCAGCACAGCCAAAAATAAATAGATAAATACATAAAATTGTTTTTTAAAACAGGACTACAACTCAACAGTAAAAAATAACAAAGACTCTGATTGAAACGTGGGCCAAGGACTTGAACGGTTTTCCAAAGATGACATACCAATGGCCCACAGACAGATGAAATGAAAACATGCTCCCTGTCACCAGTCATCAGGGAGAAACAAGACCGAAGGCAATGAGCCAACAGCCAAGAAATAAAGAAAGCATACACTGCTGAGGACATGGAGAACCTCGAATTCTGCGCTGCTGGTGGGAACAAAGAATGTGCAGCCACTGTGGGGAACAGCGCGGGGGGGTTTGTTTCTAAAACCGGAACTGCCTTAGGGCCCAGTAAAGGAACCGAAACCAGGATCTGGAAGGGCCTCAGCGCCCCTGAGTTCACCGCAGCGCGAGTCACAGTGACTGAGGCTGAAGCACCCCCGACCGCTCCCTGACGGACGGCGGGCGAGGAGAACGCGCTCACACTCGTAACGGGAAACCCTCCAGCCCGAGAAAAGGAGGGAGCTCTTCAGTGTGCGACAGCACGGCCGGACCCGGAGGACGTTCACCCAGTGACACAAACCAGGACAGGAGAGACGGCACAAGTGCATGTGGACGAGGCATCCGGCAGCCCTAAGTCAAACGGTGGAGGGCGGCTGCCGGGGGTGGCAGGGAGGCAGCAGGGAGGTACCCATCAACAGGCAGCAGGCTTCAAATCAAACGGGACGAGTAAGCTCCAGAAACCTGCTGCACACGTGTCCTACGGCTGACAATGCTGTGCTGGCCACGAAGATGTGTGTAAAATAATGCAACGTGAAATAAAACCTTCAAGAGACACACAGAAAAAGCACATTTTCAAGGGCTTACGAATACTGTCTACTGAGACCTCCCTGGCGGTCCAGGTTAAAATTGCACTTTCCAAGGCAGGGGACACGGGTTTGATCCCACTCGCCAGGGGGCGTCTGCAACTAAACCCGTGAGCCGCAACTCCTGAGCCACAGCGCCACCATGAAGACGCGACACAGGAACCAAGTGAGCATCTACCGAAAGCCCTGTCCACCACGGCAGACACGACATCCAGCACGTCTTCTTTTGCCATGGCTGGAAGCCTGCTGAAAATTATTAAAATGCAATTCGATCAGAATGAGCTTCCTACTGCCTTTAAGCTCTAACCCAGCCTGGGGACAGCACAGGCCACAAGGGGCCAGCAGCAGGGGCGTCAGGGGTGAAGGGACTGCGGCCGGGCGCAGAGGCTATGGAGGAACAGACTGAGCAGGTGTGGGGGGCCTACCTTCAGCAGCATCCAGGAGATGCAGGTGAAGGGCGTGCTCATCTCCAGGAGCAGCGTGACCATGGGCAGGTAGTGGCCGGCTTGGAGGTTGACCGCAGACCCGAGAAACCCCAGGAAAGCGAAGAGGTGGTGCACAGCCAGGAAGCCGTCGAAGGTGTGGAAGAGCGCATTGGACACATGAAGGGCGAGGTTCTCGAAGAAGAAGAAGCCGGTCGCCGTGGTGATGTGGAACCAGCACCAGTCCTGCTGGCCGAGTGCCTTGTCAGCCTGGAGCACGGGGTCCAGCAGCAGCGCCCACAGCCCCGCCGCGGTGCCCTGGATGCCGAAGACCGCACGTGTGGCCGCCAGGTTCCAGAAGACCTGCTCGCGGGCCGCCAGCGAGCGGTAGGTGGCGTTCAGGGAGGAGGACAGCCGGTGGCAGACCACGAAGACGCCCAGGTAGAAGGCACAGCCGGCGGCCACCAGCACCCCGCGGACCCGCCCGGAGGTGTAGTCCAGGTCAAGGGCACCAGCGCCCAGGAGGCTCATGCTGCCCATGTCGTCTCAGCCAGGCCGGGGTCCACACGCTGCACCAGGGCCGCAGCCCCCGGACCCTCATGCGCCCGTCCTCACCCTGGGGAAGAACAGAGCCTGACCTTCTGCTGGCCGGACAGAGCGGCACGCAGGCCGCGCCCGCGCCAGGAAGACGGTCACAGCACGGGCAACAAGCCCCCACCTTGTGCTCCTGCATCTGGGTGACACACACACAGCAAGAAAGCTTCCACTGGAGGGAAAGACGCATAAGAGACAGTGACATGACAGACGGAGGGGGTGTGGACGGGGCAGGGAAAGACACTGGCCCGACTCATCTGTGTGTGCACGTCTCTGTGTGTATCTCTGTGTGTACATCTGTGTGTGCGTGTATCTCTGTGTGTAATCTGTATGTCTATCTATGTGTGTACATCTATGTGTGTGTATCTCTGATCCCTGTGCATATGTGTATGTGTGTACACATCTGTGTGTATCTCTGTGTGTGTACATCTGTGTGCATGTATCTCTCTGTATGTACATCTGTATGTGTATCTGTGTGTATACATCTGTGTGTGCATGTATCTCTCTGATCTCTGTGCATATGTGTATCTCTGTGTGTGTGTACATCTATGTGTGTACACATCTGTGTGTATCTGTGTACATCTATGTGTGCGTGTATCTGTGTACACCTGTGTGTACATCTATGTATGTACACATCTGTGTGTGTGTATATATCTATATTTCTGTCTACTGTGATGTTCTGACATCTGGACTCCCTAGACACCACCCTACTAGCCAAGGGCCCACCAGGAGCCGCCCATGACCTGTGCCAACCCCCCCGGCCAGGCCCAGCCTCTGCCACCTGCCCTATCCCCCGGGAGAGGACACCCCTCTGCCTGGATCACCCCGGCCGGGTGCCTGGCAGCTCAGAACACCCCTGTCGCCCAAAGCCCAGAGAAATCACTAGAACAGGCCAGTCTCGTGTTCACCCCACCCTGCCTGCCTTTCCCAGCAAACCCCAGGACAGGCCGTGGCCTCCATCCCACTCTGTCCTGCCCTCTGCCCTCTGAGCCCCGGGCCCCACCTCCAGGCCCTGTGAGCACCACGGGCTTTGTTGTCCTCCGTGGCCACACCTGCCTGACCCTCTCAGAACAGAGCCCGGAGCCATCTGGTCCCGCAGTGGTCAGCTTCCAGCTAAACAGGGTGAGGACCAGCTCCGATAGGAGTGGGCCGGGCAGATGGAAGGAAGCCTCACCGTCCAGAGCCAGGCTCCACACAGGGGCCGTGCGACCCTAAGCTCTGCTGAAAGGCAGCCCCTCCCGAGCCTTCATCCTGTCCACCCCCTCCCTTCACACGTCCCCCTGGCACTGCACTCCGAGCCAGCACCTCACTTCATGGAGCTCTGTCTTGAAATGGGGGTTCCCCTTCCCCTGTGACCCTGAAAAGCTCTGACTAAACAACTCGAGCTCTCCAGGGGAGTGGCCTGTACAGAGGCCTCTTCTCCAAGGCTGGCGGACCCTGGGGCCCCGGGACTAAAGAACCAGGAACAGGGCGGTAGGTTCTGACCCCGGCTCCACAGTTTAGGAGAGGGAACCCAGGAGCCGGAGTCTGACTGCAGGATGGAGGTCGGCGGAGAGGAGGGCAGGAGCCGATGCGGGGCTGCTGGCTGGGGGTCTGCCCGGCTCATGGGACCGCGGATTCCCAGGAGCCAGGTGAGCCCAGGCCGCTCCACAGACCTCTGACCACCACGTCCAGGCCCTCAGAGCGGGGCCGGGGGCTCAGACCGCCTGAGGACTCACCTGTTCCTTTCAATCACGCAGGGCGCCCCGGGCACCTGCCCAGGGCCTGCCCTCACTGCCCTGAAGGGCCAGCTGCGGGCATGTCTGACATGCCCAGGTGCCCTAAGCAGGTACAGAACCACTGAACATGCCCAGTGCCCCCAGCTCTAGGGCCCTGCGACTCTGAGAAGCAGTGGTTTAGTGGCTTCCTTTTCCTAACCAAGTAAATGCAACTGAAAGCGTGTGAACGTCTCCTGTGTGCTGCAGGTGGTTTTAACTGTGAGCCAAGTTAAAAACCAAACCAAACCCAGTCATCCTGGAGAGAAAGCCCAGAACAAACCAGCACCCCCCATGCCACGTCCCCGCCTCTGACCTTCCTGCTGCCCACCAGGCGGCACACAGAGACGTGCGGTCCTGAGGGGCCAGGCAGAGGGCCCGGGAGGGTGGGAAGTGGAGACGTGAGGCCGCAGCAGAGTCGACCACCCACCTCTGAAGACACAGGAGAAGCCAGGGCAGAGGAGAGGGCGGCTCCCAGCACCCAGGAACCAGGGAAACCACTGGCCTCCAGAGTCACTGACAGGCAACCTCAGCCTGGTTCCGGGTCCTCACGCCTTCCAGGATCTGTGCTGCGGTCAAGGCAGACACTAAAGCTCCCAGGCCAGACAAAGCCGAGGTGGGACCCATCAGACACATGGACGCAACTCCCTCTGCAGACTTGGGAACTGACCCCAGGACTTCACCCCAGTACCCGACCTCAGTACTCCACCCCCAGTACCCTACCCCCAGTACTCCACTCCAGCACCCAACCTCAGGACTCCACCCCCAGTACCTGACCCCCAGTACTCCACTCCAGCACCCGACCTCAGGACTCCACCCCCAGTACCCAACCCCAGTACCTGACCTCAGTACTCCACCCCCAGTACCCAACCCCAGGACCCACCCCCAGTACCTTGCCTCAGTACTCCACCCCCAGTACCTGACCCCAGTACTCCACCCCCAATACTCCACCCAAGTATCTGACCCCCAGTACTTCACCCCAGGACCTGACCCCAGGACCCGGTCCCAGTACTCCAGCCCCAGTACCTGACCCCAGTACTCTACTCCCAGTACTCAACCCCAGTACTCCACCCCCAGGACCCAACCCCAGTACGTGGCCTCAGTACTCCACCCCCAGTACCTGATTCCAGTACCCCACCCCCAGTACTCCACCCAAGTACCCGACCCCCAGTACTCAACCCCAGTACTTCACCCCAGGACCTGGTCCCAGTACGCCACCCCCAGTACCCAACCCCAGGACCCACCCCCAGGACCTGGCCCCAGTACTCCACCCCCAGTACCTGACCCCAGTACTCTACTTCCAGTACTCAACTCCAGTACTCCACCCCCAGTACCCAGCCTCAGTACCTTGCCTTAGTACTCTACTCCCAGTACCTGACCCCAGTACTCCACTCCAGTACCTGACCCCTAGTACTCCACCCCTGGGACCCGACCCCAGTATGTAACCCCCAGGACTCGACCCCAGGACTCAACCCCTGGGAGCTGACCCCCATACTCCACCCCCAGGACCTGACCCCAGTACTCCACCCCAGTACCCAACCCCCGTACCCCACCCCCGGGACCCGACCCCCATACCCCATCCCCGGGACCCGACCCCCAGTACCCCACCCCCGTACTCCACCCCCAGGACTCCACCCACAGGACTCAACCCCAGGACTGGACCCCCCGTACTCCACCCCCAGGACTCGATCCCAGTATACCCGCCCCACCCTGGTCATTGCTCAAGCCCTCCCTGAACACACCCTCCTGCAGAGCTGCCTGCTCAGAGCTTCTGGGCAGGTTGGGCAGGTCCAACCTGTCACCCTGGGCCTCAGGGATACACAGGTGAGGTGACCCATCTGAGCCATGAGGGGCAAGTCCAGGCCTTGGGTTGGAGGTAGTCTGCAGGAACCTAGTCAGCGGCCAGAGAGCCCGCAGAACCCTGAGGTGGCACTGCTGCCCCTTGGCAAGCAGCACCCCAGGGTGCAGCAGGGCCCTGCTCAGGAAGGCAGCACAGACCAGAGGGTGGCGGGCAGAGCTCCAGCGGCTCAGCGCCTGCCCCCCACCCCACCACACCCCTCACCTTCTAGGCAAGGGGACCCGGGGCCAGCTGGTCCCGTGGCAGCAGGCTGGCCTTACCTCAGAACCCAGCTCGAGGTCACTGTTGCTTCCCCCTGCACAGCCACACCCAGGAGCATGGTCCCCTGCTCTTTCAATCCTGGGGGGCTCTGGAGTCACCCCACTGCAGCCCCTGCTTCTGGGCAGCCAAGGCCCCACAGCTAAGGGGAAGGGGCTCCGGGGCTGGAAAGCCCGCCTCTGCACCACAGGCCTCCATTTACTTCGGGAAATCAATCTATGTACAAACTTCGTCTCTTTCACAAGATTCGGTGGTTTTGGCCGCTTCCCTGCACTGGACCAGGTGTCTTAGGAAACTGAAGAGAAGGGTTTCTGCTGCCCCATCCCGGGGACCGGGGTCTTGCCACCAGAGCAGGTGTGAGCTTCCACCGTTCTCTGGAGGCTACACTGATCCAAAACTTGGAAATATATCAGAAAGAGGGAAAAGCAGGCTTTCTTAAGGCACCCTCGGTCGCTTGCAGGCCTCTGAAGGTCACCTGACCTTCCAGGGCACACAGCAGGTCTGTTTGGCAGGGACTGCACTGTGAGGTCAGCCAGAGGCACCTATTAGGTGCGGCGTTCCTGGACTATCCCCCGCTCCAACCGCCGACCCGTAGTTGGTTCTGTCCTCTCTGACGGTCTTTCCTCAGTGAGTTAGTCCAACCTGATCTGTGCTCCCTGTTTGCTCAGGAATTACGTCTCTGTATTTTGAGAATTATACTTCAGCAGCTTTTAAACATTTTTTTTCCCAAAATTTAAAGACACGCTCAACATGGTAAAGCAATCATACTTCAAAAAAAAAAAAAAAGAATATCACTGATTTGAGAATGCAGAGCAGAGCTCGTGTGAAGACATGCAGGAAGATCCCACTGAGTTAAAGATGAGATGTGGCAGCAACTGATGGCTTGGAGAGAACCAGCCAAGTCTTTAAAAAACTGGTCAATTTCCATCTCACCTTGTGGAGCTCTCCTCTTTTACTTTTCAGTACTTTTCATCTCCTAAAAAAGCTCCTATTCCCTATTCCACCCACAAAATTGCATCTCTTTAATCTGCAGTGTGAAAGAGGTGTTCTCCAAGTTTTAAAGTGGTACAACCCATTTTACGTCAATATTTAACGCAGAATAAACTTAATTTTTGACATTCAAAAAGTAAGTAAAAAAACACTCTCAATGAACATAATTCAAAAAATATAAACAAGTCCTACAGCCAGCACGACCTGGTCTGGGCCGGCCTGCCAGTGTCCTCTCGGACCGCCCGCGGACTGCACCCCTCCCACCGCGGCCCGAGCCCCGCGCGGCTCACCTGCTGCCGGAGCGACCTGACCACTGCCCGGCCCACCTGCGGACAGGACGACTGCCCCTCTGCATGCTCACCTGCGGACAGAGCGACCTGATCCTTGCCGGCCCATTTGCGTAAGGGGCGATTAGACCCCCGCGCGGCTCACCCGAGGACGGAGCGACCTGGTCACTGCCCAGCCCACCTGCGGACAGGACAACCTGACCCCCTGCGCGCTCACCTGAGGACGGGCGAGCCGGATCCCGCCCCCACAGTCCAGGCCTGGCCGTCACCACCGCTGACTGCACCTGGTGGGCGCGGGGATCCTCAGCGCGGGGCTGGGGCTCTCAGATCGTCGAGGAGACGCGGACCAGTAGGAGAACCCGGCCCCGCCCAGCGCCCACCCGAACACCGATGTGTTGAGACCCTCGCGCCCGGCGCTGCGCATGCGCACCAGGGGGCGTGGCCTCCCAGCTATGGGCGATACCAAGGGTGCGCGCTGGGCGGGGGCGCGGGCCGTACCACCGCACGGAGGGGTGCGGGCCATACCACCGCGTGCAGGGGGCGCGGGCCGTACCACGAGCGTGGGGTGGGGCGGAGCTCTCTGGCCTCTAGGGAACCAGGCCGGGACGCGCCCTTCACGGCCCAGGTCTGTTCCTCCGACCGAGATGGACCAGGAAAGGGCCGCCGGTCCCGCACTCGCCGGGAACGCAGCCCGACCACGCCTCGGTTCCCCCGCCGCGCCCCGCGGAGACACCCGGCGGAGCCCCGGGCCCGCAGTGATCCCCCGGCAGAGGCCGCGGGCGCAGTTTCGCTTCCCCTCGGGCGGGCAGGTAACCAGCTCCCTACAGGCTGGCCCCGCGCGCGCCGGGGCAGCCGGCTCCGGGCGCCGGCCGGGCGCGCGTGCCCGGGGCGGGGACCGCACTGCTGCCCGGTGGCTCGTGGGGCCGTGAGGTCGGCGGGTGAACCCCCCCTCTCCGCCTCCTGGTCCCCGCCCAGCATGGGGGCCTCACCCCGGGAGCACGAGGCCGGGCTCTGGAGCTCCGGGACCACCTCCCGGCCTGGAGCCAGGCAGCCCTGCGCCCCGGATGGAGCAGCGGGGAGAGGCCGTGAGACCCCGCTGACCCGCGGCCCTGCTCACACCCGGCCGCCCGCGTGCTCCTGTGTCCCCAGCAGCGCCCTCCCCGCGGTCTCATCCCCGAGGCTACCTCCAGGGCACTTGTCACCGCTGGGCATCCTGTGCTCTCTTGCGTTTGTCCTAGTTCCCTGTTGATTTTCTGACTGTGGTGTTAAGTAGCCCCTGGGCCCGTGCCCGGCACCTCCGCGGCGACCAGTGACCAGAGCGGGTGCGGCAGAAAGAGCCCGTGGGGTCCCATGGGAAGCGGCCTCTGCCCTCCAGCCCCACCTTGACCCGCTGCCTGAGGCGCCCGCAGTCACTTGACTGAGCTGCAGCAATGCCGCCCAGCCCGCAGACTCTGCAGTTTTCTTGCCCCTGTAACCCGTGAGGAGAACCACGGCCTCAGCCACCTCTCAGGACTTCTCTGAGGATGAAATAAGACATGGACATTATCAGCGCCCTTGAAAAGAAAGTATCGATTACTGTGTCCTTCCAGCACACTGGAGGTTTCCGCTCACACTCGGGCATGCCTCATTGTCTAGGTTGAACCCCGAGTCCTACCTGTCCTGTGGAAATAGATGTGAACCGCTGGGGGAGCCACCGCCTCCGCCTCCCGACCTCGGCCCTGGAGAGGCTCCGGAGCACGCGCTTAGTTCCGCGCGAGGCGGTGACCAGGCCGCCTTGCAGAAGAGGAGCTGGGGTCGGCGGCGCCAGGTGATGACTTGCTAGTCACACGGGCAGTAAATTCCTCAGTGCTTTCAAGGGTCTTGCATTCTGCTCTGCTATCTTTAAAGCACCCTGAAAAAACCAGTCATGTTTTCCGAAAATTACAGGTGTAACTAGTGATAAATAACCGGGGGAATTGAGGAAGCCAAGCCGGGGTGAGGGATCCCTCTCCCTGCTGTGTGATGTGTGGTGTGAGTGTGTGACCAAGCTAAGCCCTTTCTGTAAATGGTCGATTGAGGAAGCCAAGCCGGGGTGAGGGTAACTGACTGACTGGTCCCATTTCCCACAGGGCTCCGGGAGGCCGAGTTTGGGGGTCCAAGCTGTGAGAGTGTAGAGAAGAGGACGGAAAACACAACTTGTAGAGGAGGTGGCCAGGGTGGCATCTTTCTTTCTGATATAAGCAGTACACGCTCATTGTTTCATCAAGAAAAAGACAGGTTTTTAGAAGACATTAGCAGACGGGGCGGGGGGGAGCGGCTGTTGGGATTTCTCCTCTCTTCCTAAGAACCAAGGGAGGGAGGGAGGGATCTCCCCAGTTTTAAACCCGGGAGTCACTCTCCGGAGTGGAGTAACTCTGGAATGTTACACTGGAGAGTGGTACCCCCACAGCCTGCTGCCAGTCAACAGTTGAAAGCACTGGACCTGTGCTGGCCATCTGCGGATTACAGGTCAGAAACAAGCACAGACTCTGGATTCTGGCTATGCTGGCGATCGGGGTCCCCCCAGCTCGAGCCAGGCTGCCCTCCATCCTCAAGGCCCGACCTCGGGTCTGTCTTTGCACCTTTGGTTCAGCTTTAGCACAAATCCCCCATGCTGGATATCTGATCAGATTCCTCAGCCCCACCTCCCCGTTATCACCTGGGCCTCCCTGTTAAGTGTCCAGTGAGAATGCCCTGACCTTGATGCTTCCTGCCGGGAACATCCGGTCCCCCAGCCCCCCAGACACACCCTGCTCCTTGGCTGTGACCCTACTTGTCCCTGTTGTATTTGAAGGTGAGCCCAGTCTCCTCCCCACTGCCCCCACCACGCAGGTCCCCACACGGGTCTCGTGGTGCCTTGAACTGGAGCTGCTCACTGTTTCAGCAACTAGTCTTGACAGGGTCAGAGTGAAGGGTCAAAGTGGGCGAGTAAATAATTCATCCCACTCGGGGGCTGTGAGTAGAACAATACGGGAGACCCCTGTAGATCTCTCTCATGAGAGAGACTCGCATGATCTCTCAAGAGAGCAGGCTTGCTGAGCAACAGAACTGCACGAGACATGCCCCCAACGACAAAACAGCGGCGACGTGAGACCCACATCCTGCCCGTGAGCTCAGTAAGTTAGGGATCCCCAGAACGTGCTCTCTGCACACACAAAAAAGCAGTAATTTGTGGACCTTGCTTAACCAGGTAGAGTCAAGAAGACTCCCTTGCTCAGCCTGGAGGAGGAGCTGATGATGGAAGCATGACCTCTACTCAAGAAAGACAAAGAAGTTCTCCTCCCCTCCCCACTTTTCCTCTGATTGTAAAACTGTAGCCAGTGCGTTCTCAGGGCATCTTCTATTCTAATAAAGCACCTCTTACCTACCACCTTGCCTCTCACCCCATTCTTTGTGCTCCGAAACATAAAGGACTGTGTACAGGAGCTCTTTGAAGCCCCCAAAACAGCACTCACTTGGTTTCAGTCTCATGAATACTGCTGCTGCTGCTAAGTCACTTCAGTCATGTCCGACTCTGTGTCATCCCACAGACGGCAGCCACCAGGCTCCCCCTTCCCTGGGATTCTCCAGGCAAGAACACTGGAGTGGGTTGCCATTTACTAGTTCCTTAACAACTGTGGCAAAACAAACACTTCCTGGAAACAAAAGACATTTATAACAGAAAAATGTACCTTCCTAGAGTCATTCCTGCTCCTGTTGAGTATTCATTATGTCCATTTCTTTCTCTGCAAAGCATAGTTTTGAACCACCAACCACGGTGCCTATGGCTTGGATCCAAGAGTCTGAAAACACACTAAAGGCTCAGGCTGGGGTCTCAACTCTCTCTCGCCAGTTTTACTCCTACTGCTCTGGGACCTCGGAAGCCTTGATTAACCTCTGAGCCACAGACAGGAGAAGATGAGATTGGTCTAGTCTCTTCCAGGGACTTCCCTGGTGGTCCCGAGGCTAAGACGCGGTGCCCCAACACAGGGGCCCGGGTTCCATCCATCCCTGGTCCGGGAACTAGACCCCACATGCTGCAACTACGAGTCTGCGTGCTGCAGCTAAAACCCGACACAGCCAAATCAGTAAAATAAAAATAAATATTAAAAGAAAAGTCTCTTTGGGCATCCAGGCTTCTCCTCCTTGAGTGTCAGCTAAGCCGGTTTGCCTCTGGTGCAAATAACGAGCTGGAAGCTAATGGCTGTCATTATCGTGGGTTACAAAGAATCCTTAAGTCTCCCCTGGCCAAACACATCACTGTAACAACGAAACCTCCTCGAGAAAACTGCTGGTTCTAGCGCTGCAGAGTCAGGCTGCTTCCGGGGCCAACTGAAGTACACCCTCAACTGGAACACCCCCCCTCAGGGCCAAGTCTGGACAGTCTTGTCACGGCGTGGGGGAGGGTGCCCTGGATGCTGTACTCCCCGGAAGATGAAGCACAAGAAACATCAGCCCTGTGGGGGCCGGGGGTGGAGATGCCCTAATTACAAACAGAAACCCTGTGAGAGACGCCCCCCAACCAGTCGGTCCAGTTCCACCTCTCGGGTTGGTCCCAGATGGAAATCAGGTGACCTGGAGGGTCAAGCGCAACTGTGAGAAATGCTCGATTCATACCACAGAGAGATTTAATGACCTTGATCTCTCACCTCGGTTATTATTTTACAGACAAATTTACAGACTCAAAATTTGCCGTCCATCCCCCGCCAAACAGAGCACAAGGTGATACACATATCAAATACACAGGCACGTAAAGAAAACGGGATTGAGTGTTCCCAATGTCAGGTAGAATACTGTAAGCAGGCAAATCCCAAAAGTAACACACTGAGACAGGACATGCAAAATCGCCAAACAGCAAAAACCTACCCGAGAGTTTTCAGTTTTTTTCCCCTGGGAACTGCAGCGTTGGGCGCAGAGACAAGGATGTGAGACTGGGGTCAGCTGAGCAGAAACCACAGCCGCAATTAGCAGACAGACTCCCTACTCGCAGGCCTTTCTCTTTTTACAGTCACCGAGCCAGAGGAGCCATCAACGAGCTGTCCCGCTCACCAGGGCCTGAGGGCCCCGGATGGCCCGACCACCACTATCCTCTGACAAAGTCCTCTGCTCAGTGAGACCAGGGCAGAGTGACTCTGGCTCTCCATAATTACTTGGTAGGCGTGGGGAGTGTCACAGGCAAGGTCTGAGTCACTCTGGACGAAAGTCACCCAGCGCGAGGGCCACAGGACGCCCATGCGCCACTCGGGGCCATGGTCATGCCCGGCGGGGGTGGGGTGGCCTGGCTCCGCGGCCAAACCTGTTTAGTGTGAGTCGTTCCAGGATAAAAACAAGCAGCAGGATGGAGGACGAAGCCTCTAGAGGGTCCGAGATGGGCTGCTTCCGCCTTCACTAGGGAAGACTCACCAGGTTGGGGTGAAATGACACACGCTGACCTCAGAGTCACGGTTCCCAAACAAGACTGCAGACAGGGCTTCCCTCTTGACTCAGTGGATGAGAATCCGCCTGCCAACTCGGGGATACAGGTTCTATCCCTGATCCAGGAAGATCCCAGATGCCACGGAGCAATAAAGCCCACGCACACCAAGCCCTGGGTCCGCGCCCAGCAACCAGAGAAGCCACGGCAACAAGAAGCCCGCCCAGTGCTACTGGAGAGCAGCCCCCACTCTCCACAACCAGAGAAAAGCCTACACAGTGAAAAAGAGGCAGCCAAAAATAAACAAAAATTTTTAAAAAGAATAAAATAAACTAAAAAAACTCTAAAATCTGCAGACAGGGTAGCTTTATGTCTGGACGCTGGTCTTCTGTTCTTTTCTACCAATAAATATTAACCATGAAAATCAATGAGCTCCCAACCTCAAAGCACCTGGGAGCAACCTTCCTGTTAGTACACAATTCACTTAAGAAAAAGGGGCTTTCCTGATAGCTCAGCTGGTAAAGAATCCGCCTGCAGTGTAGGAGACCCCAGTTCGATTCCTGGGTCGGGAAGATCCCCTGGGGAAGGGAAAGGCTACTCACTCCAGTGTTCTGGCCTGGAGGATTCCAAGGAATAGTTCATGGGGTGGCAAAGAGTCGAACACGACTGAGTGATTTTCACTTTCACTTAAGAAAATAACAGGACGGTCTGAACTTGTGTTTACAAGCATCAAGAGAAGACATAGGGCCTAAGCTTAGGACAGTCACTGTATCATACAAAGCAAGAACACCCATACAGATAATGCTTTTCATCAAGTTTGTTTCATAATTTTTAAACTTATTTATTTCTTTATGGCTTCATTGCCGTGTGGGCTTTTTCTAGCTGCAGTGTACAGCCTGCTCACTGCGGTGGCTTCTCTTTTGCAGAGCGCGGGCTCTAGACGCTCAGGCTTCAGTAGTTGTGGTGCATGGGCTTAGCTGCTCTGTGGCATGTGAAATCTTCCTTTGCCAGGGATCGAAGCCATGTCCCCTGCATTAACAGGTGGATTCTGAACCACTGGACCACCAGGGAAGTCCAAGCATTTTTTTAGGATGTGCTCCAAGTGAACAAGTAACCACGGCCGTTTCAGTTAACCATGGTCCATTCTGAAGGGAGAAGAGATACTGCGATAAAACGGAATGTATTCGGGACTTCCCTTGTGATCCAGTGGTTAAGATATGCCTTGCAATGCAGAGGACGTGAGTTCAATCCCTGGTTGGGGAAGTAAGATCCTACATGCCACAGGGCAAGGAAGCCCACGTACTACAAGGAACAACAAAAGAGCCCATGTGCTGCAAGTAAGACCCTACACGGCCAAATAAATAAAATTAAAAAAACAAACAAAAAACAATGTATTCTCGGTTGAGAAAGTAAGTCTTGGTTTAAAGCTATGTTTGTGTGTTAAGGATGTTTTTTATTTTCTGTATTTATAACGCTTTGATACCTTGGGGTATGTCTGACCCGGAAGGACCGCCCCTCCCAGACTGAGGAGACCACGTATAAACTACACAGCACCCCCACCCGCTCCATCCGGCTCTCCCATGACACTAGCTTCCCAGACAGGCGCCCTAATCAGCCAGGACAGACGTGTCAGACGGCGGGGGCCCCTGCCCAGAGCCCAGATCCAGCTGAAGTGGTTCAGACTCAGCAATCCCTAACCGGGCCAGCCCCCTGCCCGCCCCGCCTTTCCCAGGAGGACCACCATAAAGGTCCCCATTCCTTCTGTCTCCCCGCGTGACCCCGTGGGGGGCCCACCTCCTGTCTGTGGGCTGTGCGAACACAGCTGTCCTCCGCCACCACAGCACCTCCTGGGCTGCCTGTCTGACCTCCATAGAACAATCCCAGGGCACATTTGAGGCAGTTTGCCAGAGTTCACACCTACATTTTCAGGTGGACGCTCAGTTCTTTCAACCCTGTGAAAACTAACAACAAAAAGACCCAAGAGCGAAACAAAGCCAACGAGAGCAAGAACGCTTTGAACTTTCTGCTGAATTTAAGGCATGGGGCGAGGTTTAGTCTCTGTCTCTACTTCTTTAAAACGCAGCTAGTGATTTATTAAAAAAATAAATAAATAAATAAAACGCAGCTAGTAATTGTCCCTGCCACCCAGACCTGCAGGCGGCTGCACCAGCGTGGCTCTCCTGGGTCGGGGTCATTTAAGTCCCCCCTGGCCGGTTGGTAAAGAACTGGCTCCTGAGCTGCCCCCAGCAGTCCTGTGTCTAGGGCCTGAAGTGCTGACCTGCTCGCTGGACACCTGGGTGTCCAGGGCCCGGGGGGATGGTCACAGGGCCCAGGGGGATGGTCAAGGTCATCTCCTCAGTGACCGAGGCCCTCAGACCAGCAGTGGCCAGTCCACGCTGGGAAGTGTGGCTATTCTTACTCTTATTCTCCTTCGCGGATGCTTGGGTACCCAGTCTTGTTTATACTATGCTAAGAGCCGAGGCTGAAGGTTACTGTTGAAGTAATTAAGTTCTTAAGTGAAGTGCATAATTAAAAATTAATTGAAAAGAGGAACAAATAAGGTCTGCGGAGCTTCTGTCCTCACGTCTCCCGCTGAAACACGACTTGTAAATTCAAGTCAAGCCACCTCGACATTCTTGCTGGGAATTAAAGCCCATGAGCCACTGAGACAAGGGGTCATCGCTGAGCAGGCGCTGCTCGGACACCAACACCATTGTCTCAAACACAGGCTTCCACTTAGCTTCCGAACGACCACTGTGGCAACAGATGCTAACTTACCAAAGGCAACCAGCAGGAAGCAGGGGTGGACTCGGGGGCACCCGAGGCTGGGCTGGAATTGGGGTGCAGCTGGGAAAGTGGGGCGACATGAGGACTCAGGGCGCCTCTGGGGACCTGACGGGTCGGGGAAGGCAGGGGCTGCCTGGATGAATCCCAGAGAGAGACTTCTGTTTAGGCCAGCCTGAGCTCAGCCATGGGAGGCACGGTTTAAACTGTGACCTCTGTACAGAAGTTTGCACAGTCTTGTCTGTTATTTTGTCAAAAACGAGGCTGAAGCATCTCGGGGCCTGAGCACGGCCGCTGTGCGGGATGTGAGGGCAGGTGCAGGGCCGGCCCCGGGCACAGGGGTGCGTTGTGGGGGTTTCCGTGTGAGCCCAGCGGCCCTGGAACCCACGTCGCAGAGCCTCACTCCCTGTCCTCTGTGTTCAGCAAGGCCGTCTCTGGGGTGGGATGAGCAGTGACGATGCGGCATCTCTGCTCCATCCCAGGAGCTCCTGGTCCAGGAGGATGTGGAGTCCTGCCCCAAGGCCACAGGTGCGCCTGGCACCAGCCACAGAAACAGAACCCAGAGCCAAGGTCACCTCCCAAGCTGACAAAGCCCCTTTGTAATTGTTGTCAAAAGCACCCTAATCATTGCTAACAAACTTCCTGACTCCCAATTACGCAAAGATGCCCACTCTAGAAAACATCCCACAGTGCCCCAGCCAATCACCTAAGGCCAGCCTTCCAGCCTTATTTTGTCTTAAGGCTACAAAACTAACTATTAAGCTAAGAAAACTGTCAGCTCTCCCTGGTCTGTCAGGAGGTTGGCCCACTGCACTCGCAGAGTCCACTTTATCTGCCCTTTGCTCTTACTAAACTCACTCCCTTCTGAAATGCTCTGTCTAGAAATTCTTTTCCAACTCACACTCTGGCTGTCTCAACAGAGAAGACGACACACCTCAGCCGGTTCGTCCCGTAAACAACCTGCTCCAGAGGGCGGGCGCGTGCCCAGCTCACACGTGGAGCCTAACCCTGGGTGGGGGTAGGTGCTGGGAGGGCCTTGGGGGGAGGTCACAAGGGTGGAACTTCCGGATGGCATCCAGGCTGTGATGCCAGGTGAGGACACAGGGAAAAGATGCCACCGATGGAGCTGGGGGGAATCCGTCTGTCCTCAGCAGACACGGAGCTGGTCATCCAGTCTGCAGAGTGTGAGAAATAAACATCGGGGGATTAAGCCCCCAGCCCCTGGGAGTCTGCTGCAACCGCTGGAGCTGGGGCAAGGGTGCAGCCACTGTGTGCCCATGACTACACCTCTGTCTGCAGCTGTGACTCTACTCAGAATGTGTACATATGGTTGTATATGTGGAAGCAGCACAGAGAAACTGTGTCTGCTCCACTGACAGGTGCCTGCTGGGACACCAGCATGCGCTCGCCTGCCTGACTCACGACTTGGTCCCTCTCGATTTGGGGTCACGTCAGCGTCCTGGGGCCTCTGTAACCCAGCACAACATCTCGGGCAGCCTAGAGCAACAGGGGCTTGTTTTCTCACAGATCTGGAGACCCAGCCCCCTGGGAAGCCCCCTGGGAAGGCTTGGGCGGGTCTGCTCCCGGCTTCCCTCTGGTGGTGGCAGCGGCCCCTGGTCCCCACCAGCATGTCCCCTGCGTCCCCCCTCCCCCTGCACTGGGCCCAGACCCCCCTTTCCATAAGGGCGCCCATCACAGTCCATTAGGACCCCCCTCCCCAGACTTCATTTTAACCTGATGACCACTATAAAGACCCTGTTTTGAAATCAGGTCACATTCTGAGGGGCTGGGGTTAGGACCCACCGTGTCTATTTGGGGATGGGCAATCCAACCTGAAACGGGACCCTTCTCTGAAACACACGAATCCCACCTCATCCAGGTCTCATCTCTCAAGGCCTCGTTCCACTCACCTGTCTCAGAGAAAAGGCAACAGAGGAACAGGCTTTGCTTTTCTTTCTTGAGAACAAAGCAGATGGAGAGAAGAGAGCAGGCCTGATTGCTTTCACTAGCTTTCACTAGTGAAAAGCTTTCACTAGCTTTCACTTTGTTCCTAACCTGTAGACTGTAACTAAGTTTGCTTTTTTGCCCCCTAACTCTGCATACGCACCTATGAGGCTTCGCCTCTATGCTGATGACATCCCATATCTGGTGCTCACCTTTCAGGCTCTCCGCACAGACCACCCCTTGTAGTTTGTCCTTTTTGCATTACAGAAAGCAGGCCTCAGGGCAGTAACACAGAAGACAGTGGAGCCAATTACTGGGCTAAGGAAGCCAAGACACCCCCAGCACCTGTGGTGAGTTCTGGAGCTGCGCCTTGACCTCTGACCCCCGCCTAAGGGGACTACGGTTCAGTTTAGGGGTCTTCTTGAAAAAGGAGATCCTGATGGAAAGTATTGCTTTGGGGCAGGTTGGGTGGGACTTGGAAGTCATGTTTGGGCGAGTCTCCACCATACGGTGGAACTACCTGGAAGCAGCTGGAAACTAACATTCAAGGGCTCATAAAAATAATGACATTGCTTTGGGCTTAATTTGTAACTCAGAGAAAAGGTCTTTGCTAAATGCCTCATACAAACTTTTGACGATATGATAAACTGTAAAATCATAAAACATAAAACTCATAAAATAAATTTCAGTCTAATTAGAAATCTTGTCACTGATAAAATCTTTCAGGTGACAGACCAGTTCTTTGGGGAACTACAAACAACTTTCTCTTGGAAATCTTAAAACCAAAATATAAATACAGGCCACAAGGATCTGAGACTGAGCCTGATTAACTCAATCAGACAAGACCTAAAACCAAGGGGAAAAAAAAGTGACAAGTATAAAATTCAAACCGCTGGAATTGCTCCCTCAGCCAAACCTGTTGTGGTCCGGGTGCAGATTGGAAAAGAATTTCCAGCCATGAGACAGAATAAGAAGGGAGTCAAGTTTTAGAGTGGGAGAACCTGTTGGAACAGTGGGCCAGCTCAAGGGAGAACCGACGTCGATCGGGGTCCTTAGTCCGCTTCTATAGCCAGGGTACAAGGAGTGGGACAGGGGCCTCGCAGGTCGTTTGCTGATTGGATGAGGCACGTAGACTGGGTGGGGAAGAGTAAGGCAAATGCCTTCTCCCTGTGGGGTAGGAGGGGAGACAGGTTCCACCGGTCAGGAGGCCCTGAGATCCAATAAGTTACAGCATGGGGGCGGGAGGGAAAACAGGGTCTGGTCTTTACGCTCCGGCTTCCAAGACCCTCCTTGGTTTCATCTGCTCTTTCCTCCTTGGGTCACCACAAAACCTTTAAAAAGATAATAAGCCTCAGTCATCTGAACAAGCAATATGAATGTATTTCAACCGTTCTTTGTAAACTAGTAAACTTATAATGCAATATCTGGTTCATAACTAAGTCTTTATTTTTAAAGTAAAGCCCTGAGATCTCTAGTTTTGCCTGCTTGTGGATACATCATACATATGAGAGATCTCTACCTTTGGAAAGCATTATCAAAATTAAATGCATAAAAAACTCTATTAAATTGAGAAGTGATCGCTTACAAATTAAATATAAATAAACCGGCGTAAATGGCTGATTCCAGATTCACAGGAACTACAAAATATTCCATATAAAGTTGATACCTGGTATTAAAGTTTACTGATCTAATTGACATATGGTTAACAGTCACAAAATTAAGTATAATATTTTATAGTACCTAGGTTTAATAAATATTTTATTTGTTATAAGGAAAATAACTTCATATAATAAAACTTTAAATGTAAATGAGATAAGAGCTTTGGAATAAACTCTTTAGAATAATATTTTTGAAATGTCTACTTAAAATGATCTGGTTGCAGGGAGAAAGCCAATTCTGACTCCATGTTGGAAACTGTTTCATTGACTTTCTTTTTTGTTGCTTTTATTACTATAATCATACTCAATGGCTTGCCCAGAGGACCCTGCCCCTCTGCTTGACTGTAAACTAAAGCGCCTTTGTTCAGAGAGTTTGTCCCTGCCCACCTGTGAACAGAAGAGATTAACACCCCCCTTCTGAAGGCTGGCCATTCCTTTGGGGATGTTTCACAAGCCTGAAGACCCTTTCACTTTCCCCTGCCTCTCCCTCTCTAGTTTGCCCTTTGACTTTAGTTCCTTATTGCTTCTTTCTCTCTGGTCTATAAAAGAAACTGGCATCCAGACCACAGTAAGAAGGTTATTTTGAGGCACCAGCCTGCCATCTTCTCAGTCGGCCAGCTCCCCAGTTAGAGTCTCTTCCTTGCCTCAACACCTCGTCTCTCGGATTCATTGACCTGACCTGCAGCAAGCAGAAGGAGCTTGGACTCGGTAACAATCTTTCCAGGTATTTGGTAACTTAAAGTTATAAAGTTGTATTAATTTAAATTAAATGATAAAAGTTTATTAAATAGCTAAAAAACACTGAGACATCAATTACTGAATTAAAAAAAACTAAAGGTATTTGTCATTGTTGTTCAGTCGTGTGTGACTCTTTGCAACCCCGTGGACTGCAGCACCCAGGCCTCCCTGTCCTTCAACAACTCCCGGAGCTTGCTCAAACTCATGTCCATTGAGTCGGTGATGCCATCCAACCATCTCATCCTCTGTCATCCCCTTCTCCTCCTGCCTTCAATCTTTCCCAGCATCAGGGTCTTTTCTAATGAGTTGGCTCTTCACATCAGATGGCCAGAGTATTGGAGCTTCAGCTTCAGCATCAGTCCTTCCAATGTATATTCAGGACTGATTTCCTTTAGGATGGACTGGCTGGATCTCCTTGCAGTCCAAGGGACTCTCAAGAGTCTTCTCCAACACCACAGTTCAAAAGCATCAATTCTTCAGCACTCAGTGTTCTTTATGGCTCAACTCTCACATCCATACATGACCACTGGAAAAACCATAGATTTGACTATACGGACCTTTCTCAGCATAGTGATGTCTCTGCTTTTTAATACGCTATCTAGGTTTGTCATAGGGCTTCCCTCATAGCTCAGTCAGTAAAGAATCTGCCTGAAATGCAGGAGACCTAGGTTCGATTCCTGGGTTGGGAAGATCCCCTGGAGTAGGAAATGGCAATCCACTCCAGTATTCTTGCCTGGAGAATCCCGTGGACAGAGGAGCCTGGCGGGCTACAGTCCATGGGGTCGCAGGAGTCAGACACGACTGAGCAACTTAACTACTACTGCTAGGTTTGTCATAGCTTTATAAAGGTATGTTAAAATATTAACAAAAATGTATTTAGAAATATTAAAGGTAGTATAAAAACTATAAACATATTTCAAAATACTAACAAAAATGTTTGCTGTCACCCTGAGACGTTCTCTATAAAAAACCAAATATTTTTGGAAATTATCACTAGTGTTCATGCTCACCTGTCCATAAAATGCCAATATAAAAGACAGTTCATAATTGCTTATTTCTTAGTTTTTACTAAAAATTAAAGTGTTCAGTAATTAAGGATCCTAATTTAAACATGCAATTAAAGCAAATGAAATAACAAACATTTCAATATACGGTAAGAAAGTAAAATATATGATTTTAGTAAAAAACGACATGAGGAATGGAATTACATTTTATTGAGGAAAAATAAGACTGTGAGCTTCTTGGTTTTATTTAGATGGGAAATGAGAGGCTGATCTGGATACAGAAACTGATGAGAGACTGCGGAAAAAGCTTTATGTATAATCAGGATTAACTAAGTTTAGATTTTGTTCAGTAAGCTCCTGCAAGACTAGAATTAGTTTCTTTCTGTGTTGGAAGTGCTCCTTTTTGATAACAGATCATGTGAGTTCCTGTGCCCTTAAGTGATCCGAGCTTGTTTTCTTTGTCTTGTGACTTTGGTTAAATAAGTGTTGTTTCAATGCCCTATGATCCTGTATTGTTCCAAAACCTTTTTGACGTTTCTAACAAACTTCCCAAATACCAAAATCTAACTAAAGCTCTTTTAGCCTCCACCTGACTCTGGGATGGATGCATTAAAAAAAAACCTCTCTGAGACATCTCAGAGAGGAATGTCCAACTGTACATTCGGTATTTTTAATTCAGAAACTGTCAGACAACTTGAGGTAAACTATAAACTATAGTGTATGGATAAATTTCATTAATATAGATATTTCAGAATTTATGTGTAGTCTCTAACATCTGATACGTCCTGATAAAATGTTATCAGTCATAATCCTAGTGATTATCCTAAAATATTTTATGTTGCAAAAACATCCAAGTTTTCTGCTAATTGTACTGTACTCAAATCTTTAATCACTCTTTTTCAAGTTTTGTCCTTTATAGACAGTCATAATTTTATAGTTTTTACAAAATGAAGATTTTCAAGAAGACTCATAAAAAGAATCGTTTAAACAAATGTAAGTTTCTGATGGCCTTTAGACAATGCCACTGAACTGGGTAACAAATGACAACACTCTGATGGAAAACCTGATTACTGCATGCAGATCAATAGGAATCAGTTACATGGGACAGAATGAATATGGTTTATATGAATATGATGAATACGTTTTATAACTTTATAACTTTGGAAAATATCCTAACTTAAATCTTTGTTCCTCAAAAAAACTTTTTCTCTTATGCTATGACCTACAACAAGTTAATAAAGTATGCCTCTGTAAACAAAGATGAAACATTTATCTTTTTCTATCTGACCCTGCCAGAATTTAGCTTCTCTAGATGGCTCTCCTTTGGATTTGATGGTTTACTACAGATTACAACGAATACACTAGTCACTGTTTTAATTTGTTCTGTTTCCAAAGTTTGTGCTTTTGTTTCCCCACTACACTATGACTTTGTCAATGTTACTAGCTGTATTACTTATATCCTATTTTATAAAACTGTTGTCTTTATGGTTCCAAGTGTGTAAACAGGCATCCAACAAAAATGATGATGACTAGGTGACTTGAGGAGAAGGCAATGGCAACCTACTCCAGTACTCTTGCCTGGAAAATCCCATGGATGGAGGAGCCTGGTAGTCTCCAGTCCATGGGGTCGCTGAGGGTCGGGCATGACTGAGTGACTTCACTTTCACTTTTCACTTTCATGCACTGGAGAAGGAAATGGCAATCCACTCCAGTGTTCTTGTCTGGAGAATCCCAGGGACGGCAGGGCCTGGTGGGCTGCCGTCTGTGGGGTCGCACGGAGTCGGACACGACTGAAGCGACTTAGCAGCAGCAGCAGCACGTGACTTGAAGCAGTTGATCAGATATGTACTTCTGTATAAGATCTTTGATTGTAACAGTGTAACTCTGGATATGGGAAGAAGCAACAGAAGGGAATATTTTCCTGGACCACAAGAGACCAGTAAGTACAAGTAATCCAGAGAATTCTGAATACTGTTTTATGGTCCAGTCCAGTAACAGCATATTGAATGGCTTGTTAAAGAAACCTTCACAAGACCTGGGAATGAACATTCCTAGGACCGTGGGACAAAATAGTCATGTACTGCTCCCAAACCACAGCCAGCTTCGTGACCCTGAAGGGGCTCTGCCAACTGGAAATTGGCACTTGCCATCTACTTCTACAAAGATGAAATCATGGCCATCGCAGCTGCTGACCTTCAACACCCCCTGAAAAGAGTTCAGGGTGGAGATCGGGAATGAGGCACTATCCGCTCTGAAAAAAACTGGCAAAACAGGCCTTTAGATAGTTAGACACTTTGGGGAGGAGATTTCTATGAGCCCTGATTCTCGTATCTTCTCGTACCTAGAGAAACACTAACACCACTGACGCTGACAGATGCTTTGGCTATTAAGGAAAATTTCAATTGAAGTAAAAATAGAGTAGCTGTGGCTCTGACACCCAGGGAAATGGTGTCTAGGAGACAATATTGTGTGATTGCAGACAAGTCCTTGTATTTTAAGAACTTGAGTTTCCTGAGCTGTGTCAGACTTAGGATACCATCAGCCATTCCGAAAACAAAGTCAGCTAGCAGCAGGTGATTAAACCTTACTTTTTAAAAAGTCTCCTCTTGTCATCATTATATGCTTAGAAAATGAAATTGCTTAAGACCACATGTTGACAAGAAGAAAAAAACACAAGTGTACTGGACTGGATGAAGCACAAGCTGGAATCAAGATTGCTGTGAGAAATACCAATAACCTCAGATATGCAGATGACACCACCCTTATGGCAGAATGCGTAAAGGAAGTAAAAAGCCTCTGATGAAAGAGAAAGAGGAGAGTGAAAAAGCTGGCTTAAAGCTCAACATTCAAAAAACTAAGACCACGGGACCCAGTCCCCATTCACACTTCACGGCAAATGGGAAAACAGTGGAAACAGTGAGACACTTTATTTTCTTGGGCTCCAAAATCACTGCAGATGGTGACTGCAGCCATGAAATTAAAAGATGCTTGCTCTTTGGGAAAAAAGTTATGACCAACCTAGACAACATATTAAAAAGCAGAGACATTACTTTGCCAACAAAGGTCCATCTAGTCAAAGTTATGGTTTTTCCAGTGGTCATGTATGGATGTGAGAGTTGGACCATAAAGAAGGCTGAGCACCAAAGAATTGATGCTTTTGAACTGTGGTGTTAGAGAAGACTCTTGAGAGTCCCTTGGACTGCAAGGACATCCAACCAGTCCATCCTAAAGGAAATCAGTCCTGAATATTCATTGGAAGGACTGATGTTGAAGCTGAAACTCCCAATATTTTGGCCACGTGATGCGAAGACCTAACTCATTTGAAAAGACCCTGATGCTAGGAAAGATTGAAGGCGGGAGGAGAAGGGGACGACAGAGGATGAGATGGTCGGATGGCATCACCGACTCAGTGGACATGAGTTTGAGTAAGCTCTGGGAGTTGGTGATGGACAGGGAGGCCTGGTGTGCTGCAGTCCATGGGGTCACAAAGACTCAGACATGACCGAGTGACTGAACTGAACTGAACTGAACTGAATGTCCAATAGCCACATTGATGTCCACACCCAAGCACTGACCCGAAGTACACCACAATCAAAACTGTCATCAAATGTAACTTGATTCTTACTCCTTCTTTGACCCCTAGCCTTTGACCCCTAGTTAAAATAATTCTTTTACTGACATTTGGCCTCTGTTTTATAAATTACTTGTTAAGTTTTATCTCCGCCAGATGACAACAGGTCTAAGTTAAATAAACAGGGTGACAATATACAGCCTTGACAAACTCCTTTTCCTATTTGGAACCAGTCTGTTGTTCCATGTCCAGTTCTAATTGTTGCTTCCTGACCTGCATACAAGTTTCTCAAGAGGCAGGTCAGGTGGTCTGGTATTCCCATCTCTTTCAGAATTTTCCACAGTTTATTGTGATCCACACAGTCAAAGGCTTTGGCATAGTCAATAAAGCAGAAATAGATGTTTTTCTGGAACTCTCTTGCTTTTTCCATGATCCAGCAGATGTTGGCAATTTGATCTCTGGTTCCTCTGCCTTTTCTAAAACCAGCTTGAACATCAGGAAGTTCACGGTTCACATATTGCTGAAGCCTGGCTTGGAGAATTTTGAGCATTACTTTACTAGCATGTGAGAGAGACTACAGCCCTCCTCAGAACAGATCCTGCAGGAATAATCAGAAAAGTCACCCTCGGGCCCCTTAATAAAGCTCCAGGACACCCATGAGGGGCCTCTGAGCTGGACAACTGGTGATTGTCAAACAGAACAAAACTAAGGTTTTGTCCTCAGCTGGACAAGAACCACCCCTATTTCCCTTCCTCCACTGATACAGAGCGAATAAACTGACTGGGGCGGGGGTGGGGGGAGGGCGGGAATTTGTTGCAGTGAAAAGGAAAAAAAAGGGAGAAATGACTTTCTTTTTTTCCTGAGAACAAAGAAGATACAGAGACGAGTCCGCAGGCCTGATCACTCCTAGTCTTTACTTTGTTGTGTGTGCTTAGTAGCTCCGTCGTGTCTGACTCTGCGGCCCTATGGACTGTAGCTCGCCAGGCTCCTCTGTCCCTGGGAGTCTCCCGACCCAGCTCTCCCTCGTTGCAGGTGGATTAAAGGTTCCTGGCCTGTGGACTGTAACTCTGCTTGAGCTACCTTTACACCCATCATCCTTGACTCCATGCTAACTGCGTCCTGCATGTGGTCCTCACCTTTACCTGATACTTTACCTTTATGTTTATCGGGCACACTCGTCTCAGCCCTCCCCGCCCAGTTTTTCTCTTTTTGCATTACAGAACGAAAGCCATGGTACAATACACAAAAGCCAATGAATCCAGCTACTGGGTTGCCAGACAGCCAGACCCAATCCCCTGCTACCTGACACCAGCCCGTGACCCTGCAAGAAACAACGCCAGAGGAGGAAGAACACAAGATCCTTACGCCACTGATTTTCATCACTGCCCTCTGACCACGCGCCCTCATCTGTATGATCCCCCAGACTCCTCATGGAGGGGGCTCCAGCTCCTGAGGACACGTGCCTGCTGAGTCTCCCCTCTGCTGGCTGGGGACTAAAGCCACCTTTCCGTCTCCTCCAAACTCTGTCTCTGTATTTTTCGTTTGGCTTCGGTGCACAGCCAAGGCCAAGATGTTGGTGGCATCACACTCATCACTAGATGATGCTGAGAGCAAAGCTTTGGTGCCAGGAGACCAGCTGCACACCGAGTGTTCACACTGCATACGTGTGACCAACTTGAGAAGCCTCACGGCTGCATGGCCGCACCTTCGGGTCATTTCACTGCCGCACCACACCCTTGGCCTGTACAGAGCTCATACACATTTAAGTCGACTCCCAGGACCCTTGGAGTTGACGTTTTCTCTGAAAATAATTGAAAAATGAGCATGTTGCCGTGGGTTGCTGCGAGCACCAGGGCCTGGTGCACCCAGCTGGGCTGCCAGGCAGGCCTGCAGGGAAGGCATGTTCCCCTCCGGCTGATTCCGAGCTGTCAGCAGACACGTGACTCCTGCTCACACGCCCGGGCGGGAAGTCCTGCCTGCTGTGGGCCGGCCCTGAGGTCTGGGAAGGGGTGGCTCCTGTGCGTCCACCGCTGCGGACAGGGAGGGCGGCGGTGATTTCTGCTGTTTCAGAAAGTGGGGCCCTTTGCAGTCTGCCCGGGAGGGGAGGCCCGATTCTGCTTGGCGTCCTGCACCCCTCCTCTGGGGACAGCAGGGAGCCCGGCCTCTCCCCTTTTCTGGCCTGGGTGGGCTTCCTTTGCAGACAGCTCCCTTTGTTTGGAGTTCGAGGCAGAAGGAGAGGAAAAGGTCAAGTGGCTGTGAGCAGAAAGGGTTGCAGTGAGAAGCAGAAAAAGAGGAAGGAGCTTTTCTCTTTCCTGAGAGCAAAGATGATAAAGAGAGCACTGCACAGGCCTGAACATGTCTAGTTTTTTTTTTTCCTTTAACTGCTCCTGACTCTGAATGTCTGAAACTAAGTTTGCTTTTCTGCCCCCTAGCTCAGCAGGAGCTACAATTCACACCTATCTTTCTTTGACTCTGTGCTAAATACATCCCCTATCCGGTGTTTACACTTACAGCACCCTTTCCCCTTGCAGTTACAGACCAGAAAGAAGGTCTCAGAGCCACCACCTAATGGCCAGACTCAGTTATTGGGCTACTGACGCCAGTTTCTGTCTGTCTTTGAAACAATGCAAGAGGAAGACATCAGGACCCCATCCCCTTTGTTCCCCACATCTCCTGTGCGAGCCCCCATGTTACATAAGCCCTGGACTCCTCATTGCAGTTCCTGAAGCAGGAGCCTGCTGTGTGCTCCTCTCCACCTGCTGAGAATTGAAGCCAGCTTTCTATTTCCTCCAGACTCACTCTCTGTATTTTTCACTTGGCTTCAGTGGGCAGAGAATGACAAGATTTTGGCCGGCAACCATTCTGGGGTCCTGTCCATGATCTGATCGCTGGCAGGTGGCCCTAACAGACAGCCAGGGGCTCTGGCCCGCCTGGTGACTCACTGGGGAACTCAGGACTGCGGCAGAGAACAGGGCAGAAGCTGCTCTTTGCAGCTGCCAAGGCTTCCTTTGCCTTGAAAGCACTTTTTCTTCTCTTGTCCACTCCACCTTAACTTCCACTCCGAGAAACACTAAATATTGGAGGATCAGAGAGGGCGTCTTGTACGTCATCGTGACACCTGCTAGCATTTTCTTAAGTCCCCCAAGGTACACCTCAAGGCCTCTTGACATTTTCCTTTGGAGGAAACGGATGCAGTTTCAGTTTGGGTGTTTTTTCCCCCTGTGGAAGTGGGGGGCCCGTTTGTGAGGTGCTGCTTTGGACAAGGGCCACAGGCTTAGTGAGACTGGGAAGTCCTGTCTGGGGCAGTCCTGCCATTTGGTTTTGAATTTCTGGGCATTTCTTCATCCGCTTTGTTTTCTGTGACTTTCCACTTGCGAGGTTTGGTTTGCTTTGCTTTGTTTTCTTTGGCCTGTGCTGCAGACTTCTGACACAAACTGCTCGAACTATAATGGGAGGCGCTTTCTCTGAGATTCCATCTCAGAGTGCCCTAGGGAAAATCCTCAGTGACTGGTTGACCTGAGGTTGGAGATAAATGGGCTCAGCTTGGACATTTACAATCAGCCAGCCTCCATTTGGAGAAGGAAATGGCAACCCACTCCAGTGTTCTTGCCTGGAGAATCCCAGGGACAGGGGAGCCTAGTGGGCTGCCGTCTATGGGGTCGCACAGAGTCGGACACGACTGAAGCGACTTAGCAGCAGCAGCAGCCTTCTCCTTGCATTTCTTGAGGCAAGAGATAGGTGGGCTACAGCTGAGGAATTTACAACCAGCCTCCTGTTTGCCATCCAAAATGGAAGTAACAGCAGAATAAGGGTAAATAGCCACTCTTTTTCTCTTGTAAACACCTTACTGTAATAGTCATGGAAAGGACAAAGAGAAGGCAAAATCCTGTGTGAGCAAAGGATTAAGAGATCTCCCCTTACTCCTTTTTAGGATAAGGGAGATACTACAGATCCTACCGGAGAAGGCAATGGCACCCCACTCCACTACTCTTGCCTGGAAAATCCCATGGATGGAGGAGCCTGGAAGGCTGCAGTCCATGGGGTCCCTGAGGGTCAGACACGACTGAGCAGCTTCACTTTCACTTTTCACTTTCATGCATTGGAGAAGGAAATGACAACCCACTCCAGTGTTCTTGCCTGGAGAATCCCAGGGATGGGGGAGCCTGGTGGGCTGCCGTCTATGGGGTCGCACAGAGTCGGACACGACTGAAGTGACTTAGCAGCAGTAGCACAGATCCTACACAGTGCAGAAAGCCTCCTTGGAGTCCAAGTCAGAGGATAATTCCATGGGGTTGTAAAGAGTCCAACACGACTGAGTGACTTTCACTTTCACTTCACTTTCATGAGTCCTGCTCCTCCCAGAAGCCTTCACTTCAAGATCCATCTTGGCTAAGATGTGCGTGCTCACCCCAGAGGAAGGTCCAGAGACAAATAACAGCAGGAGGGAGGGGGAAAGGGGAAAAAAGCAAGATGATTGACCTGAGGGAAGACAAAGACCCAGAAAGGAGTTTTTTCTGCCTCCTTCAGTTCAGTTCAATCACTCAATCATATCTGACTCTTTGTGACCCCATAGACTGTAGCATCCAGGCCTCCCTGTCCATCACCAACTCCTGGAGCTTGCTCTAACTCATGTCCATTGAGTCAGCGATGTCATCCAACCATCTCATCCTCTGTCATCCCCTTCTCCTCCCACCTTCAATCTTTCCCAACATCAAGGTCTTTTCCAAGGAGTCAGTTCTTCGAATCAGGTGGCCAAAGTATTGGAGCTTCAGCTTCAGCATCAGTCCTTCCAATGAACACCCAGGACTGATCTCCTTTAGGATGGACTGGTTGGATCTCCTTGCAGTCCAAGGGACTCTCAAGAGTCTTCTCCAACAGCACAGTTCAAAAGCATCAACTCTTCAGTGCTCAGCTTTCTTTATAGATCAACTCTCACATCCATACATGACTACTGGAAAAACCATAGGTTTGACTAGACAGCCCTTTGTTGGCAAAGTAATGTCTCTGCCCCCTTATAAAGGATTTAAACTTCCCAAAGGCAAGACTCTCTCTGATCTCACCAGTGTGCCTTTCTGCATGTACTTTTCTTCTCAATAAACTTTCCATTTTACTCTTTACCTTCTGCCTCTTGAATGGACAGGCAAGGCTAGGGACATTAGCCCTAACTGCTGGCTCCTTTGGTCCAGTGGTTAGTGACAGGGCCCACATGGGGTCACAAATAAAGAATAAATCACGGTGATCTGTGAGGCTGACCAAATTGCCCAAACGGCATCCTGGTATCTCACTAGTGCCTAACTTCTCAAAGCTGTGAGACTACCAGATTCCAGACCTCTAGCCACATGACCATCCCTTCAAAGAATTTTTCATTGGTGGGGTATAAGAAGGACTCCTTATAGGGCACTGGAATGCAAAAGTAGGAAGTCAAGAAACACATGGAGTAACAGGTCTTGGAGTACAGAATGAAGCAAGGCAAAGGCTAAAGAGTTTTGGCAAGAGAACACACTGGTCATAGCAAACACCCTGTTCCAACAACACAAGAGAAGACTCTACACATGGACATCACCAGATGGTCAACACTAAAATCAGATTGATTATATTCTTTGCAGCCAAAGATGGAGAAGCTCTATAGTCAGCAAAAACAACCGGGAGCTGACTGTGGCTCAGATCATGAACTACTTATTGCAAAATTCAGACTTAAATTGAACAAAGTAGGGAAAACCACTAGACCATTCAGGTATGACCTAAATCAAATCCATTATGATTATACAGTGGAAGTGAGAAATAGATTTAAGGGCCTAGATCTGATAGATAGAGTGCCTGATAAATTATGGACGGAGGTTCATGACATTGTACAGGAGACAGGGATCAAGACCATCCCCAAGAAAAAGAAATGCAAAAAAGTAAAATGGCTGTTTAAGGAGGCCTTACAAATAGCTGTGAAAAAAAGAGAAGTGAAAAGCAAAAGAGAAAAGGAAAGATATACCCATTTGAATGCAAAGTTCTGAAGAATAGCAAGGAGAGATAAGAAAGCCTTCCTCAGCGATCAATGCAAAGAAATAGAGGAAAACAACAGAATGGGAAAGACTAGAGATCTCTTCAAGAAAATTAGAGATACCAAGGGAACATTTCATGCAAAGGTGGGCTCAATAAAGGACAGAAATGATATGGACCTAACAGAAGCAGAAGATATTAAGAAGAGGTGGCAAGAATACACCGAAGAACTGTACAAAAAAGATCTTCACGATCCAGATAATCAAGATGGTGTGATTACTGACCTAGAGCCAGACATCCTGGAATGTGAAGTCAAGTGGGCCTTAGAAAGCATCACTATGAACAAAGCTAGTGGAGATGATGGAATTCCAGTTGAGCTATTTCAAATCCTAAAAGATGATGCTGTCAAAGTGCTGCACTCAATATGCCAGCAAATTTGGAAAACTCAGCAGTGGCCACAGGACTGGAAAAGGTCAGTTTTCATTCCAATCCCAAAGAAAGGCAATGCCAAAGAATGCTCAAACTACCGCACAATTGTACTCATCTCACATGCTAGTAAAGTAATGCTTAAAATTCTCCAAGGCAGGCTTCAGCAATACGTGAAATGTGAACATTTCATGCTGGTTTTAGAAAAGGCAGAGGAACCAGAGGTCAAATTACCAACATCCGTTGGATTATCAAAAAAGCAAGAGAACTCCAGAAAAACAACTATTTTTGCTTTATTGACATGCAAAGCCTTTGTGTGGATCACAATAAACTGTGGAAAATTCTTCAAGAGATGGGAATACCAGACCACCTAATATGCCTCTTGAGATATCTATATTCAGGTCAGGAAGCAACAGTTAGAACTGGACATGGAACAACAAACTGGTTCCAAACAGGAAAAGGAGTACATCAAGGCTTATTTAACTTATATGCAGAGTACATCATGAGAAATGATGGGCTGGAGGAAGCACAAGCTGGAATCAAGATTGCCGGGAGAAATATCAATAACCTCAGATATGCAGATGACACCACCCTTAAGGCAGAAAGCGAAGAACTAAAGAGCCTCTTGATGAAAGTGAAGGGGGAGAGTGAAAAGGTTGGCTTAAAGCTCAACATTCAAAAACTAAGATTATGGCATCCAGTCCCATCATTTCATGGCAAATAGATGGGGAAAGAGTGGAAACAGTGGCTGACTTTATTTTTTTGTGCTCCAAAATCACTGCAGATGGTGATTGCAGCCATGAAATTAAAAGACGCTTACTCCTTGGAAGGAAAGTTATGACCAACCTAGACAGCATATTAAAAAGCAGAGGCATTACTTTGCCAACAAGGTCCATCTAGTCAAGGCTATGGTTTTTCCATTAGTCATGTATGGATGTGAGAATTGGACTATAAAGAAAGCTGAGCACTGAAGAATTGATACTTTTGAACTGTAGTGCTAGAGAAGACTCTTGAGAGTCCCTTGGACTGCAAGGAGATCCAACCAGTCCATCCTAAAGGAGATCAGTCCTGGGTGTTAATTGGAAGGACCGATGTTGAAGCTGAAACTCCCAATACTTTGGCCACCTGATTCAAAGAACTGACTCCTTGCAAAAGACCCTGATGTTGGGAAAGATTGAAGGTGGGAAGAGAAGGGGATGACAGAGGATGAGATGGTTGGATGGCATCACTGACTCAATGCA
Source organism: Bos indicus x Bos taurus (assembly GCF_003369695.1). NCBI lineage: Eukaryota > Metazoa > Chordata > Mammalia > Artiodactyla > Bovidae > Bos > Bos indicus x Bos taurus. The sequence goes on along the minus strand of NC_040102.1, from coordinate 1,270,297 downwards.
CAGGAGTCTGAAAAACTCCTGGAGTTGGTGATGGACAGGGAGGCCTGGCGTGCTGCAGTCCATGGGGTCGCAAAGAATCAGACACAATTGAGCGACTGAAGTGAACTGAAGGATTCAGTCAGAAAGGGAGAACACTGGTTCTCCTTAAGAGACGGTCACCCTCTCTTTTCCCTCTAGTAAATTTCCTTTTCTTGCCTGACTGCCTGGCTCGGTCTCTTTTTCTGTGCACTCGCCTTACAGTTAGGACTCCCGGTCTGGGAAACTCAGACCTTGCTTCCAGCTACTGCTCACTGCTGCTGACTGCATCACGCATCCCAAATCAGTTATGATGAGTAGTGACTTAATAGGAAATTGAAGATGATGCCACTTTAATGGTAGAAAGTGAAGAGAAACTAAAGATCCTCTTGATGAAGGTGAAAGAGGAGAGTGAAAAGCTGGCTTAAATCTCAACATTAAAAAAAACGAAGATCATGGAATACTGTGCCATCACATCATGGCAAGCAACTGGGGGAAAAGTAGAAACAATGGCTGATTTTATTTTCTTGGGCTCCAAAGTCACTGCAGACAGTGGTTGAAGCTACAAAATTAAAAGACGCTTGCTCCTTGGAAGAAAAGCTATGACAAACCTCTCTCTCTCTCTTTAGTCGTTAAGTCGTGTTCGACTCTTGCGACTCCATGGACCGTAGCCCACCAGGCTCCTCTGTTCATGGGATTCTCCAGGCAAGAATACTGGAGTGGGTTGCCATTTTCTTCTCCAGGGGATCTTCCCAACCCAGGAATTGAACCAGAGTCTCCTGCATTGCAGGCAGATTCTTTACCAACTGAGCTATGAGGGAAGCCTACATGACAAACTTAGATAGCATATTAAAAAGCAGAGACATCACTTTGCCAACAAAGGTCAGTCTAGGCAAAGCTACGGTTTTACCAGTGTCATGTATGCATGTGAGAGTTGGACCATAAAGAAGACTGAGTGCCAAAGAATTGATGCTTTGGAACTGAGGTGTTGGAGAAGACTCTTCAGAGTCGCTTGGACAGCAAGGACATCAAACTAATAAATCCTAAAGGAAATCAACCCTGAATATTCATTGGAAGGACTGATGCTGAAGCTGAAGCTCCAATACTTTGGCCACCTGATGCGAAGAACTGACTCATTAGAAAAGACCCTGATGCTGGGAAAGATTGAAGGCAAAAGGAGAAGGGGGCAATAGAGGATAAGCTGGTTGAATAGCATCACTGACTCAATGGACATGAGTTTGAGCAAGCTCCGGGAGCTGGTGATGGACAGGGAAGCCCATGGGGTTGCAGAGTCATACACGGTTTAGTGACTGAACAACAACAAAGATGATCACAAACATTTAAAAAAAAATTTTTTTTTTTTTTCAGGAAACTCTTTTAAGACCTCTTAGGGTGAAAATTACTTTTTTTCTTTTTAAAGTTACATTTCTAGGTGTCTTTGAGATGTAAATGTTCTATCTGATCTTCCTAAGTAGTTCTATTGTGTGTGTGTTTGTGTCAGGCTTATAAGAGGTCTTTTTATAATTTAGTGGTGGCCAAATGACTGATTCAAAATTAGAGAAACTAACTAATCATTAAATCTAGAGCACAGACCAAAAAGCTGCCAAAACCGGGGTTTCCTAGGAACTGCAGGATTTTGTCACATATGGATACCCCAACTTTGGGATAATTGCAAAGCCATTACACCATGCTTTGAAAGGTACAGATTCTGAAACTTTGGTTTGAATGGGAGATTGCCAAAAGGCTTATGAGACTCTGAAGCTGAAGCTCATGATTGAAACGGCCCTAGGCCTGCCCGAGGTCCAGAAAGAATTCAAATTGTATGTGCAGGAGAAGCAGGGGCTGGACCAGGGCGTGGTGGGAGAGAATCCCTGACCAGTAGCTTATCTTTCAAAGCAGCTGGACACCAGGGCTGCCAGCCGGCCCCACTGCTTATGAGCAGTAGCCGCCACCTGTGAACGGCTAAAGGAGGCAGTGAAGTTCACTTTGGGCAAGCCAGCCACAGTGTCCGTCCCACAGAAAGGCCTAGTCCTTCTGGAACAACGGGGTGGATGCTGGATGACCTCAGGGAGGATGGGGAAATATTAGGTGATCCTCCTTGATGACCCCCGTACCAAGGTCACAGGGTAAAATCTCTGCAACCGACCAAGCCCCATAGCAACTGTTGCCATGAGCCTCCAGATCTAAACTGGCCAGCTCCCTGATCCCACATTAGGTAAAATACCCACCCTACTATCCACCCCGTGCGGTGCTGCGCTTAGCTGCTCAGTCGTATCTGACTCTTTGTGACCCCATGGGCTGTAGCCCACCAGGCTTCTATCCATGGGGATTCACCAAGCAAGAAAACTGGAGTGGGTTGCCATACCCTTCTCCCGGGGATCTTCCCAGTCCAGGGATCGAACCCAGGTGTCCCACATTGCAGGTGGATTCTTTACCGTCTGAGCCACCGGGGAAGCCCACCCTATAATATCCCAGCCAATCACCTACTGCCACCCTTCCAGTAGGAATTTTCTCTGTCTCGAGGCTGTAAAACTTGGCTACTGTCTGTGAAAGAGATCTGCTCTCCCTCGAGCTGGCCCGCTGTTCTAACAGCGTCTCCCACACTAATAAACTTCATTCTCTTCTCATTTGGCCTCATGTACGGAAATGACCCACCTGTGCACGGGCCGGGACAACCCTCAATGTCACCACAGAGTGAGCAGTTCTTACTTCCTTCTCCCTGCTTCCTAACTCCCTGAGCAGGAGACCCTCCAAGACACCTGGAGGTTTGGAGACTGTCCACCTTGATTGACTGGGTCTGTCAGATCAGCCCCTGAGCAAGGCTGGCTGGGACCTTTTTCTGACGGCCGTGATTCTGGGAGGGAGGGTTAGCCGTGGGCAGTAGCTGTGGAGCAACCGGTGACTGTGGCCAAAGCCCCCTCCCCATTCCCCTCTGCACAGAAAGCTGAGCGCATTGCTCTAATACCAGCTCTAATCTTCCCAGAAGGAAAAAGGGCCTGACTTCCCTTTCTTTACCCAACTCTGGGGATCACAGAGCCTTTCATATAAAAGTACGTAAAACAGACAGGGAACAAAAAGAAAAATCCTTCTAAACTCCCCCCTAAAGACCAAAGCTCATAAGTTAAAGAAACTGACCAAATGACTGTCAGGTTCATGTGGACTGGGAAATACTCAACATTAAGTTGATACTAGTATTGTTTAAGCTTGCTGGTCTAATTAATATAGGCATGCCATTAAGAGTCAAAGTTCAATTACATGGGACTGAATTTACTGGTAAAACATGATTTATAACTTTATGACCTTAGAAAGAGGTGGCAAGAATACACAGAAGAACTATACTAAAAAGATCTTCATGACCCAGATAACCACGATGGTGTGATCACTCACCTAGAGCCAGACATCCTGAAATGCGAAATCAAGTGGGCAGTTTTGTGAGGAAATTTTTATGAGCCCTGATTCTTATATCTTCTCATACCTAGAGAAACACTAACATCATTGACGGTGACAGCTACTTTGACTGTTAAAAAATTTACAGTTAAAGTAAAAATAGAATAGATATGGAAATAATTAGGTGACAGTGAGGCAGAAATTGCTAGACAGTATAAAGCTATGAGACCTCAGTTCCTTTTTAATTTCAATATTTTTTCTCTTCTTAAGCATCTCACTCATTGTTCTAATTTCTAGGCATTCAGAGAACTGCCTCCCTGGTCTGGAGCGTCATAAAACATTCAGACTCAGTGTTAGGGGAAGCACACTGATTGAAACTGCCCACCCTGGCCAGGCTCTCTAGTAACAATTTGCATGAGTTGTTTTACGACAGGAGGTCCTGGTAGGGAACATGGAACTAATAAGCCACCACCAACTGGAAGAGTTTGGGAAAAGTCAAAAGGAGACACCACATGTCTGACCACCTCCCAGAATCCTTCTCTCTGACATCCATCTTGGTTGAGCAATGTGTGCGCCACCAGGAAGGACTCTGAGTCAGAATGATTGGCCAAAGACAACCCGGAAACTAATCCATCACCATAAAACCCGAGACTGCGAGCCATGCAGCAGAGCGGGTCTCCTGGGTTCCCTCTCCCTGCTGCTCTCCACCCGGGTGCCCTCTTCCAATAAAGTCTCTTGCTTTGTCAACACGTGTCTCCTCGGACAATTCTTTTCCGTGTGTTAGATAGGAGCCCACTCTCTTGGGGCCCTGGAGGGCACCTCCACCCCACAACACCAGGACAAGACAATCATAAACTGCTCTCCAGTTTCTCAAGGGGAAAAACTCCAAGAAGACCATTAACTCTTAAACATATTTGGTCCCTAAATAATGGTCTGGGGTCTTGGGGTCAAGTGATGGTGCTGCAATGTCTGCAGAGACCGAGAAACTGAGGATCCAAAAAAGCCAAAAAATGACAAACTGGACCTTGCGACATTCAAACTGGTCAAAAATGACACACATTAAAGTCGCAAGCCGATCAAAATTATGCAGATCAATTCTAGTAGAGATATAAAACTGCTGCAATGCCCGCCTTCTGGGGCTCTTCACCCCCTCTCAGAGTCTATGTTGAAAGCTTTGTATCTCTAGCCTTTAAAAATAAACTTTACCTGTGTGAGAGTTTGCGAGTTTGCAGAATTCATTCTTTGGCTCTGTGAGAGTTTGCGAGTTTGCAGAATTCATTCTTTGGCTCTGTGAGTAGAATCGGTTTTCACATTTCAGTACCATGGTGTGATTGCAGACAAGTCCTTGTACTGTTAAGAACTTGAGTTTTCTAAGCTGTGTCAGACTTAGGATGCCATCAGCCATTCTAAAAACAAAGTCTGCTAGGAGCAGGTGATTAAACCTTACTTTTTAAAGGCCTCTTCTTATAATTGCTATATGTTTCTGCTTAGTCACTCAGGCGTGTCTGACTCTTTGTGACCCCATGGACTGTGGCCTGTCATCTTCCCTGTCCATGGGGATTCTCCAGGCAAGAAAACTGGAGTGGGTTGCCATTTCCTTCTCCAGAGTTATATGTTTAGACAATGAAATTGCTCTGGATCATATACTGACAAGGAAAAAAACCACATGTGTAATGATCAATAGTCACATTAAAAGTTAAGACCTACTTAGATAAACCTAGACAACTGACTACCTGGCTATAAGTCTCTTTGAAGTGTTAAATCTAAGGATTCAGGCTTCATGTTTTTCTATTTTGCCTATTAATGTGCTGGTTGTCTTTCCTCCAACTACTTCTGAGTCCAAATGGCTCCATTTCTTTGGACAGGATGACCCAAGCGCTGACCCTATCGGGACCACAATCAAAACTATCATCAAATGTAGCTTGGTTCTTACTCCTTCCTTGATCCTTAGTTGCAACAACTCTTTCACTGACCCATGGCCTCTGTTTTTTTTTTTAAATACCTGTTAGGTTTTGTCTTCTCCAGATTACAACAGATTTACATCAAGCTACAAATGGACATCACCAGATGGTCAACACCGAAATCAGACTGATTATATTCTTTGCAGCCAAAGATGGAGAAGCTTTATACAGTCAACCAAAACAAGACCGGGAGCTGACTGAGGCTCAGACCATGAACTTCTTATTGCAAAATTCAGACTTAAATTGAAGAAAGTAGGGAAAACCACTAGACCATTCAGGTATGGCCTAAATCAAACCCCTTATGATTATACAGTGGAAGTGAAAAATAGATTTAAGGGCCTAGATCTGATAGATAGAGTGCCTGATGAACTATGGAATGAGGTTCGTGACATTGTACAGGAGACAGGGTCAAGACCATCCCCATGGAAAAGAAATGCAAAGAAGCAAAATGGCTGTCTGGGGAGGCCTTACAAATAGCTGTGAAAAGAAGAGAAGCAAAAAGCAAAGGAGAAAAGGAGAGATATAAGCATCTGAATGCAGAGTTCCAAAGAACAGCTAGAAGAGATAAGAAAGCCTTCTTCAGCGATCAATGCAAAGAAATAGAGGAAAACAACAGAATGGGAAAGACTAGGGATCTCTTCCAGAAAATCAGAGATACCAAGGGAACATTTCATGCAAAGATGGGCTCGATAAAGGACAGAAATGGTATGGACCTAACAGAAGCAGAAGATATTAAGAAGAGGTGGCAAGAATACACAGAAGAACTGTACAAAAAAGATCTTCACGACCCAGATAATCATGACAGTGTGATCACTCATCTAGAGCCAGACATCCTGGAATGTGAAGTCAAGTGGGCCTTAGAAAGCATCACTACACACAAAGCTAGTGGAGGTGATGGAATTCCAGTTGAGCTATTCCAAATCCTGAAAGATGATGCTGTGAAAGTGCTGCATTCAATATGCCAGCAAATTTGGAAAACTCAGCAGTGGCCACAGGACTGGAAAAAGTCAGTTTTTCTTCCAATCCCAAATCCCAAATGCCAAAGAATGCTCAAACTACCACACAATTGCACTCATCTCACATACTAGTAAAGTAATGCTCAAAATTCTCCAAGCCAGACTTCAGCAATATGTGAACCATGAACTTCCTGATGTTCAAGCTGGTTTTAGAAAAGGCAGAGGAACCAGAGATCAAATTGCCAACATCCACTGGATCATGGAAAAAGCAAGAGAGTTCCAGAAAAACATCTATTTCTGCTTTATTGACTATGCCAAAGCCTTTGACTGTGTGGATCACAATAAACTGTGGAAAATTCTGAAAGAGATGGGAATACCAGACCACCTGATCTGCCTCTTGAGAAATCTGTATGCAGGTCAGGAAGCAACAGTTAGAATTGGACATGGAAAAACAGACTGGTTCCAAATAGGAAAAGGAGTACGTCAAGGCTGTATATCGTCACCCTGCTTATTTAACTTAGCAGAGTACATCATGAGAAACGCTGGGCTGGAAGAAACACAAGCTGGAATCAAGATTGCCAGGAGAAATATCAATAACCTCAGATATGCAGATGACACCACCCTTATGGCAGAAAGTGAAGAGGAACTCAAAAGCCTCTTGATGAAAGTGAAAGTGGAGAGTGAAAAAGTTGGCTTAAAGCTCAACATTCAGAAAACAAAGATCATGGCATCCTGTCCCATTACTTCATGGGAAATAGATGAGGAAACAGTGGAAACAGTGTCAGACTTTATTTTGGGGGGCTCCGAAATCACTGCAGATGGTGACTGTAGCCATGAAATTAAAAGACACTTACTCCTTGGAAGGAAAGTTATGACCAACCTAGAGAGCATATTCAAAAGCAGAGACATTACTTTGCCAAGAAAGGTCCGTCTAGTCAAGGCTATGGTTTTTCCTGTGGTCATGTATGGATGTGAGAGTTGGACTGTGAAGAAGGCTGAGTGCCAAAGAATTGATGCTTTTGAACTGTGGTGTTGGAGAAGACTCTTGAGAGTCCCTTGGACTCAAGGAGATTCAGCCAGTCCATTCTGAAGGAGAGTAGCCCTGGGATTTCTTTGGAAGGACTGATGCTAAAGCTGTAACTCCAATACTTTGGCCACCTCATGCGAAGAGTTGACTCATTGGAAAAGACTCTGATGCTGGGAGGGATTGGGGGCAGGAGGAGAAGGGGATGACAGAGGATGAGATGGCTGGATGGCATCACTGACTGGATGGACGTGAGTCTGGGTGAACTCCAGGAGTTGGTGATGGACAGGGAGGCCTGGCGTGCTGCGATTCATGGGGTCTCGAAGTCTCAAGTCGGACATGACTGAGCGACTGAACTGAACTGAATGATGATGCAGAGAGAAAAACCACTCTTCCCAACAGATCTTACAGGAATAACCACAAAAGTCACCCTGGGGCCACTTAAAACAGAATGGGAGCTTTGTGACTCCAACTAGTTAGCGACTGAACTGAACTGAACTGAAATGGGTTAAGGAACGGAACTCATACTTGCAAGTACCTAGTTAACTGGAGAAATTAAATCTTACCTTAACTATTGAGGGGCTCTTTAAATGTTCAAAATTAAAAAGCCAGCTTGGTAAAACCTTAAACTAGGGCTTCTAGGGGGAAGTTGGGGATGCTCTGTGTCTTTGAGTTGTAAATGTTCTATCTGACCTTCCTAGTTTGTTCTTGCGTGTGTGTGTAAGGCCTATAAGAGATCTTTTTGCCTTCTCAATCATTTGCATCTCTGAGGAGCTATAATTTATTGGTGGCCAAATGATGGATTCTTTGAAAATTAGAGAAACTAATAAATTATTAAATTTAGAGCATTGTCATTGTAAACAACTGTTTTGATGCTAAAGCAAAAGTATGATATAGTTAAAACAAAAGTCAAATTAACCTAAGAACTTTTTCTTGAATGAGAAAAATCAGTTGAGGAAGCTTCATTGTGGCCTTCCCCTCAATGGGCCTTACAGATGCTGCTGCTGCTGCTGCGTCACTTCAGTCGTGTCCAACTCTGTGCGACCCCATAGACGGCAGCCCACCAGGCTCCCCCATCCCTGGGATTCTTCAGGCAAGAACACTGGAGTGGGTTGCCATTTCCTTCTCCAATGCATGAAAGTGAAAAGTTAAAGTGAAGTCGCTCAGTCGTGTCCGACTCTTAGTGACCCCATGGATTTCGGCCTACCAGGCTCCTCTGTCGATGAGATTTTCCAGGCAAGAGTACTGGAGTAGAGTGCCATTGCCTTCTCCTTATGGATGCTAATAAGAGCAATTAGGAATATCAAGAAAAAACTTGGGGGAAAAAAGTCTAGCCATTATACCAATGAGGTAAAACAAAAAAAAAATTTTTAAGGAGTTACCTAAAATGAATAAATAATTCTTTGTGTGGCTATTTAGAACGGGTAAATAGATAAGACATGATACTTGTACACTATTGGAAGAGGTCAGTTTTCATTCCAATCCCAAAAAAAGTGTTAGTCACTCAGTTGGGCCCAACTCTTTGCAACCCAATGGACTGTAGCCAGCCAGACCCCTCTGTCTATGGAATTCTCCAGGCAAGAATACTGGAGTGAGTTGCCATTTCCTTCTCCAGGGGATCTTCGAGACCCCCGGAATAAACCCAGGTCTCCTGTATTGCAGGCAGATTCTCTACCATTTGAGCCACCAGGGAAGCCCAATCTCAAAGAAAAGCAATGCCAAAGAAAGTTCAAACTACTGCACAATTGCACTCATTTCACATACAATAGAAAGGTAATGTTCAAAATCCTGGGAGCTAGGCTTTAACAGTACATGAACTGAGAACTTCCAGATGTTCAGCTGGATCTACAAAAGGCAGAGGAACCAGAGATCAAACTGCCAACATCCGCTGGATCTTAGATAAACCAAGGGAAGTCCAGAAAGACATCTACTTCTGCTTCATTGACTACACTAAAGCCTTTGACTGTATGGATCACAACAAAGTGTGGAAAATTCTTAAAGAGATGGGAATACCAGACCACCTGATCTGCCTCCTGAGAAACCTGTATGCAGGTCAAGAAGCCACAGTTAGAACCAGACATGGAACAACAGACTGGTTCCAAATAGGAAAAGGGGTACGTCAAGGCTGTATATTGTCACCCTGCGTATCCAACTTATATGCAGAGTACATCATGCAAAATGCCAGGCTAGATGAAGCTCAAGCTGGAATCAAGATTGCCAGGAAAAATATCAATAACCTCAGATATGCAGACGATACCACCCTAATGGCAGTAATCGAAGAGAAATTAAAGAGCCTCTTGAAGAAGGTGAAAGAGGAGAGTGAAAAAGCTGGCTTAAATCTCAAAATTCAGAAAACTAAATCATGGCATCTGGTCCCATCACTTCATGGCAAATAGATGGGGAAACATTGGAAACAGGGTCAGTTTATTTTCTTGGGCTCCAAAATCACTGCAGATTGCGATTGCAGTCACGAAATTAAAAGACGCTTGCTCCTTGGAAAAAAGCTATGACATTAGAAAGCAGAGACATCACTGCCAACAAAGGTCTGTCTTGTCAAAGCTATGGTTTTTCCACTTGTCATGTACGGATGTGAGAGTTGGACCATAAAGAAAGCTGAGCACCGAAGAATTGATGCTTTTGAACCTCGTTGTTGGAGAAGCCTCTCAAGAGTCCCCTGGACTGCAAGGAGATCAAACCAGTCAATCCTAAGGAAATCAACCCTAAATACTCATTGGAAGGACTGATGAAGAAGCTGAAGCTCCAGTACTTTGGCCACCTGGTCCCAGGAGCTGACTTGGTAGATAGTGGCTCTAGGTTGGACATTTGCAATCAGCCAACCTCCTTTTTGCGCTTCCTGAGGCAAGAGATAGGTGGGGTCCAGTTGAGGAATTTACAGCTTCCTGTTTGTTCTCCAAAAAGGAAGAAACAGTAGAATCAGGGTAAATAGCCAGTCTTGCAAACATCTCAAGGAAATAATTATGGCAAGGACAAAGAGAGGCAAAACCCTGTCTGAGTAAAAGATTAAGGGAATAGTACCGGTTCCCCTTTTTAGGATAAGGGAGACACTATACAAGCACAAAAAGGTTTGCTGGAGTCAAAAATCAGAGGATAATGCCAGGCCACAGTGAGTCTTGCTCCTTCCAGAAGCCTTGCTTAGAGATCCACCCTGGGGAAGGTCCTGACACAAACTTACAGGGGGGCGGGGGGGGGGGGGGGCGGAGCACAGGGGGCGGGGCGGAGAGGCGGAGACAAAGCAAGATTACTGGCCCGAGGGAAGGCAAAGACCTGGAAACCGGCCCCTTATAAAGGATTTAAACTTCCCAAAGGTGAGACTCTGAGCTCACCAGTGTTCATTTCTGAATGTAGTTTTGTTTTCAATAAACTTTTTACTTTACTCTTTACCTTCTGCCTCTCGACTGGGCAGGCAAGACTAGGGACCTTAACCCTAACTGCTGGCTCCAGGGTCCAGCGGTTAGGACTCCGGGTCTGGGAAACTAAGGCCTTGCTTCCAGCTTCTGCTCCCTGCTGCTTACTGCATCCCAAATCAGACTCTCTGGAAAAGACCCTGATGCTGGGAAAGACTGAGGGCAGGAGGAGAAGGGGGTGAGTGGCAGAGGATGAGAGGGTGGGATGGCATCATCCACTCAATGGACACGAGTTTGAGCAAACTCTGGAGATGGTGAAGGACAGGGCGGCCTGATGCGCTGCCGTCCCTGAGGTAGCAGAGTCCCTTTGACTGAACAGCAACAAAGCTAATGAGCCTGAGGAACCCCTACTGGTCTCTGACATTAAAAGCTAAACAAGCCTGTTCTATTTACCCCAGTTTTAAGTTATCTGTTTAAGGGGCCAGAAAAATTTACATTGAGCTATCTGACCAATTATTTTGGGACAGTTAGGCCAAAGGGCCTGACTTCCTGGGCTTTACCTGACTGGGGATCAGATCAGATCAGTCCCTCAGTCCTGTCTGACTCTTTGCGACCCCATGAATCGCAGCACGCCAGGCCTCCCTGTCCATCACCAACTCCCGGAGTTCACCCAGACTCATGTCCATCGAGTCAGTGATGTCATCCAGCCGTCTCATCCTCTGTCGTCCCCTTCTCCTCTTGTCCCCAATCCCTCCCAGCATCAGAGTCTTTTCCAATGAGTCAACTCTTCGCATGAGGTAGCCAAAGTACTGGAGTTTCAGCTTTAGCATCATTCCTTCCAAAGAAATCCCAGGGCTGATCTCCTTCAGAATGGACTGGCTGGATCTCCTTGAGTCCAAGGGACTCTTAAGAGTCTTCTCCAACACCACAGTTCAAAAGCATCAATTCTTCGGCTCTCAGCCTTCTTCACAGTCCAACTCTCACATCCATACATGACCACAGGAAAAACCATAGCCTTGACTAGACGGACCTTTGTTGGCAAAGTAATGTCTCTGCTTTTGAATATGCTATCTAGGTTGGTCTTAACTTTCCTTCCAAGGAGTAAGTGTCTTTTAATTTCATGGCTATAGTCACCATCTGCAGTGATTTTGGAGCCCCCAAAAATAAAGTCTGACACTGTTTCCACTGTTTCCCCATCTATTTCCCATGAAGTGATGGGACCAGATGCCATGATCTTCGTTTTCTGAATGTTGAGCTTTAAGCCAACTTTTTCACTCTCCTCCTTCACTTTCATCAAGAGACTTTTGAGTTCCTCTTCACTTTCTGCCATAAGGGTGGTGTCATCTGCATATCTGAGGTATTGATATTTCTCCCGGCAATCTTGATTCCAGCTTGTGTTTCTTCCAGCCCAGCGTTTCTCGTGATGTACTCTGCACATAAGTTAAATAAACAGGGTGACAATATACTGCCTTGACGTACTCCTTTTCCTATTTGGAACCAGTCTGTTGTTCCATGTCCAGTTCTAACTGTTGCTTCCTGACCTGCATACAGATTTCTCAAGAGGCAGGTCAGGTGGTCTGGTATTCCCATCTCTTTCAGAATTTTCCACAGTTTATTGTGATCCACACAGTCAAAGGCTTTGGCATAGTCAATAAAGCAGAAATAGATGTTTTTCTGGAACTCTCTTGCTTTTTCCATGACCCAGCAGATGTTGGCAATTTGATCTCTGGTTCCTCTGCCTTTTCTAAAACCAGCTTGAACATCAGGAAGTTCACGGTTCACATATTGCCGAAGCCTGGCTTGGAGAATTTTGAGCATGACTTTACTAGCGTGTGAGATGAGTGCAATTGTGTGGTAGTCTGAGCACTTTTTGGCATTGCCTTTCTTTGGGATTGGAATGAAAACTGACCTTTTCCAGTCCTGTGGCCACTGCTGAGTTTTCCAAATTTGCTGGCATATTGAGTGCAGCACTTTCACAGCATCATCTTTCAGGATTTGGAATAGCTCAACTGGAATTCCATCACCTCCACTAGCTTTGTGTGTAGTGATGCTTTCTAAGGCCCACTTGACTTCACATTCCAGGATGTCTGGCTCTAGATGAGTGATCACACTGTCATGATTATCTGGGTCGTGAAGATCTTTTTTGTACAGTTCTTCTGTGTATTCTTGCCACCTCTTCTTAATATCTTCTGCTTCTGTTAGGTCCATACCATTTCTGTCCTTTATCGAGCCCAACTTTGCATGAAATGTTCCCTTGGTATCTCTGATTTTCTTGAAGAGATCTCTAGTCTTTCCCATTCTGTTGTTTTCCTCTATTTCTTTGCATTGATCGCTGAAGAAGGCTTTCTTATCTCTTCTTGCTATTCTTTGGAACTCTGCATTCAGATGCTTATATCTCTCCTTTTCTCCTTTGCTTTTTGCTTCTCTTCTTTTCACAGCTATTTGTAAGGCCTCCCCAGACAGCCATTTTGCTTTTTTGCATTTCTTTTCCATGGGGATGGTCTTGATCCCTGTCTCCTGTACAATGTCACCGACCTCATTCCATAGTTCATCAGGCACTCTATCTATCAGATCTAGGCCCTTAAATCTATTTCTCACTTCCACTGTATAATCATAAGGGGTTCGATTTAGGTCATACCTGAATGGTCTAGTGGTTTTCCCTACTTTCTTCATTTAAGAAGAGCCTTATACACAGAAGTGGGTAAAACAGACAAGCAACAACAACAAAAGCTTCTAAACTCTCTCTGAAGATCAACGCTTGTTGACTGGATCCTTATGAAAACTAAAGTCAAAGGCATAGAAGTTGGCGGAATTTAGATAAATGTATATAAATTGGTATATTTAAATGGGCTTTATATAAGGTGGTTACAGCTCTTGTTTAATTATATAGTGGGAAAGACAAGGCATATAGTTTGCCACTAAGGAAATATTAACTAAATGTGCTGAGGATACCAATAGTTACCTGAGTCATAAAATAAGTAAACTGGGAATTAACAGGCAAGGGTTAATAAAAAAAAGTTTTTTTGCTTTGGTTTAATTTATAAACTCAGAAAAGTCTTTGCTAAATGCCTTATCCAAACCTTTGAAGATATGATAAATTAAAACTCGAAAGTTATAAAACAGAACTTTGTAAACTAAATTTCAGTTTTATTAAAAATCTTGCCACTGATTTTAGTAACTTCAGGTGACAGAACTGTTCTTTGTAAAACTAAATAACTGTCTTTGTCTTGCAAGTATGTAAACCAGAATATGAATACAGGCCTCCAGGAGCTGAGACTAAGCCCAGTTAAGCAGACAAGTCCTGGGAAACCAAGAAAAAAAATGGCAGTTTTAAATCAAAACTGCTGAGAATGTTCCCTCAGCCAAACCTTATAGATAGTAAGCCTTGATCATCTGAACAAGCAACTTTAAGGTCTTCCAACTGTTAACTAGTAAGTTTATATTAATATTGTAATACCCGGTTCATAGCTAAAGCCATGAGATCTCATTGCTTTTGTCGTGTACACATTATACATATATGATATCTCTACTTCTAAAAGATATTATTAGTATTGGATTTATAAGGAGCTCTATTTAATTTTAATAAAAAATGCTTACATTTGAAGAAAACTGGCCAAGATGACTTTCAGGTTCACGTGGACTGGGAAATATTCAATATTAAGTTGAAACCTGATATTAATTTTTATGTTTGTGGATCTAAATTAATATAGATGTTATTAAGAGTCATCAAATTTAAGTATAATAATTTATTGTTCCTAGGTTTAATAAATAAGACCTTACTAATCTCTTGCAAGAAAATAACTGGACATGAAGAAACTTCCAGGTAAATGTAAATAAAATAAAAACTCTGGGATAAAAACTTTAAAGTAAGCATATTTTAGAAATGTTTAAGTAAAATGATCTTTCCAGATGTTCGGTAACCTAAGATTCTAAAGCTGTGCCAATTTCAGCTAAGTGATGAAAGTTTATTTATTTAAAAGATGTATCAGTTACTAAAAAATAAAAAAAATTAAAAGTATTTGAGAATATTAATGAAAATGTTTGGTATCACTTGAGATGTTCTCTATAAGAAAGCAAATGTTTTTAGAAATTATCACTGGTATTTATGCTCACCAATCTATAGAATGCTAATATAAAGGTCAGTTGTTGGTTGATTAAGGAAAATAAGATGTGTGTTTTCAGTAAAGAAGGTATGAAGAATGGAACTGCATTTTATGAAGGGAAAAGGAAGTAGGTCTGACTGACAGGTGGCTATTTCAGGATGGAGAACAAAGTAATTGGTAAAAAAGTGATAAGAAGGTGTGTGGAAAGTGGACCCTGAGAAAAGGGTTTTGTGCATGGTTAGGACGAAGTTTAAAATAAATTTAATTAGGTTTACCTTTAAATGAATTTAAAAGTAAGCTGGTGCCAAAACTTTTCAGAGAGAATTTGACTTTTCTCTGTTAAGGGACACAGATTCTTCAGGTGTTGAACTGCCTTTGATAATAGATTAAGTTTATTTACGTCTTAAATGATGCATTATGCATTTGTCTCTAAAAGTCTTTATTGTTACTTTGGCTAAGTGAACAGCTACTGTTTCACAATGACCTAGCCTGAGTGTTCTAAAGCTTTTTGGCATTTGTTGACAAAACTTCCTAAATCATTCTAATGAAGCCCTTTTGACTTCCAGCTAACTTTGGGAAGCTTCAGAGGGTTCCTGAAACATCCAAAGGGAGATATAACACTAATTCAGTTCATTTTGTATGTAGAATACATGGGAAGTATTGTCAAGTAATAAATCATGGGTTACACTGTATGGTAAATGTTTCTAATATAGATATCCTAGAAACTATATGGAATTCCTACAATTCTGGTATGTCTGGGTAAGATGTTATCAGTCATAATTCAAGTTACTATCTTAAAGACTTGTCACAGCACTAATGAAGTTTTTTGCAAAAATGCTTCCTCTTCAAGAAAATTTATGGAAAGGACTTTTGGATAAATAAAAATTTCTGAACTGGGTAAGAAATTAAAGGACTCTAATGGAAAACCTGACTTCACAAAGGTTAACAAAAGGACTGAATGAACTGAGTTTCTGTGCCCTTAAATGATGCGTATTTATTTTCTCTGTGACCTTGGTTAAATGGAGAGGTATTGTTTCCGTGACCTCTGATCCTGTGTTTTAAAATCCTTTTGATATTTCTAACAAACTTCCCAAATATCAAAATAGAACTAGGCTTTTCAGGCTCCAGCTGACTGCGATGGATGCTTCAAGGAAGTACCTCTAAGGAAACTCAGAGATTAATGTTAAGCTAAGTTTATTTGATATTTTTAATTCAAAAACATTGTCAAGTGATTGAAAGTAAACTTTAGGTTGTGATAGATAAATACCATTAGTAAAGATATTTCGTAACTTATATGGAATCCCTAACATCTGACAAGTCCCGATAGAAGGTTATCAGGCATAATTCTAGAGATTATACTAAAATGTTATATATTCCAAGTTTCTTAGCTACATTGTACTCAAATCTTCAACCATGCAGAAGGGCCAAGGCACAATCAGTAGGGAAGCTGCTTTTAGAGTGATTCCCATCTGGGGAATCCCCTCTGAACTACACAGTGACAGAGGGACCCGTTTTTCTGGACAAACTTAAGGAAATGTGTAAAATTTGGTCAATAACGCAACATTTCCATTGTTCCATTCCATTCCATCACCCCTAGTCTTCTGGGTTAGTGGAAAAGGCAAATGGAACAATGAAAACTCAGTTGGCTAAAATGATGGATGCTTATTCCTTCCCTTGGCCTAAGGCTATTTCGTTGGTTCTCTTCAACCTCAGAGCCATTCCTTTTGGCAAACATCATTTGTTTCCCTTTGAGATTATTACAGGGAGACCAATAAGACTGGATGAACATGATCCTATATTACTTAAGGGAGATACATTATTGAAAGGACTTAGCCAAAGTATTGAAAAATCATTTTAAATTTGTTTCTGAAACTTACTGTAGTAATCTGTCCTCAAATGAAGATCAGATGTCCCATGACCTACAACCAGGAGATTATGTATTCTAAAAGAGATATCATTCAAAGGACTCCCTCCAGCCTAGATTGAAGGGCCCTTATCAGGTTATTTTAACTATCTCATGTGCAGCAAAACTAAAGGGAATTGACTCTTGGATTGATATCTCCCACCTAAAAAGGGCTCCTGCACCAGACTGGTCTATAGAGAGAACTGCTAACCTCAAACCCACCTTAAAATAACACTCTGATAATAAGGACACGCCATCACCAGGATGAGAGGAAGATGACATCAGAAGTAGACAGCTGACCCAAGTGACCCTGCACCTGATCCGCATGATTGTTCATAAGTTTTCTCCTTAGTTTTTTGGACTCTTGCACATGAATCAAATGTTTTTCTATCATGGGCATGATCTTATGCAAATTTTAGAAATTAATAAAATTATTGGGTCAATTACCTGCATCCAGTACTTCTGGTTTACCTTGATGGGTTTCTCTCCTCCAAGGCTCTGATTGGATGGCTCTTATAAAGTTTATTTTGGAAGAAAGAAATTATAGTTCTGTCTGGGCTGGTACTGACATCACTAGATGGGACCCACTCACTTGGCCAATCAAACATACTTATTCTAACCCTGGCCATAAATATGAATTTTCCCTTAAGGTTACTCTCAGTCAGAACAAAGGCTAAATTCCAGTCAAAAAAAGTAAACTCTAGACTATTAGGAGGGACACTTCCTCAGTTTGGGAATGTATTTATCTGGCTAACACCAGGCTATGGTTGTCTGAGCCTAAAGGCCCCCCATGCTGGGAACAATTAAACCATACCAAAGATAATCAACCTAATAACACTAGAAAATTAGGCTAAGTGCCTTACGACAACAACCAATTTAGCATTTCTCTTAAAGATGGTGACTGGTATGGAACAGATTTGGTCAGATGTCCAGAAATATACTGGCTGGCACCTAACGGGACTCAATGGCTTTGTGGGTCCAATCTATGACCCTGGCTTCCACCAACCAGGCTGGCTAGGAAGGTGTCCTTTAGGATTCCCTTGGGCTCAAGGCTACTTATGTACAAACTCAGATGTGACTCTAGTATATTTACCATCAATATGAGCCCGATTGACCAAGAGATCTGTATTTCACCGGTATGATCACTTAGCAGCTATTTTTGTGCCTTCAGTAGGATTGGAAAATGTTATTTCTTACATTGAAGACTTAACAAAATTCACTCAAAAGACATTAAATGATAGCAACTAGGCTACTAGCCTACTAAATTCTGAGGTCTTTATGATGAGAAAAGCTGTATTACAAAATCGTATGGCCCTTGATATTCTTACAGCATCTCAGGGAGGCAACTGTGCTGTAATTCAAACTGAATGTTGTGTTTACATACCAGAAGAATCCTCTGAGGTAACACATTTAATGACTCACATGAAAAATCAGATTGCTGCCTGATGATTCACTTCCTAGCCTTGGTGATCTTTTAGGAAGATGGTTTGGTTATGGAAGCTCATGGCTTAAAATCCTACTTGTAATTTTAACAACATTATTAGCTGTTGTAATCTGTTTATTTTATATGGCTAAACATCTTGAAAAACCAGATCGTATTTATAATGTGGAATAATTGCAATAGTGTGATTCAAGGTATGAGAAGAGGCAACAAGGGAAATCTCTCTTGGATCCTATTAGGTTAGAAGAAAGAGGATCCAGAGAATCTTGTATTCTCTACCAATGGGCCTAATCTGGAAATTAACACCTAGAGTGACGTGTCAGTGCAGAACTTTCACCTGATCTGGGAGGAGCCTCCCAGCGCCCCGGGATAAAAACAAACAGTGGTCATGCAATGTCTCCCAATGTGCTTGAATTTCCGACCGTGGGGAGGGAATGTGAAATGAAATATTTTCTGCTCTGTGCTCTAGCAGGAAACATGCCTCTTCAAAATGCAAATTTCTGAGCCCAGATGAAAGAAAGCCAGCTCCTTGGAAGCCATCAGCTACTTTCTGCCCAGTAAGCACCGAGGAGCTGGGGGGAAGTGAGAGACAGCCATTCCCTCATCCGCCTTCTATTAGGGTAAGCAGGGGATTAGCATGTGAACAATAAAGCAAGCAGGAGCAGCCCCAGATAGCTCCATACATATGAAAGGAACGCCACCCTTAAGCAGGAATTTTGTCTTGAGGCTACAGAAATAGGCTACGGATCCAGGAACCCGTGGCCTCCCCCTGGCCCTTCAGGGGTCAGCTCACTGTGCTCGCAGCGCCCACACTGTCTCTGCGCTCTGTTCAGAGTCAACTTACTCCCAGTTGCAGGGCGCTGCGTCTGGACATCCGTTCCCACCCGCCCTTGGACCACCTCGAGAACCAGCGCTTCATCCAGGATACTGGGCACCTCCTGTGCCAGGCTGGGGGCCGTGAAGATGTTTGGTTTTCCCTGAGATGTTTCCTCCTGAGGCTTTAGAGAGAGCCTTTGCACTCACAGGTCACCCTGCTCTTTTCTCCCTGGGCGGGCTGTCAGAACGGGCATCTGATTGCTCACCGTCCCGCCTCCCTGCGGCCTGGGCTCCTCACAAAGCCCCGCACACCCCATCCCATCCCTGCACCTTCTCCCATGGCGCGCCCCTCCCACGTGCCATCCATCACCAGCCTCATCCCCAGAACTTTCCATCTTCCCAAATGGACCCTCTCCCCCGTTGAAACACTCACTTCCCCCCAACCCCAGCCCCTGGCAAACACGGAACCTTAAAGTAGTTTTGCTTTGTGATCAAAATGCTGGGTGCACCAGCTCCGCACCCCTGAGGGAAGCGCCAGCAAGACCTCGGGGCGGGGCGGGGCGGGGCGGGGCGGGGCGGGGACCGGGAGCAAGAGGAGCAAGAGGAGGGAGGGCAGCAAGGAAGGGCCAGTGTTTGGAAAGCGCCCCCCCCCCCCCCCCCCCCCCCCCCGCCCAGGGGCGTGCAGGCCTGTTGAGGGCCGGTGGGCTCACCCCCAGCAGGGGACACCCCAGCTCCCCCTGAAGAGCCGGCCCTGGGGTGGGGGGGACAGGAAGCACGTTAGCGGGCCCCTCCTGCGCCCCCCAGTACCTTCTGCTCCCGCCTTCTCTATTTGCACCGACCCCAGCAGCAGCAGCTCTGAGCCCGGCGTCCTGCACGGTGCCCGCGGCTTCTCCCCATTCACCGGCTCAGCGGCCCAGGCGCTTCCTGAGGCTTCACATCTTCAATTGGGTTCTGCGGAGTCGTTTTTGCCTCTCCTCGAGGGACCCCAGTTCTGGGAGTGTTCAATCTACTCTCCTCTCTGCCCCACATCCTCTTTTCTCGCGTGTTTCCTTTCTATAAATTCCTCTCCTCTGTGATATATGATCTGCTTAGAATTCTCAGTTTGGGTCATTACATGTTTTCTTTCTAGAATTTCTAGTTCCATATATATGATTTTCACTTCTCTAGTGAGATTCCATCTGCTCTCAACACAGAATCATGTGTACTTTTAGGGAACGTATCTCCTAACTCTGACTTCTGGAATTCCCATGCAACTGTTTCTAGTGTCTGTTCTTATCTCCTGGGTTTTGGTACTTTTCCCTGTTATTATCTCTGCCAACAAGTTTTTAACCGGATGCTGATTATTGCACCTAAAGATACTGCAGAGACGATTTGAGGATCTGGGTGTATTTTCTTTAAGTCTTGGCCAGCGTGTGGGTTGGGCAAATCCTTTGAATCCAGTCGGGCTGGGTTTCCGGGGTTTTTTATTTTGGTAAGCTGCCTCTAAATCAGACAGTGAATAGTGCATATGTTTTGTGTTTAGAATGGTGAATTGGACATTACTTTGTACACTTGCTTCAAACTGACTAGAGAAATGTGAGATGAATGTTTGGAGACGAACATTCTTAAACTGTGGTAGCAAGTCAGTCGTCAGTAACAATTCAGTCCTGGTTGCACTGTCAGAGCCCTGGGGGAGGGGGTGTGGGGTGTGTGTGTGTGTGTGTGTGTACACACGCGTGTGCAGGCTCTCAGATGGTGGAGGAGGTGGTTTTGGGGGGCAAGGCTTCAGGACCAGCTGTGGGGGTGTGCTGAGCACCTGCGGGGGCCTCACTCAGCTCTGTCACCTCCTTACTTGAAGGCCCAGCACAATCCCTCACGAGTTTTGATTTTTCCGCTTCTACAGGAACAAAGCAACCGCATTAGGAGAAAAGGTGCCTGTTAACCTCCTGCCCCGAGACCAGCGTGGGCTGTGGTGCAGCAGGACTGGGGTTCTCATCACTTTTCCCGTTTTGTGCCTAAATCACCCCCTCTTCCTCTATTTCCTTTTCTTCCCTGATGTGTAGAATGACTAAGACATTTGAAACATAAATGTGAACTTGAAATAATAAAATAGTTTGAGTTAAAACAAGAATTAAATCTTAAATATGTGACCCAAAGCTACGGATGTCCTTGCTAATCCAACATGGGGTTCGCTTCTCCTGTTAGATCAGACAACTGCCGGTTACAGAATATAAATCTCATTTCCTGCTTCCAGGGTGATGGTAACTTTGTGACAGCTTGTCTCAGACTGTTTACATGTTGAAGTATAACACTGTTTTACCAATCCCTGTTTATTCAACATCCTTGAACAAAGATCAATATAAAAATGACCCTGGCTTTCCGTGTTTAACTTAAAGATTGGTTTAACCTCAGTGTTTACAGCTGAGCCCTGGGTGGGGGCTACTGCCCTCTGGTGGACTAGCCTCGCATTGCACTGCTCTTCACCTCTTTTGTTCAGTCGTTCATTGCTCAGTTGAGTCCGACTCTTGGCGACCCCAAGGACTGCAGCATGCCAGGCCTCCCTGTCCTTCACCAACTCCCAGAGTCTGCTCAAACTCATGTTTATTGAGTCAGTGATGCCATCCAACCATCTCATCCTCTGTCGTCCCCCTCTCCTGCCTTCAATCTTTCCCAGCATCAGGGTCTTTTCTAATGAGCCAGTTCTTTGCATCATTATGATCTGGTGAATCCAGTTCCATCTGCCTGCAGCCAAAAATACCCCTGTAGCCCTCTCTACTGTGACGATTTGTTACTCAAGTTGTTGGCCCTGGGCAGCTCCTTATTATGCATAAATATGCAAAGCAGATTTGCTGGGCCTTGGCTACTTAATTCAGATGAAGGCGCCTGTCCTGTTTCTTCGTGGTTATCATGGAGGGTGCAGTCTTGGTGTGTGCAGGCAACGGCTAAGCTCCAACACCAGGCCCCTGTCTCAGCGCTGGATGCCTCATTGTCCCGTTTCAAGTGAAGACGACCTGACACTATTTTCCTGGGGAAAATGCTGTGGGGTGAGGGCTGCGGGAGGTTCTACAACTTTCTGTGGTTTAATATCTTACAAAACTGCTTTCTTCTTTGAGTGCAGTTAAAACAAGCTCTTACTGAAGTGAAGTGAAAGTTGCTCAAGTCATATCCAACTCTTTGCGACCCATGGACTATATAGTCCATGGAATTCTCCAGGCCAGAATACTGGAGTGGGTAGCCTTTCCCTTCTCCAGGGGATCTTCCCAACCTAGGGATTGAACCCAGGTCTCCTGCATTGCAGGCAGATTCTTAACCAGCTGGGCCACCAGGGAAGCCCAAGAATACTGGAGTGGGTAGTCAACCTTCTTCAGTGGATGTTCCTGACCCAGGAATCGAGCTGGGGTCTCCTGCGTTGCAGGCAGATTCCTTACCAACTGAGCTATCCCTTACCAACTATCAGGGAAGCTCTTACTAGAGCTAAATATTTGAATTTTCCCCTAAGATTTTACAGAATTACAATATCCAATATTCTTAGTGAGCGAAGGATCATCTAGAAAGGCTGGAGGTGGAGAATTTGGGGAAGGGGACCACAGAAGGTCAGAGATCCCTGACAATAAGATTCTAATGCTGGTGAAGGAAAGTCACCTGTGAGCACAGGGGCTCCGCCCGCCCGAGCGCTCTCTCAGCGTGGTGCAGGGGGGCGGGCCTTGCCGGCTCGGCCAGCGGACCAGGCGGGGTCCAGACTCCCCTGTGGCACAGATCTCGTGGCCCAGCAGACTTGACCTTGTCCGTGACCATAGGAAGGAACTCACGGGGCAAAGTGTGGTTTGACACAGAAAAAAGGAAATGGAGAGCAAAAAAAACAACCCCGTTGCCAAATGACCTCAGCATGTACCCTGAGTGTCTTGTTTCAGAACAACACTCACAGCCGTGAAGGCTCCCTGGGGACCAGCCATGCCCCTGCCCTCCCCGTGTCGGGTGTGCCAAGACAACGAAGCCCGCTGCCGCTTCCGGGGCCATCAGTCAGGGCCCGGCCCGCTGTCCACGGTCTCCAGGGTGAGGCAGGGTCTCCTACGGGCCCAGGGCTTCCCTCCTGAGCTGTTGATGAGCCCAGGCCCCTCATTCACTGTCCCCAGCTGTGCAGCCAGCGCAGCACACACAGCCCCCACCTGCAGCCCTGCACGGCCCCGTGGAAGGTGGTGACGGGGCCGTACCCCAGTGCCCACACATCTCCTGTGTGGGAGTAACGGGGTTTTCTAACCCAGAAGCCTTGCATTTGACCAGCACCACCGAACCAGCAACAGGCTAGCTGCCAGCCTGTAGGCAAAGTAAAGGAAAATATGTGGCCTGCAGTTGAGCACAAGGGCCAGGTCCATGACTTTCTTTTTTAAATCGGATCTCCAGCTCCAGCCCAGGGCGGAAATGTGGTGCTGACACGGGCGGGAAGAACTCCAGCTCCCGAGCAGGTGGGGGCTTCCCGAGGGGGCTGCCTGGGGGTGGAGAGGGAAGGGGCCGGAGGACCTGGGCTGGAGAGGGAGGCCCCTGGGGGGTCTCTAAGCACAGGGGTGTCTGTCACCAGGCCGGACCCTGGGGACCAAGTTCCTGTGTTTTGAATGTGCTCTGCATTGTCACTGAATCATGGCTTTGCACAGCTTGCTGTGGGTATAAAATTGAATTTTTCACACTCAACCGTAGAAGACCATAGCAGTGTAATGAGATGGTTTGGAAATGGATTTTCATGGGCCCTGGACTCTAATTGTTCGGGGGAAATCCATCAGTGGATTCTAAAGTGCCACAAAAGTCTAGACAGCACTCCTAGGAACTCGAGGGGTGTTACTTGTCTGGGGCCACAGCTTGAAGCTTCGAAAACCTTTGCTTCTTTCCTGACACAGCATCTGTCTGCCCTTCACCTTAATTACAAAGCAAGTAACAATTATCTGAACATATTAAGGGATGATAACTTAAGAGCTCACGAAGCAAAAATAAGGGTGCAGAAATCTTTCCAACGTCCTACTTTTCACAAGGCAACTCATTTAAAACTTCAAATAATAGAAAACAAGCTGAAAACATCCAAACTGCAGCATCTGACTTTTTGTCTTTGCTTCCTACTTTCATGTGTTAGTTCATAGGCTATTTTGGGGAACATTTTGGTTTACAGAAAAACAGAGTGGAGTTTAAAGAAAGGAGCTCACGCGTAGCTTTTCGCTGCTTCTCTTAGCTCCCCAGCTGCTCACACCCTCATGGACATGGTACATCTGTCACAACTGATGAACCAGTAATCAACACGTCGAAAATGAAGGCCATGCAACTTTCCATACACTTTTACTGAGCCCTGGGAAAACTGCTAAACCATATGTGGCTAAAGGCTAAAGTTTTCAAGAAATGCCAAGTGAATAAAAGCTTTCATGGAAGGATCATAGGATTAAAAAAGAAAAATGTATAAAGCTTTCTTTTTGTTTAGGTGTGTTAGAAAGAAAGGGTGATGATATAATCTGTGACAAAGGAGGTGAAAAACACAGTGGAGCAGAGACGATCTCCTCAGTAAGTGGTGTAGTGAAAACTGCACAGATACATGTAAAAGAATGAAATTACTAACAGAGCATTACCTAACGCCACACACAAAAACAAACTCAAATGCATTCAGCACCTAAATGCAAGACCAGACACTATAAATCTCTTAGAGGAAAATATAGGCAGAACACTCTGTGACATAAATAGAAGCAATATCTTTTTTGATCCACTTCCCACAGTAATGAAAATAAAAACAAAATAAACAAATGGGACCTAATTAAACTTAAAAGCTTTTGAACAGCCAAGGAAGTCATAAAACAAAAAGACAACCCACAGAACGGGGTTGGGAAAAAATATTTGCAAACAAAGTGACCGACAAGAGATTAATCTCCAGAATATACTGACAACTCACGCAGCTCAATAAAAAAAAAAAAAAAAAAAAAAAAAAAACGCAATCAAAAAAATGGGCAGAAGATTGAAATAGAGATTTCTCCAAAGAAGACATAAGGAGGACTAAACAGCACATGAAAAGATGCTCAGCATCACTAATTTATCAGAGAAATGCAAATCAAAACCACAATGAGGTATAACCTCACCCAACAGAACAGCCATCATCAAAAATTCAATAAACAGCGTTGGAGAGGGCGTGTAATAAAGGGAACCCTCCTGCACTGTTGATAGGAATGTAAACTGGTACAGCTACTATGGAGATCAGTATGGAGGCACCTTTAAAAACTAAAAATTGAACTACCATATGACCTAGCAATCCCACTCTTGGACATATATCCAGAGAAAACCATAACTTGAAAATATACATGTAACCCAGTGTTCACTGCAGCACTATTAAAATAGCCAAGACATGGAAGCAGTCTAAATGTCTATCAACAGACAAATGGATAAGTAAGATGTGGTACATATACACAATGCAATATTGCTCAGTCATTAAAAGAACAAAGTAATGCCATCCGCAGCAACATGAATGCACCTAGAGACTGCCATACTGAGTGAAGTCAAAGGCAAATGCCCTATGATACTGCGTATACGTGGAATCTAAGAAAATGGTAGAAATGAACTTATTTACAAAACAGAAATAGAGTCACAGATGGAGAAAACAAACTTATGGTTACCAGGGACATAAGGGGGGAGGGGCAAACTGGGAGACTGAAATTGATATATGCACACTACTATAAAAAAAAAAAGTAGATAATAAGGACCTACCGTCTGGCACAGGGAACTCTACACAGTACTCTGCAATGACCTGTAACAGAATGGAACCTAAAGAAGAGAAGATATGTGCATATGCATAACTGGTTCACTTTGTTGTACAGCAGAAACTAACACAACGTTGCAAATCAACTATACTCCACATAAAAACTCATTTTGGAAGAAGAGAAAGCAGTCGGGTGAGTGAAGGCTGAAGCAGCAGGTCTGGGTGCTCATTTAGAAACAGCGTCTCACAACGTGTGCGCCCTGCTCGTTCTCAGGTGAGCTGACTGCAGGGATCCGCACCGGGTCAGCTTCTCTGTCAGCCCCTCGCCCAGAAACCCCGAACCTCAGCAGGGGTTCTCACCCCCGGCACAACCCGCCACCCGCGCACCCTGCTGGAGGCGCTCCGCCCGCCGCGCGGACTCACCTGGGGACGCGGGGAGGCCTGCGGGCGGCCAGGGAGGCTCGGGCAGCGCTGTCCGCGGTCCCGGGGGCCCACGGGGGACCCCACGGGGGCTCGGGGGGCCGGCAGGTGGACGTCCCGGTCGCAGCGCTGACGGCGAGGGGCCGCCCTCCGGGCCTCGGCCCCCTGCGCTGAGCCGCGGACCCTCCTGGCCGCCGCTGCTCCTGCCCCTCCAGGGAACCTAAAACGAGCACCAAGTACCGCGAGATTGATTCGTTTGAAACTCGTTTTAATCTGTGCCATTTTCGCGTACATTTGAAACCTGTCGCCTTAATAAAACGTCCGATTCCTTTTAGCAGATAGAGGAGTAGACGCTGTTCCAACAAGGAAATATATATCCTGAGGGGAAGGGTGCAGTTTCTGGATAAAACTCTTTGGTCTATATAAAGATTCTGAGTTTAAAAATCACACGAGGATTCACTCCAATGAAAAGTAAACATTCCTTTTCTCGAAAAATTTAATTGCAGAACTATTTACAGGAGGTGAACATCAGCAGTACAGAAATCAGATGAGAGAGGCATTATCCTGGAAGAAGTCAGTAAAGAGTGAAAAGAGAGTCAGGAGAGAAAAGAACCCAAGGAACACCATCCTTCAATGCCCTGAAGTGATGACCAACATCTGTTCAGAACTTATCCACAAGAAGGAAGACAGCGTGGTGTGGACTGCGCCCTGTCCATTCAGAGCAGGCGTCCTGCATGCTACTGAAGAGAACTTATCAAAAGAACCAGAAAAGCATGAGAAAGAGAATTCCTAAAATAGTTTAATTCCAGGGAAGAGTGATTCTGTACAGATGTAGAATATTTGGCGCTCTGTGGTTGATATGATTCCATATGTATATATATCTATATATATATATTTATATACTTTTTTTTTTTAAACATTAACTAAAACAGCTAGTTTCCTGGTTCTAACATCCCTTGAATTTCTGTAGGAGGCATTTCCTCTAGTCCTTAGGCCACAGCTGGGTGTTTTGGCTTGTGACGTGGGGGGTGGGCGTGTGGACTGCTCTCCAGGCAGGGAGGACCCGTACGGAGGGGACAGCATTTGGAAATCAGGGTTCGAAAGTAGCCTGGGGTTCACTACTGGCGAGGGGAAACTTTTCGAAATTTGGTAAACCAGGTGTGAAGTGAAGGGAGAGAGACGGACGTGCTGAGCCCTTTAAAGTGATGTGATCATGGCAAAGCGATGGGCTGGGCCGTGGGGGGCGGGGAGGGGGGTAACCGAAGGGCAGGTGCGTGGCCTCCAGGAGGCGGCACCACAAACAGCCTCGGGGGTCCCTGCTTCCCTGTTGCCAGCACAGACGGACCTCTCGTCTCGTCTGCTGGAGACGGAGCCGTGTACACACACTGCAGAGACCGGTCCTTCATCACCGAGGACGTGAAAGCTCGCGTTTCCAAGGCTTTCAGGTTCGGAATAAGCACCCATAATGAAGAGTCACATAAAATCTAAGAAAGTAGGGAGGTAAA
Organism: Bos indicus x Bos taurus; assembly: GCF_003369695.1. NCBI lineage: Eukaryota > Metazoa > Chordata > Mammalia > Artiodactyla > Bovidae > Bos > Bos indicus x Bos taurus. The sequence goes on along the minus strand of NC_040102.1, from coordinate 1,242,704 downwards.
CCCCTGTTATTTCTGTGTGTGTGTGTGTGTGTATACAAAATCTTTTAAAAAGTAGTGTTGTAGTAGGTAACTAACATTTCCTCTGCAAGGAAGTCAGCTTCAAGAGTTTAGATTGAACCTTGAAATAATTCTTTTTAACACTGGATCAGATTGCCAGGATTAGGACAGCAACCGGGAAAATCACGGGGATTTCTTGATGCTGAAAGGATGAAAAGATGGCAGCTGCTCGGAGCGTTCTCCTGGACCACCCGGCCTTCTCTGAGGTACAGAGGGGTCAGGACGCACAGCCAAGGCTGGGAGAGGGGGTGGCGCCCTCACCAGCCTCCAGCGATTCCGGTCAGGACGTCTGATTCTGTCCCTGGCACCGTCCCACATGCTGTTTTCTGCTTCCAAATTATTTTTTCTTTGTCACTTTCCTGTTTCATTTAAGATCTTGTCATTTCCCCTAAGATGCAGGTGTGCCCAAGCAATGGTAACAACACGGTCTCATTCTGGGGGGTACCTGGTCCTTGTTCAGGGAAACATTCAGAAACACTTGCTGTCAAAGCCCGAGAAAACAGAGAAAGGTCCCCTCAGTGCTCGCTCCACTTCCAGGCCCTCAAGAAGCTCGTGATAGCCTCGTGCTGGGCCCAGACGGCCTTCTCAGGAGGGGACCGCCGAGGCTGGTACTCAGGATCTGACTGGACTCCACAAGTACCCCACACAGAGCAGGTGGGACCCGCTTTATCAAGAATGAGGACACTTTCACAACCTGACTCCAGGGAGCTCAGAAGACGTCAGGGCCATCAGTCTTTCACAGAATGTCAGTGAGGGTGACAGGAACAGGAGAGACGGGAACACGGAGTCAAGACAAGCTGTGGATGATGTAGGAACAGAAGCCAGGCTGCTCGGCCAGCCGACTGGAGATTGCTGGGTTTCTCTCTCAACTGCAGGGCCCTCTGCAGCCACTCTGTGCTAAAGGGCACTTCCTCAGGTGTGAAAGCGCACCTTCCCCAGCATCATGTCCACTGCCCACATTTATTGCAACTCTCAACGCAGTAAAGTGACAAGGTGGAGCTCTTGCTGTGAAGGCACAGGGCTCTGATGTGACCTGGTGCCACGGGCGGATGACAAGCAGTGCCGGGGAGGCTGACAGGGCTGTGCCCATTGCTCTAGCCCTGGTGGTGAAAATGTTCCTGCTAACCAGCAGCAGCTATAGTCTCGGTCACTTATACTTGAGGTTTTCTATTTTATTTTCAAATTTTGGAACAGTGTCTTCTACCAAAACTTTAAAACAAGTGTAAACAAATATGCAGATAAAAACAAAGGAGAATCTCAAGGTGTCCCAAGCGGCTGGTGTTTGAAAACCAGTGTCTCCAACTACCTGATTCGTATGTTAAATATGCAATTAAAAAAAAAAAAATCCAGCAGTTCCAGCTTTGAGAAGAAAGGAGGTGGCTGAGAAACACGTGGGGTTAAAGGTGTGTGTGGAGCCGTCTGGTTGACATTGGGGGGCGTGGCAGGAAGGTGCCACTTCTCAGAAGGGCAGGAGGCCCACGTCCCATACCCTCCGCAGGCTGACCCATCAGGGCTGTCTTTCCGCACCCTCGGTGGGACACGTCCCTGCCCCATGGCCAAGGTTTGCAGGACCTCCATTCCCCTGGACTGGGAGCTGGCGACTGATTCCAGACATGCACTCGGGCCTTCGGGAGCGGACAGGACTCTGGGGGAGCTGAGGCTCTCCAGCCAAAGCAGCTCAAGCCTCGGCTGGGTCTCCCGTGTCGCTCCTCAGGGCACTCGCGGTCCCCGTGACTGGACCCAGGTACTGCGGATGGCAGAGGGTTTCTCTCATTCCCCTTTCTCCCGCTTCCTCTGTGCCACCAGATGCTTCGGCCCAAACCAGGCAGCTGCTCCGAACAGCCATCCTCGGTGCCCCTGCAGGCACGTGGATTGGACGTCTGCGCCATGCTTTTCCTTCCCAGAAAAGTCCATCCTGGACCTGGCTGAAGACCTGCATGAAAGTGCAATGTGGGATCTTCCAGTGAAGGTGATGGAGAGGTGGCTGCCCCACACAGACTTGGGAAAGGTGAACAGAACACAGACCCCCAAAGAAACGTACCAGCCCCACATCTGTGGGCCCTGGATCGTGCTGTCTTCTGGCCATAAATTTGGCCACTTCTATCTGTAGGCATCAGCAGGGACAGTTTCTACTTGCAAGGTCACTGACTTGGTGGTTATTTTTCTTTAAAGAGGGAATCGTCAATGTAGCCTGATATTTTTTTCCAATCATACACTTTCCTATTTAATGCTGGACGTCTTTAGTATCGACTTTGAGGTGAAAACATCAATACTTTATTTTAAACAAAAATGTAATATTTTGGTATCATACCACAGTTCAACTCTTCATCCCTCATTCTAGGATGGTCCCATCAATTTGCTGAGAAACAATGGTAACAGCTGTCACTAACACCTCTCTCATGCTAAAGACAACTGTAACCAGTGAGCACGTATGCGATGAATCACACTGAAAGCGCACTTGTGAACAGGTAAGACGTGCCTCTTCGGGGTTTTCTTAGACACTAGGACCCTGTTTATCATACTTGTGTTCTGATTTGGAAAGTCACGTGGGGCCGTCAGCATGGCAACATCTGTGTGTTGGTCGTGAGGAACATGATTCTACAGGGCACCTGGTTATGATGGGCACGGGCCGTATCTCCCGGGAAGGGAAGTGTATGATCACAGACAACGTGGCGCTTCCTTTCCATCGCGGATGTTCCTAGAATGCGGTGTGTTATCGTTTTCAACCATGTTCTCAAGCCTGAAGATCGTCTTTTGGGGAACTGCACCCACGACAGGACGAAATGGTCACGGATAGCTGCGTGCTCTGTGCCCGCAGGCGTGGCTGTAACAGCTCGTGCGATGCAGGAACACAAGTAGTATAAACAGTTTTATTTCTCTTTACATGTACAACGTGTAAACATGGCTTATCATCTGCCTTTCACGACGGGATGTCACCACGAGAAGGGCTGTACTGCACTTGGTCGTGTCCCACACACGGTGACACTCCATCGATGCCGCTGCACGCACACCGCCCCCACCCCCCACAACCTTCTTTGGAACAACGTGGATCAAACAGGGGCTCGTACACGCTCCCCACCTCCAACCAACAACCGACGTCAAATTTAGTTTAGGTGAATCTGCTCACCTGTGGATGGTTCAGGTCAAGATTTGGGGGGGGGTTAAGATTAAAAAAATGAGTATACAAAACATAAAAACATTAATCCAAATTCAGTGAGTACTTTTAAGTGGGGATCAGAGAATCTGGGATCTAGAATCATTGTTGTCTAATTTTATAGTTGGTTGATAGCCATTTTGTACAAGTTCAAGGAAATGGGATAAAACCCATCAGCTTCCAGGTGCGGCACACCTGAGGAGGCTGCAAGCACGTTTGCATTTTACATCTCCCCTCGTCGGGAGTCACACCCAATTTCTGTGGTTATTTCTAGAGAGCTGTTCGTCTTAATAACACATCATGTTTAAAGTCTAAAATGCCAATGCTTGCAAATACATTTGTCTTTAACAGAGTATACTAAATATAGGAAGAAGCATCTTTATTGTATACTACTCAGGATTTAGGTATTTATTTAGGTAGAAAAAAATGCTTAGAATACTCTGGGGAAATAGGGCTCATTTATAGAAGAATATTTCAGGGATTTTTTTTTTTTTTTTTTTTGCATTTTTCAAGGATATACATTCGTACTGATTTTTGCTTCCAAATATATTTTAAGGCTGTTTGGTAAAATATATACCAGATATGAGGTTCCATTTACAGGGTTTTGTTCTTACAGGGACTTCTTAACTACTCAGCTTTAAAAAAGTAAAACTGTGAAGCTAAACATGCTTTGCTATCACCTGCGCTCCTACGAACCCCACGCTTCGTGGAATGTGGACTATGAGGAAGAGAAACGCGGCGGGCGGCAGGCGCCTGCCTGTGCAAGGACGCCACCGGGGCTCTCACGCTTACGAACCCCACGCTTCGTGGAATGTGGACTATGAGGAAAAGAAACGCGGCGGGCGGCAGGCGCCTGCCTGTGCAAGGACGTCACCGGGGCTCTCACGCCAGAGGCGTGGAGGGCGGTGCGTCTTAAAGTGCGAGTCAAACAGGAAAACAAAGTGCTATGGAGGGGGGTCTGTGCTGCTGGGCTGGGGGCCCGCACTCCCAGGGCTGCGGGGCACACGGCGTCCCGCGGAAACGCTGTGGCCCCTGCTTTTACCTGGAGTCACAGCGAGGACTCTAGTCTGGGGTCTAGTGGGTAAGTCCATGGGCGCTTCCTCTGAGGTGGTGTCTCAACAGACACACAACCATCCAGGTGGAACAATGGTCCCGGCATCTAAATTTAACGAGATGAATGGAAAACCTTCCATTAGAGACCTTCCTATTTTTCTCCTTGCCAATCAGACTCACGGAAATAAATTACTTTTCTGAAAGTCCACAGCTGGAAAGCACAATGTGACCTTTTTTTTTTTTTTTTTTGTCATGTCAAAAACAGGCAAGAAATATATTCTGGACTTCAGCTGTACTGCATAGAACAAAAGAATTCTGGAAAAATACAATGTAAACCACATTTCTTCTTTACCATTTAAACTGAGATATACTTACCACACACATTCATATTTCTTAAACTTTTTACAGCATCACAACTGTCATTTTAAACAAGCAAACTTTTTTTGTTTTGTTTTGTTTTTTTAAAGGATACCCTGGAAAGTCAACTGATAGAGCATCTGAGAATATATATACATCTATAAAAAAAATCACATGGAGCATAAAGGGTGAAACTTAAAGACAGAACCGTGGGTGATAGTTTAAGTTACAAAGGGATAAAAAATAAACGACTCTTTTATCTGATTAAGGACAACTGTGTTCTCTTTGTACCCCTGCTACAGAAGAGTCGACCTCTCTTAAGACTCTCTGTTTCCGTCTGTCTCTCCCTGTGTGGACGGACATTCAGCTGACTTCTGGCCGCGGAGATGCTGTGCTGAGTTTGGGGGGGCAGACGTGGGCTTCCACCCCAGGTTTCCAGAGAAGCGCGAGGCGGGGAGCTTGGTGGCTGCAGAGACGACTCCTCATCACCATGGACTTGGCACAGGAACCATGTGAAGGGTCGCCGGGTTCAGGGCACAGGGACCCCAGGCCGCGGGGTGGGGGTCTTCCTTTCCTGCACTCAAGCTGTAGCACCTTCTCTTGGGGTATCTAATGCCTTGAGAGTGCTGAGACACACCCTTTCACAGTTGTTTGTTATTCTCGCCTCTAATATCACACGATTTTATAAAAATATAAATAACAAAGTGTGAACTGGGTTCCATCTCGAGCGGTTTCCTCGACCCCCTCTGGGAACAGAGGGGTGCGTCAGGGGTCCCCACGCCGCTCCGGCCCCGGGGGTGGGCATCCGGGCTGTCTGGGAGAAGTCGCTGTGGCCGTGAGCTCGGACGTCCGGGCGCTCCAGGGTGTTTATGGCACAAACATGACGGCGGGGCGGACTCGCTGGAGGAATGAGACGGGAGTGACGAGGGGGTGGCGCTCGGCGCGGCTAAGGCTCCGCGGGGCGGGGCTCGGCCCCGCCCTAGAGCCGCGTCTGGGCCTCGGGGATGTAGATCTCGATGCTGTCGGCCCGCTCGCTGGCTGAGCTCTGGCGGAAGGACGCCGCCCTCTTGGCCGCCGCCAGCCGCCTCCGCGCCTCCTGCCGCTGTCTGTCCGGCAGGTCCAGAGACTTCTCTCTGGTGATGGGGAGTTTCCCTCTGGGGGGCTTCTTTGGTATTGGAGGGGGGACCTTTCTTTCTTCCTGAAAAGCATCACAAGTCAAGAGTTGGGGTCAGAGAGCCTGGCCCTCCCCACCGCCCGCCCCCGCCCACCCCCCGGTGCTGCCGGGTTCTCCGGGCAGGAAGCCTCTGGGCACGTGAACCTGGGCCTCGGTCTTGGTCGTGGCACCGTTCTGCCCCTGCTGCTTGGTAAACGCTCCCTCACAAACCCACACCCGCTCACCTTCACGGGAGCCTGCACGACGCCCCCTTGACAGCTTGAGACGCTAATCTATTCAACAGACTGCAAGGTCCGAGGACATGGAAACTACCTCTAATCCTCTGCCATGGGCCTCAGACCCCTCGACATTAATTACCTACGGCTTTTCACTTGCATGGGAATCGGATGTGAATAACTGGCTCTGACTCTCAGCTTGTGTTCTCCAACCACAGCCCCAAGATCCGAGCATGCCTTTTCCAGAAAGAGAGAGACTGCCCGATTTCGCAGCAAAGGAACATGGGGAGCTGGCAAGTGCCCCGGGCACGGAAGAGGCCTGCGTCCCGCCTTGTGCCCTCTGTCTGCTGGGCCGGGATCAGACACCAGACCTGCCCAGGCGGGAGGGAGGGTCTCACCGAGTCCTTGCTGGAAAGGGGCGTGGCCTTTTCTGAGCACGTGCCCAGCTGCTGGGGGAAGCCTTCATCTGTCCTTTCCCTTTCAGCCTCCAAAAGGACCCGAAGGCACCAGGGTGCCCAGGCCTGGCCACCATGGCGGGTTCAGTGGACACACGGCAGAACCCAAAGTCTGTCCTACTGTTTTTGGCAGAAAGATAAACTTCGGTGTTTGGAACTTTGTTCTTAGGGCCAGAAGCAATGTCCTTCCTGACTTGATGGCAGGGGTCAGTAGGGGTAATTACTTTGCCAAGACTTCCAGCTATTTCAGAATGTAACTCTTGCCCTGAGTGCGGGACTGTACTTGTCTCTTTGCACGCCTGCGGGGCCTCTGAAACACGCAGCAGTGAAACCAGCCCTTGTGGGAATCTCCACCCACACAGGCTCACAACTGTCCTGGGGTGGGGGGGGTGGGGGGGTGGGGGGGGTGGGGGGGTGGGGGGGGTGGGGGGGTGGGGGGGGTGGGGGGGTGGGGGGGGTGGGGGGGTGGGGGGGGTGGCGGGGTGGGGGGGGCGTGGGGGGGGTGGGGGCGTGGCGGGGTGGTGGCCCCGCAGATCTGCGAGGACCTTGGCCCCAGGGGCACGACGCGGAGCTGGGGCTGCGTTCCAGGGCTGCTCGCCTCCCGGACAGGGTGCAGCGCCCTCAGCAGGACCCCGTGTTCACTCTGAGGACTACCTGCTATGTAGAGCTGGGTAGAGGGTGATATTAGTGGTCAGGTACAGAAGAATGGAAAATGGGAAGGGCTTTTACGTATCTTCAGACTAGTTTAAAAGTTGGATTTTTAGTGGTTTCCTAGAATAACTTTTTCACTGGGAATCATTACTTATGATCACCTTCATTCACGACCAAACCATAGACCTCTTGGACTTGCTCACACACAACCTGGTCGTTTGCACGCCCCTCCGCCCCCCTGTCTGCGGTGACAAGGGCTTTGTCAGCACCTGCGATCGAGCGATGGTCTCCAACTTGGACCACGGGGGGCATGTTTTAGGGAAAAAGGATGATGATGGTCTGCGTGCTAATTATCTAGATGTACAACCCTCAGCTACTCCCCTGTCCCAAAGTATCTCGGATCAATTGTCTTTATTTTGATTGATAATGTCTGTCTAAGAAAATCAGATTATGATTCTGGAGAACTTCTCTAAGGTGCGTCAGGAAGTCAATGTCTTTATAGCTAATTCACACTTATTTCTCAGCCCTAGAGAACATGATACCTAAAGGGAAGAGCTGAAATCACAGGTCAAACTTAATGGGCATTTTCAGCCTATCTCAGGGCCAGCTCTATAGGAAGTGTACATTCTTTAAGTGTTCAGTGAAGTTTACAGTGTTTCTCATCTCCCCAAGCATCACTGTAAGCAACCTGAAGCCTGTGGGAACCACCACAGTGCAGTCCACACAGAGGGTGGTGGCGATGGTAATAATTCAGAGGACGGGCCCGACAGGAAACGTGACTGCGAATTCACTTGTGGGTTCTATTGGTGTCTTCTCGGAATTGTCAGCAAGAAAGGGACTTACTATACGTGCTGATGACTAGCACCAGTCTGGTTGTGCAGACATGGGTTTAGGTGTGATATCAGATCCTGTCCTGTTAACTGCAGACTGAGACACGCATGGTAACGTGGTACTTGGAGCACGTGCAGGGATTGTGGGCAGGGACGGGGGCGGTGGGCTCAGTGTGGGGATGCAGCAGGGGCTTACCTTCCTCTCCGGAGATTCGACCACTTTCCAGTCGGTGAGCTTCAGCTGGTGCAACTCATCGAACTTCATGCTGACATCCTGAACGGACAGCTGCAGCATGTCCCAGTAGCCGGCCAGATCTTGGGAGGTGGGCCTGGGCATGGCGCTGGGGTCCTGCCGGACACATGCACAGTTAGAGCTGTGGAGACCTCTGGGCAGGGCGGGGGAAGGGGCTGCTTTTCCCAATGAAGGGGGTCTGGGAGAAGCCTCTGTAATTAGAATTGGGTGCACATGCTCCTGAGGGCCCATGAGGATCTAGTGACAGTTTACATGAGTGTTTGCTGACAGTTAAAAAAAATCTGTGATGGAATTCCACCTGAGCTATTTCAAATCCTAAAAGATGATGCTGTTAAAGTGCTGCACTCAATATGCCAGCAAATTTGGAAAACTCCAGTACTGGAAAATGTGTTTTCATTCCAATCCTCCAAAAGGGCAATGTCAAAGAATGTTCATACTACCTCACAATTGCACTTATTTCACATGCTAGCAAAGTAATGCTCAAAATTCTCCAAGCTAGGTTTCAACAGTATGTGAACCGAGAACGTCTATATGTTCAAGGTGGATTTAGAAAAGGAAGAGGAACCAGAGATCAAACTGACAACATCTGTTGGATCATAGAGAAAGCAAGAGAATTCCAGAAGATCTGGTTCATTGACTACGCCAAAGTCTTTGACTGTGGATCACAACAAAGTGGAAAATTCTTCAAGAGATGGGAATACCACGACACCTGACCTGCCTCCTGAGAAACCTGTATGCAGGTTAAGAAGCAACAGTTAGAACTGGGCATGGAATAACAGTGTGGTTCAAAAGTCAGGAAAGGAGTACAGCAAGGGTGTATATTGTCACCCTGCTTATTTAACTTAAATGCAGAATACATTAAGAGAAATGCCGGGCTGGATGAAGTACAAACTGAAATCAAGATTGCCAGGGGAAATATCAATAACCTCAGATGTATAGATGACACCATCCTTATGGCAGAAAGTGAAGAAGAACTAAAGAGCCTCTTGATGAAAGTGAAAGACGAGAGTGAAAAAGCTGGTTTAAAACTCAACATTCAAAAAACGAAGATCATGGCATCCGGTCCCATCACTTCATAGCAAATAGATGGGGAAACAAGGGAAACAGTGACAGACTTTATTTTTGGGGGCTCCAAAATCACTGCAGATGGTGGCTACAGCCTTGAAATTAAAAGACCCTTGTTCCTTGAAAGAAAAGCTATGACTAACCTAGACAGCATATTAAAAAGCAGAGGGATTACTTTGCCAACAAAGGTCCATCTAGTGAAAGTTATGATTTTTCCAGTAGTCATGTATGGATGTGAGAGTTGGACCATAAAGAAAGCTGAGCACGGAAGAATTGATTATTTTGAACTGTGGTGTTGGAGAAGACTCTTGAGAGAGTCCCTTGGACTGTGAGGAGATCAAACTAGTCCATCCTAAAGGAAATCAGTCCTGAATATTCATTGGAAGGACTGATGCTGAAGCTGAAGCTCCAGTACTCTGGCCACCTGATGTGAAGAGCCAACTCATTAGAAAAGACCCTGATGCTGGGAAAGATTGAAGGTGGAAGGAGAAGGGGCCGACAGAGGATGAGATGGTTGGATGGCATCACCGACTCAGTGGACATGAGTTTGAGCAAGCTCTGGGAAATGCTGAAGGACAGGGAGGCCTGGCGTGCTGCAGTCCGTGGGGTCTCTAAGAGTTGGACATGACTGAGCAATTGAACACCAACAGACCTGAAAAGTCCGCATTGTGTGTGATTCCAGTTGTAGGACATGCTGGAGAGGGCACAACTACGGAGACAGGAAAAAGATGAGAGGCGGCTAGGGGCTGAGGGGACACAAGGAGTGACCAGGGGGAGCACAGAGGATTCTCAGGACCATGAGGCCGCTCTGCGTGTCACTGTCCTGGTGGACACGTGTCATATATTTGTCTAAATCCACAGACTGTCCAACACCAGGAGTGAGCCCTGATGGAAATCGTGGACTCGTAGTGATGGTGATGGTTTGTGCGGGTTCATCAGTCGTGACACACGGACCATCTGGTGGGGATGCTGATAGTGGTGGGGCTGGTGTGTGGCAACCGGGAGTACGTGGCATTTTCTCTGTATTTTTCACCCAGTTTTGCTGTGAATTTACAATGGCTCAAAAAATGTATATTAACGTGGTTGAAAAATGGGCAGAGGATCTATCTTCCAAGGAAGACATACAGATGGCCACCGGGCACATGAAAAGATGCTCAGCATCACTAATCACCAGAGAAATGCACAGCAAAACCACAGTGGGGTATCACCTTGCACCCGTCCCAGTGGCCATCATCAGACAGGAAGTAACAAGCTTTTGAGGATGCAGAGAGAAGGGAGCCCTTGTGTGCTGCTGGTGGGAACACAGACTGGTGCAGCCACTATGGAGAACAGTATGGAGTATCCTCACAAATTCAACATGCAGCTAGCACACAACCCAGCGGTGCACTCCTGGGTATTATCCAAAGAAATGAAACACTAATTCAAAAAGACACACGCACCCCCCACATTCACTGCAAAACTATTTACAATAGCCGAGACATGGAAGCAGCCGAAGTGTCCTTCAGTAGAGAGGATGTCATGCACATATATACTGAAATACTACTCCAGTGTAACAAAGAATGAAATCTTGAAATCTGCAATAACATGTAAGTCAAACAGAAAAAGAAAAATGCTGTATGACTTCACTTGTATGTTGTGAAATATAAAAATCAAAACAAATGAACAAACATAACAAGACGGAAACAGAGTCATAGATACAGAGAACAAACGTGTTTGCAGAGGGAACTGGGGATGGGGCTAAGAAATAAGTTCGGGAGATAAGGAGGTACGGACTGCCAGCTGCAAAATAAGAGAGTCATGGGAATGAAACTTACAGTGTGGGAATCCAGGAATAATTGTGCAGCCTCTTTGTATGGTGACATATTGTAACTAGACTTATCGTGTTGATCAGTTTGAAACATCAAATCACTATGCTGTGCATCGGGAACTAACATGGTGCTGCATTTCAAAAAATAAAGAAGCAAACTCATAGAAAAAGGGACCAGATTTGTGGTTATTAGAGGGAGGCATGGGGTGGGAGGAGGGGGAACGCGATGAAGGTGGCCAAAGGTACGAACTTCCAACAACAGGATACACCAATACTAAGAATGTGAGGTACAGCACGATAAATACAGTCTGCACTGCTGTTCCTAATATGAAAGCTGCTAAGACAGTAAATCCTGAAGTCTCTCATCACAAGGAAAGTTACATTTTTCTACCTCTTTGTGTACCCACAAGACGTGATGGATGTTCTCTAAGATTATGGTGACAATCATTTCATGATACCAGTCAGATCACGGTGCTGCACCCCCTACACTTATCCAGTGCTGCATGTTCATTGTATCTCAACACAACTGGGAGAAAATGGAACCTGGGGACGGTGGCGCCTGTTAAGGTTTTGATGCCTGGACAGTTCTGGCAGCTGAGGCCCTCTGGTTCTGGGCGCCTGTGGGGTTCCTGGGCAGGGTCTGTGGTGGTGCTGGTGGTGGGGGGCACTGGGGAGGGGGGGCCTGTTTCCTTCTGTCCTCTGAGGGGTCTCAGCCCTGCTTCTGAAGGTCAGAGACACCCTACGTGTGCACCATGGATGCCGTTGCCCTGGCTTGGAGGGAGGGCTTGGCAGGTCAGGTTCCTGCCCTGGGAGGACAGCTGATGCCACCGAGTGGTGCACGGGCAGCCAAGGGTGGATGTGGCCCCAAGACGCGTTTGCTCCTGCATGTGCTTATCAGGGCACTGATCCATTCACGGAGCCCCACCCTCGTGAGCTTTCCCCCCACAGTCCCCTCCTGTCACCCCCACCGGGCCAGGACTCGACGTGTGAATGCTGGAGGACACAGATGTCTAGTCCTGGTTCCGTGCCCACACCCACTAGGCCACTCTCTGGGCCCTGTCCATCCTGCCTAATGTGACCGGATGGCAGCTGTGCTGAACTGCTGGGAGGGGGTCAGAATCGCCGTCTGAGCCACTTGCACACAAAGCCTCCATTTTCCACTCTGAGTGAGAATTGCAACCCCCGGCGGCTGTTGACTGTGTGAGGACCATTCTCCACTGAGCCACCAGGGGGCGACCTGGTGTGCAGACCGAAGAGCCTGATGGGCAGGTGCAGGGTCGCACACAGGTTCAGGGTTGGATGAGGTCACGTACAGGGTCAGAGCGAGGTGCAGGGTCAGGGTCAGGGTCAGATACAGGGTCAGGCTCAAGCTCAGGGACGGGTCAGGGTCATGTCAGGGTCAGGTGTGGGAGGGTTCGTCAGGTCGCCAGACCTGGGTTGTCATGCACTCGCCTGAGTTTGAGCTCAGCTGCCGCTTGTGAAGGAAAACAGTGAAGGCCTTGCTCTGAGCTGTGCCTTGCAGGTGATGGGGTTTGGGGGGACCAACAGGGGCTCCCTGGACGTCTGGGGCTGGCAGGGTGCTCCTCCCCGACAGTGGGTCCTGAGCCGCGTGTCCTCCTCCTGGAGGATGAAGCCGGCACAGCGACCCCTCCTCCCCTCCCCACCCCCCACAGGGGCAGGTGTGAAGGGCCTGCATGTGTCTGAGGACCACGTCACCCAAGAGTGAACTCCGGGGTCACTGGGCCTCCGCTCTGGGCACTGAGGGGCAGAGGCCATGGTCATGGTAGACCCCAGCACGGTCAGGGCCTTGCTCTGTGTCCTCTACTCCTTTCTGGGAGGTGTGGCTATATCTGTGTCCCTGGACACTCACACGCCCTGGTCTGTTTGTAAGCCTCGTCTGTCACATCAAGGTGGGCCAGGCCAGTCTCCTCCCCCAGCAAGTGCACAGAGCTGTTCATCCCTGTTGACTGCACGCAGGGCCCCAGGGTGCTATCTGGCCCCAGCATGGGAGGTCCTGGGATGTGGGCTCAGATGCTTTGTGTTCTAGAACATTCTCCTGGAGCTGTGTGTCCTGAGAAGGGCTGAGGAGAGACCATGGTCTCATTCAAGTGCAGCGTTAGATCAGCGGTCTGTGTGTGACTCCATCTCTCCCAGCTCTGAGGGTGCTGAGCCGCTGGCCCTAGGGCCACAGGGGTCCACCCGCTAGTGTCAAGGGCAGGCCCTTCCCAGAGTCCATCCTCAACAGCCAGTGGGTCTGACTCACTCCCTGGGGCCATTCCTTTGACTTAGAACTAGAGCTGCCAATGAGGACAGTGTGGTTTTGATGAGCAGGGCCCTGCCGGCACTTTCAGCCCCTCTGCTGACGGTCTGCCCAGAGCCCAGCAACCTCCTCCAAGTGCTCCGGGGCTTTTGGTCCAATGGAGGGCACACGAAAAGGAAGTGGTCATGCCAGACCTCCTGTGGCCAACACAAAGTGCAATCTGACGTGTGTAAGAGGTGTCAAGGATGTGACACTGGATAATTCTCAGGTCTAATACCAGCTACATCTGGCAGAGAAGACGTGCATTGCTCACAGCTGGAAGACTGTTACTGTGCTACATGGAGGTTCCTGAAGACGCGGACAACCCTCCCATCGGCTCAGTGGAACAAGGACCACGCCCCCTGGTGGCCTCAGTCAGTCCTCAGAGATGGCGATGGGGTGGGGCTGGGGGCAGGACACACCTGGGGGACGGGAGAGCCGAGTGTTTCTACAACTGCACATTCCTTTGAGGGACCCTAAGCCTGCCGTGGTGTTGGAGAAGACTCTTGAGAGTCCCTTGGACTGCAAGGAGATCCAACCAGTCCATTCTGAAGGAGATCAGCCCTGGGATTTCTTTGGAAGGAATGATGCTAAAGCTGAAACTCCAGTACTTTGGCCACCTCATGCAAAGAGTTGACTCATTGGAAAAGACTGATGCTGGGAGGGATTGGGGGCAGGAGGAGAAGGGGACGACAGAGGATGAGATGGCTGGATAGCATCACTGACTTGATGGACGTGAGTCTGGGTGAACTCTGGGAGTTGGTGATGGACAGGGAGGCCTGGCGTGCTGCTATTCATGGGGTCACAAAGAGTCGGACACGACTGAGTGACTGAACTGAACTGAAGCCTGCCTATTCCCCGCTCTTAAATGTTGATTGTAACTTCACGGCATAGGCGACCAGGTGCTAACGCTTTAAATCTCATGATGCACTTGGATGGGATTAATGGAAAATATTGGAGAAAACATTCTTTTTAATGATCCTGATGAAAAGGGATGAATTGGCAACTCTGACGTGCTAGGCTGCCTACGTGTGGAAGAACATGCTGCAAACTCACAGGCCTCCTTGTGAATTTAAGAACGGAGCAAAACAAGACCGAGGCACCGTGACCTGCTGCTTGTATGTTAATGAAAATGTCTGGTCTGAAAGAGGTCAGTGTATGGATTATAAATAAAAATGCATAAAAGAGGTTGTAAAGTAGTGTGAATACCATTGAGCTATTACTCTTCAATGACTTTCTCCAAATAATTATTGTTTCTCCAAAATAATATTGGTGAGTACTTTCTTTGGTCAGATAAGGAAAAGTATGTGTGTTATGATACATATTTATATTTATTGATAGAGTGCCTGATGAACTATGGACGGAGGTTCGTGACATTGTACAGGACACAGGGATCAAGACCATCCCCATGGAAAAGAAATGCAAAAGAGCAAAATGGCTGTCTGGGGAGGCCTTACAAACAGCTGTGAAAAGAAAAGAAGCAAAAAGCAAAGGAGAAAAGGAAAGATATAAGCATCTGAATGCAGAGTTCCAAAGAATAGCAAGGAGAGATAAAAAAGCCTTCTTCAGCGATCAATCCAAAGAAATAGAGGAAAACAACAGAATGGGAAAGGCTAGAGACCTCTTTAAGAAAATTAGAGATACCAAGG
This sequence comes from Bos indicus x Bos taurus, assembly GCF_003369695.1. Lineage (NCBI taxonomy): Eukaryota > Metazoa > Chordata > Mammalia > Artiodactyla > Bovidae > Bos > Bos indicus x Bos taurus. The sequence continues at coordinate 1,227,685 of NC_040102.1, read as the reverse complement.
GAACATTTCATGCAAAGATGGGCTCGATAAAGGACAGAAATGGTATGGACCTAACAGAAGCAGAAGATATTAAGAAGAGGTGGCAAGAATACACAGAAGAACTGTACAAAAAAGATCTTCATGACCCAGATAATCACGATGGTGTGATCACTCACCAAGAGCCAGACATCCTGGAATGTGAAGTCAAGTGGGCTTTAAGAAAGCATGACTATGAACAAAGCTAGTGGAGGTGATGGAATTCCAGTTGAGCTATTCCAAATCCTGAAAGATGATGCTGTGAAAGTGCTGCATTCAATATGCCAGCAAATTTGGAAAACTCAGGAGTGGCCACAGGACTGGAAAAGGTCAGTTTTCATTCCAATCCCTAAGAAAGGCAATGCCAAAGAATGCTCAAACTACCGCACAATTGCACTCATCTCACATGCTAGTAAAGTCATGCTCAAAATTCTCCAAGCCAGGCTTTAGCAATACGTGAAATGTGAACTTCCAGATGTTCAAGCTGGTTTTAGAAAAGGCAGAGGAACCAGAGATCAAATTGCCAACATTTGCTGGATCATGGAAAAAGCAAGAGAGTTTCAGAAAAACATCTATTTCTGCTTTATTGACTATGCCAAAGCCTTTGACTGTGTGGATCACAATAAACTGTGGAAAATTCTGAAAGAGATGGGAATACCAGACCACCTGACCTGCCTCTTAAGAAACCTATATGCAGATCAGGAAGCAACAGTTAGAACTGGACATGGAACAACAGACTGGTTGCAAATAGGAAAAGGAATACGTCAAGGCTGCATATTGTCACCCTGCTTATTTAACTTATACGCAGAGTACATCATGAGAAATGCTGGGGTAGAAGAAGCACAAGCTGGAATCAAGATTGCCGGCAGAAATATCAATAACCTCAGATATGCAGATGACACCACCCTTATGGTAGAAAGTGAAGAGGGACTAAAAAGCCTCTGATGAAAGGGAAAGAGGAGAGTGAAAAAGTTGGCTTAAAGCTCAACATTCAGAAAACGAAGATCATGGCAGCTGGTCTCATCACTTCATGGGAAATAGATGGGAAACAGTGGAAACAGAGTCAGACTTTATTTTTTTGGGCTCCGAAATCACTGCAGATGGTGACTGCAGCCATAAAATTAAAAGACGCTTACTCCTTGGAAGGAAAGTTAGGACCAACCTAGATAGCATATTCAAAAGCAGAGACATTACTTTGCCAACAAAGGTCTGTCTAGTTAAGGCTATGGTTTTTCCAGTGGTCATGTATGGATGTGAAAGTTGGAATGTGAAGAAAGCTAAGCGCCGAAGAATTGATGCTTTTGAACTGTGGTGTTGGAGAAGACTCTTGAGAGTCCCTTGGACTGCAAGGAGATCCAACCAGTCCATCCTAAGGAGATCAGTCCTGGGTGTTCATTGGAAGGAATGATGCTGAGGCTGAAACTCTGATACTTTGGCCACCTCATGTGAAGAGCTGACTCATTGGAAAAGACCCTGATGCTGGGAGGGATTGGGGCAGGAGGAGAAGGGGACGACAGAGGATGAGATGGCTGGATGACATCACTGACTCGATGGACGTGAGTCTGAGTGAACTCCAGGAGTTGGTGATGGACAGGGAGGCCTGGCGTGCTGTGATTCATGGGGTCGCAAAGAGTCAGACACGACTGAGCAACTGAACTGAACTGAACTGAATATTTATATATGTAAGTATTCATGTTAGAATATATATATATGTGTATGCTGCTGCTGCTACTGCTAAGTCGCTTCAGTCGTGTCTGACTCTGCGACCCCATGGACTGCAGCCTACCAGGCTTCTCCGTCCACGGGATTTTCCAGGCAAGAGTACTGGAGTGGGTTGCCATTGCCTTCTCCTATATAATGAATATATATACTCCTTTTGATTTTCAGGAAGATCAGAACCAAGTTTAGTGTTCACTCCTGACTGTAACACAAAGCCGGGACTGCTCCTGGAAGCCCCTGCCGGTCTCTCTCAGTGTTGGTTGCTCACGTGTTTCTATTGGAGCCACCTCCTGGTGCTGCCTTCACTGTGACATCCCCATGGCACGATTCACACCTGTCCCCCTGCCCGGGGTCCCCAGGAGCAGGCCAGTGGCCAAGAACACTCTTGTGGCTGGGTGCCCGCCGCCCTCTGCCCACCACGCTCCTCCCTTGCCCACAGCCGAGGCCTCTCTGCTTTGGCCCCCAGAGCTGTGCGCGTCCCTGTGCTTCACCAGGCCATGCTCCCGGAGCAATCCTTCACAGCAGACAGGGCAGAGGTGAGGGCGGAGAGAGCGGTCGCCTGGCCTGCTGACCTGTGCCCAAGGGTCTTGAGGGGGCACTCACCATGTTCTGCTGGCAGAGCCAGTAAAACTGCTGGAACTTCTGGGACATCAGCAGCTGGGCGCTCCCCACGGCGCTCCGGATCTTGCCAAGGACTGTGGACACACACAGGGTTATGGGTGGGTCGGCAGGGGCCAGGAGAGGGGTGCCACGCTAGGCGGCCTTCCCGCTGCAGCTCCATGTCCTCGAATGTGTGCGGTCGTGTCCGACTGTGGCCCCACAGACTGTGCCCCCCAGGTGCCTCTGTCTGTGGGATTCTCCAGGCAAGAACACTGGAGGGGGTCGCCATGCTGTCCTCCAGGGGATCTATCTTCCCTACTCAGGGATCAAACCCTTGTCTCCTGCATTGGCAGGTGGGTTCTTTACCACTGAGTCACCTGGGACGCCGTTATCCTCGGTCACCAGAGGTGAAATTTTTGAGCTTACTGTGTGGAATGGCCACCATTGAGCCCTCTTTCCATCTGGTCCATCCTGATCCATGAAAGAAATTCAAAGATGACCAAATACCGACTATCGGGACACCTCAGTGTGGGGGGAAATTTACCTTTGAAAGGTCCTCTAGCCCACCCAGCCCTCCAGGGGTCAGTTGGGTGGCAGGGACCCTGGCCCCTCACATCAGGAAGGGTGCATGAGGACATCCTGCCTCAGGCACTTGGGGGCCAGCTCACCAGGGCTGTCAGGAGCAGCGAGGGTCAGTTTAATCTACGAATGATCTCAAGTTGTAAGATCTTAATTAATCAAAGTGAAAGTGAAAGTGAAGTCGCTCAGTCCTGCCCGACTCTTTGCTACCCCGTGGACAGTAGCCTGCACCAAGCTCCTCTGTCCATGGGATTTTCCAGGCAAGAGTACTGTAGTCGGTTGCCATTTCCTTCTCCAGGGAATCTTCCGACCCAGGGATTGAACCCAGGTCTCCCGCATTGTACACAGACGCTTTACTGTCTGAGCCACCAGGGAAGTCCATAATTAATATGCTGGTAATCTTTCTTTTGCCCAGTTTGAATCCCTAAGTCATCACAACTATCCAGTAAGTGGCTAAATCCTTTCCACTGACAAAGCTGTATTACTTACTTTTTAAAAGTAATTAATCAAAGGGTGCTTTAAAAAAGTAAGTCATACAGCTTTGTCAGTGGAAAGGATTTAACCACTTACTAGATAGTTGTGATGACTTAGGGATTCGAACTGGGCAAAAGAAAGATTTCCGGCATGAAAATTTTGGTAAACCCCCCGCCCACTTCCTGCAAGTGCCTCCTCACATCCCATCATTCTGCCCCAATCCTGGCCTGTGTGAACATCATCATTTCAGAAATAACAGCTTTGGGAGACCCGAACTCCCATGATTCTCAGAGGCACTTAGGAATCTGGAGGCCAAAGCTTCTGGCCTCTGTGCCTGGGCCCTTGTCTCTGGGGTTCGGTCTAAGCGGCCACCCCCAGCTACTCCCCTCTGAGGGCAAATGTGTCCTCTCTTGAGTCCCCTTCAAGACCTGCACAGCACAGATAACAACCAGCTACACAGAGCCCCTGACGTCACACGTGGGTCCAGCTTGTCTCCAGCCCGGGGAAGAGGGGAGCCTTCTGAGGCAAAGGTCTTAGCCTGGAGCTCGTCTGGCATGAAGCGGACACTGAACTGTCACCTCCAACAGGGTGTTTCAGTACTTGTGGACTGTTGACTTGTGGCTCAGTCTGGAGAAGAGCCCAGAGGGCTCTTCAGCACGTGGGTCCCTTGGCAGGGGTCTGGCTATGGGCAGATTCAGGGGGTGAGGCGTGGGGCCCGAGACCTGGCATTTCCACAGGGGTGTAGCCCACGTCCAGAGAGGTAAACTCAGTTTCTCTAGCTTTCTCCCCAGTTTCCCCAAACACTGCTAATTTTGATAGGCAGCCTCCAAAATAATGAGTTGAGACTCATTCAGGGCAAGCTAGAAACCGGCCACAAGGACTCTGACTCCTGGGCCACAAGCCACTGAGACCCCAGTTCCTGGCCTCCCCCAGGGGGTGGGGCTCACGGACACAGCGGGGGCCTCGGTGCACAGGCGGCCAAGCGCCATGAACTGGAACCGGAGTCCTCGAAATCAAACGTGTCTGTGAGGGGTGCCGAGGATGCGTCCTACTGGGACAGAAAGCAGCCATGGAACAGAAGGCCCAGGGCACCACAGTGCTTACAGGGTGAGCACCTGGCCCCGGACAGCGTGTTCATCGCGTGGTGTTCTCCTGGGGTCGGGGAGCGGGTTAACGGCCTGAAACGCTCCTGAGTTTGCCTGCATTTTCTGACTTGTCCGGATTGCTGTTCCCCAAAGCTTGATTGTGACGACTTGCACACACAGAGAACTTGAAACAAAGTACCATCAGCACCTCTGCTCCATCACTTGGAATCACCATCTATGTGTGTGTGTCTTTCTGACCCTCTTGGAGATGAGCTGTAGTCAGCACCTCGCTCACCAAGCACCCTGCACAACCACAGAGCCACAGCCCTTCCTAAGAAACCAATACTTCCCTGCTGCTGCTGCTGCTAAGTCACTTCAGTCATGTCCGACTCTGTGCGACCCCATAGACGGCAGCCCACCCGGCTCCCCCGTCCCTGGGATTCTCCAGGCGAGAACACTGGAGTGGGTTGCCATTTCCTGCATTAAAGTGAAAAGTGAAAGTGAAGTCGCAAAGTCGTGTCCGACCCTCAGCGACCCCATGGATTGCAGCCTTCCAGACTCCTCCATCCATGGGATTTTCCAGGCAAGAGTACCAGAGTCTAATACCACCCAATTCTCAGTTGCTTCTAAAATGTGAAGAGTTAAAACTGTAACTTTTAATACCAGTGAGTTCACTAGATAATACCGCGACATCCTTTCAGACTTAAACAAAACAGAAAGCGGTCTTGTCAGCGTCCTGACGCCGGCTGCAGGGGGCCTTGGCCCCTGACCCCCTGGCCTGCTCACCTCCCCCATCTCTGGGCAGTGGAGGGGACACAGGGCAGGAAGGCAGAGGGGCTGGAGCACAGCCTGGAAGGGCTGAAAATACTTCCCACCTGGTTCACACTTCGGTCCCCAAACTGAACATGTTTGATTTCCACTTGTAAACCCTTGTAACTTGCAGGACTGACGAAAACCTTTAAAGAGACTTGTTTTAACCAAATGGTCACTGTAGGAATATATAGAAGTGACTCACATATAAATGCATTTTTTTTTTTCACTGACGCTATGTTTCCTAAAGTGGTAATTAAAAAGTCAATCAGTTAAACCAAATGGCACTGTAAGTGGCACAAAGTAAAACAAACAAAAAGAAACTCCCCAAAACAGTGTGCTTTCTGAAATAAAAGTTTCCAGAGTCACATACATCTTACTCCACAGGTTCATAGGAAAGATGAACAGCACGAGGAACTCAACAGTGTGGTCGTCTGTGAGGTGTGACGTCCTCAGCGTCTGTGACGCTGGACTTTTAGTCCCCATTTTTCACATCCTTCTTAAAATGCACCTCAATGGAAGTATTAATATACAATACTTCAGTTAATAAACTTCAGCACAACGTGGATGGGGGTGATGTCTGGGTGGAGACTTATTATAAAGGGTATACACTGATTATTGCTTGAGAGAGGTAAGGAATGTCAGAGTGTAGCTAATGGCCTGATGACTAATGGCAGGCGATTTGTGCTCATCAATGTGGATGGCTCTATCTGATACCTATAATGTAAATAATAGCTTCCCACAATTGCAAAGAATTTGAGGCGAAAATTCAATTTATTCTTTTCTACTATCCTTCTCTAATTCTGTCATAGTTTAGCCACTTTCTTTCAAGAGCTACAGATAAGGGCTCATGCTCATCAGAATGGAAATTTACAAAGAACCTGAGACAACCCAGGCCTTTGATGTACAAAGAAATTTGATTAACTGACTTGCTCCTTTAATTTATTTTTCACGCCTGTTCTACAATTTCCAACTCCACCTAAATTTACTATGAAGTGCCAGGGCAACACTGACACTATTCTTTTGAAATTCGAGGTGGGGTTTTCTAGAATTTGCACACAGTTTGAGGTGGTCACTTGGAGATCCATGACCAGGCGGATTTTGGATTCCCTCCTGACCCAGGCGTGGGGACGCGTGCGTTCACAAACCCCCGGTGAAGCCTCAGGCTTTGTCACCTTCCTGTTTCTCGAGCACATGCTTCCTCTCAGGCTCGGTTTGCCGCGGCGCTGGTGGCTGGGGTGGCCCATGCGCTGACCACACCCTCAGCTGTCAGAGGTGGCAGCCTTGGGCTTGCGGGGTGACTGGGCGGGGTCCCTGGCGGAAGCGGCGGTGCTCAGAGCCGTCCCCGATTCTGGCCTTCAGTGTGTGGACTTCCGGGCAAACTGCAGGCTCAGGGCAGTCTCCCTGTGGCCCGTCCTCCTCATCCGCCTTGGTTCCCGAGTCCCCCGGGTCACTGTGATTACTGCCAACGGCACTCTGCCTGAGCCGGACACCTCCACACCCAGAGAGCGTGGCACCTCCAGGGAAGGAGGTCTGGGAGACCCGCCCGCGAGCATCGAACCCCAGCTCTGGCAATGACGTGTTCGACTGAGGATGGGGGACCCCCAGATAATGATGTCTCCTGGTGCTGTGTGTCTGGCCGGGGGGTGTTCAGATCAGCAGCTCTGGGGCAGAGTTGTTTGGGGGCAACAGAGCAGCCCAGCACCTCTCCAAAGACCCACCGCTCAGTTCCCCAGGCCATCCATCTTTTTACAAACCTGCTGAGTAAGATCTTTGTGGCTCTGGAAACTTCCATTTCAGAAAACATACCTTTTTTATTTTTATTTTTTTTACTTTATGCCACTTACCCATTTGGTTAAGTGGCATAAAACCGCAAACCACTCGTGTAGCGGTGGTTTACAATCCCTGCAGAGTATCTGTTTATGTATTAAGCTGCTTTAACATGACTTAACTTATACCAGTATTTAATGGTTCTCATGATGTTTTTGGAGAAGGCAATGGCACCCCACTCCAGTACTCTTGCCTGGAAAATCCCATGGACGGAGGAGCCTGGTAGGCTGCAGTCCATGGGGTCGCTAAGAGTCGGATACGACCGAGGGTCTTCACTTTCACTTTTCACTTCCCTGCACTGGAAAAGGAAATGGCAACCCACTCCAGTGTTCCTGCCTGGAAAATCCCATGGACGGAGGAGCCTGGTAGGCTGCAGTCCATGGGGTCGCTAAGAGTCGGATACGACTGAGTGTCTTCACTTTCACTTTCACTTTCCTACATTGGAAAAGGAAATGGCAACCCACTCCAGTATTCTTGCCTGGAGAATCCCAGGGACGGGGGAGCCTGGTGGGCTGCTGTCTATGGGGTCGCACAGAGTCGGACACGACTGAAGTGACTTAGCAGCAGCAGCAGCAGCAGCAGCAGCATGATGTTTTTATTAACCGTAGAGAGCTGAGTGAATCTGATTTGTTCGATCAATTCAGTGAGCTGTGGTTATAAAATAATAGCTTGGGAGAAAAGTTATCTCACATAATGGAAATTTCAAAATTCGGAGCTCAGGGTTTTGGTTCAACAGCCATTTAATTTAATCTTCACTCTTTAAAAGGACGGTAACCAAGAAACGTGTACCTGTGCTTAAAGTGAGGAGTGGAATGGAAAGTTACCGTACCTTTAAACATTACTAGGGAATCACTTAAACGTGACCAATATGGTGCTTGGTTAATGTGTGGAGCATGCAGTTGAGATTCAAATTAAGTGTTCTCTCACCTTTGCCACAAAAAATAGAGCTCGGTAATTAAGAAATTGAGAAAAATCACAGAAAGGCTCGGGTAGACCTGTTCGCTGCTCTTTGCATCTGAGGCTCCTAGAGATGTGATTTCACATAGTTATGAAACAGTGGTGGGAAAACCCTGCAGAGTTCTGGTGACTGAGCTGGTGTCTGTGGGAGGGGCCCCCCCGCCTGGCGGAGGGCAGTGTCAGGGTACACGGGGTTTTACACGCTGTGCTGTGCAGAGGGGTGAGTAGGGGTGGAAGCACCCTGTGTGTGAAGACTGCCCCCCTTCAGACTCCCACCGCCGAGGCTTCTGCTGGGCACTGCCAGCAGACTCTCAGTGCATCCGGGCACCGCTGGAGGATGGTCAGCGCATCCGGGCACCGTCTGTGGATGGTCAGCATGGCTGGGCACTGCCAGCGGACAGTCAGTGTGTCAAGTGTGATCGCCCAGGAGCCTAAGACGGGGCAGAGCTCCAGGAAAATGCAAAGCCACCCCCACCCTTGAGAAGGGCGTGTGCCCACATGCATGTCCCCAGGGACGACAGAGCCAGGGGCTCCGGGAGGTCAGGACCAAGCTCCCCACGGCAGGGGCAGAATCCATGTCTGAGGGAGGGCCTTCCTGGAGGGTCTCCGGCCTGGCTCTCTGCCCCTGCTCTTGCCCTCACATTGGCCCGCCTGCCTGACTGGTCTACCTGCCCTCAAGGTCCGCCCAGATGCCGCCGCCACCAGGAAGACTTCTCAGACTGCTGGCAGCATTTGCCGGACTTCGGGGTGTCTATAGCACTGCGTCTGCATTGCTCTTACCACAGGCATGTTCCTCACTCACTATAAATGCCTCTGTCCTGGTCTAACCCACTCTGAGGTCCCTGCAGTGTCTGTGCTGCACGTTCATCGGTGTCTCCACCTGCAGTCTCTGGGACGGCTCCTAGCATGTACTCAGCAAATGCCTGCTGGGGCTTTACAGGACACAGAGTCCAGGAGAAGATCCCAAAGTGCAAAAAAGGTGAAAAAAACTTGTGTAGAGAAATGCAGCTGACGGACAGCAGAAACCCCCCTTCCTCTGCCCGGCTGACGGAGAAACATGTTCTCCAGATGCTGATAATAAGACAACGACAACCTAGGTGACAGGATCTTACTGTTGATCTGGGTCACTGCAGATCATCAAATCAATCATACACAGGATGTTCACGGCATTACTTCCAGGATTTTCCTGACCACCCCCAGTGACAAGAAAATCATAACTTATCATGAGAAGGCTTCAGCGCTGGGGACTTTTAATGTCACCTCTTAATTTCCAGGGTCTAAGGCACAAACCAAGTGTGTATTTTATTGCTCAGGGATCCTCTCTGGAGCACAAATGAGGATGACGGTTGCAGAGAATCACAGTGAAGTAAATGGCCAGGGATGGGGCATGGCGTTTTCTGAACAGCAGAAGACACTCCATCACTAGCTAGGGGGTTAGTCACTTACCATCTCCAGCTTTTCTCTGATACAAAGCCAAAGCAATTTCTTTTAACACAGGATGGTCACGAGTCTAGAAAATGGTTGAACTGTTGCCCATCGTCATTGCCAAAATCCAGCACGTGGAGCCTGAGATAACCTGCAGTCCCAAGACCCCTGCAGGCCGGAGCCATCCTGCTATCCAGCACACAGCACGGAACAGAAGGATGCCCGTCAATATTTCAGCCACTGCTTTTCTGTTTGTTCGCTAGCATCTTAGCTTGGGTGGGGTATGCTGGGAGCCCATGCACTTTAATTTACTCAGGGATCAAAGGGATTGTCCTCATGGATTTCATTCGCCATGTGCTCATTTCATTTATGGAAACCTGGCGAGTGTGTTCAGGACTCAGCAGACACCTGCCTCTTACCTTCCTCCACGAGGTCGTTCTCCTCGGCTTCCCTCTCCATCTCCTTGCACCAGCCTTCCATCCGCTTCGTCTCTGTGTGCAGCAGCTTCAGGAACCACGCGCCGTCCCTGTGGCACGGAGACACGCGCCCGCCGTCCACTGCGTCCAGGGACGGCTCCAGCCAGGGGTCGGGAGGGGGCAGGTTGGCAGTGTCCACGGGGGTCCGATAGTCCTCCCGGTAACTGAAGAGCCCCTGGGTCCGGACGGTGCGCACCGCCCCGTACTGCGTGGGGGTGCTGGGCTCCGAGTGCCTCTGGAAGGAGGACCCGAACTGCAGGCCCTTGTCCTCCGTGGTGACGTGTCCTGGGAAGCCCTCCAGCTCCAGGTCCGCCTGCACCCCGGCTGTCACGCTGTTGGAGCGCTTGAAGCGTCCGTGTCTGCGGGGGGCGGGGGCAGGGGAGACAGACAGGAGCTTGCTGGAGATGACCCTGAGCCGCAGAGCCCAGCTTACACATCCAGAGCATGCTAGGCCGCACCCCAGCCTCATGGCAGAGACGAGCGTTTTCATCTTTGTTATCAGCACACTGGTGTTTCATCTGTGTGAGAGCCTTATTTGACTTTGTAAAGAATGAAACTCTAACTTTAGCTTTAAAGCTTCAATGGCTAAATGATGCCCACTGAAGACTTAAGTTTACCACAATGTGGCTTAATCTATCCCTGAAACCACTGTCTTGCGGTGGTTACCTGACTTTCAGAAACACGTGACAGGCTTACACATTTCTGTGTGTATGGATGTAAAATGAAGCCCCACTGCTTCTTCCAAGTACATAATTCTTTTAAGTAATAACATCTGTGTCTTGTTGAGTTCTGGTGGCTATTCATATCATATTTCAGGACATAAGCTTCCTCTCTCTGAATGCTGCAGCATCATCCAGTTATATCTTTTATGTAAAATAATGAATCCAAATTCTGACTTCAGCAGGTGTTTAAAAAACATTTTCATTGTACGTATTTAAATGTAACTTATTCCTCATAGCCAGTTACTGAAAGGATTGGCAAGAATGAACTTATAGCTGGAGCCCAGATTTTGCTGGTGAGAACTGTGTGTGTGTGTGTGTGTGTGTCTGTATGCATGTGTGTCTCTGCGTGTGCATGCTTGGGTTTGCCTGTGTGCATGTGTGTCTATGTGTGCATGTATGTGTACACGTGTGTCTCTGTGTGTGCGTGCGTGCATGTATGTCTGCATACCTACACTCTGCCAAGCTACACAAGTTGGCTCCTCACCAACTGGACGCGCAGATGGCAGGCAGCTGTGTGTGCAGCTGGCTAATGGATCTGCCTTCACTGGAGGCAAAGGCGCTGAGAAAGAGCCACCAGCGGGGACAGGGGGCCGCAAGCCCAGGTCCCGGGGCAGAAGATGCGGTTTCTGAGAGGCTCCTGTCCTGGGGAAGCCATCAGTTCCCTGGCAGTCCACATCTTTGCAGGTTGGTCTAAAACCCTCACTGTGAGTGACTCACCAGGGTTTCAACAACCAGATGGTGCCTGGTGCTCACAATATGATATGCCCATAAAATTCTGTGTTTATGAAATTTACAAGATATGCTATTTTAAATATAAAATAGAATAATCACCCCATCCTCGTTACAAAAACAACACTCTTGTCGTGGACTTCTCTGTGTTGGGCAGTGTGAGGGCTTCTTTTGAAGCGCCAACATCTTAAGGATTCTTCAATCTTCTTTCACTCTCCCTCTCTCTGTGGTTGTACTGTTAACATCCTAAGGTGGGAAAACCTGCGCTGGCTTTACGCTCATCCTTTTTCCCCTTTGGGTAAAGGACTCTGGTGTTCAGAGCTGCCAGCCCCTCTGCTTTCACAGGTGGTAAGTTACTTTAGAAAAAGATGAGTGTCCGGCTGCTAGCAGAAACAAGGCTCAGAAGGATGCTAATTCATACCCGAATGATATCCACTGAGTTAGGGTTGGGGATATATGACCCTGTCTCCACGAACGGCATGAACCGTTGATGGCCAGTACTGTCCAGACACTTGCCATCATGTTTCTAACCCACAGCCCCGCTCAGAGGCCCCAGGAGTCGGGGATGGTTACCGTTTCTCATCTTCCACCTGGACGCCCACCGAGTGGTACTCCCGCAGCCCCCGGCTCTCCGTGTCGGAGTCTGTAGCTGTCTCCACCTAGCGCAACAGAGAACATCTTATTTTAGAACCAAGATGGGGACCTGGACCAGGGACTATTTGTGTGTGTGTGTTCATCTGCCATAATTAATTATGCATTTGTGTAATTAATGCAGAGATGCACTTGACCCAGGAAAACGACAACGGGAGGGAAATACACTAGTGCTGGTGTGATTATGTTGCTACAGTGTTTCATCAAACTGTGCATGACCCCCTAACTCAACGCTGAGCCTCCATCTTCTAAATGTATGCAAATAAAGTTGCTTTGCTTAGCTTGGGTGAAAAACAAGCTGTGTTGGATTGCATTATGAGAGGACTTAAAAGCTCTTGTCACATCCTGCAGGTACGGCATGAACCAGAGAGAGCTAACACAACACACGGGCTGTTGAATAGGACGGTGGTGATGACGGCCTCCACATACGTGACATACGGAAGAACTGAAGCTTTACCAGCCCCGGGCAACCCCTCCACCCGCCTCGACACAGCACCATCTGCTCACGGGTTGTGCCCAGGGCAGGGCAATGCCACAACAGAACAGAAAGCGTGCACTCCACACACAGTCCTTACGGTGGCTGCGTCTGCCGAGAAGTCTCCCCGAGCCCAAGGAAGCATTTGTGGTGCAACGTTAACTCACGAGAGAACTCTAGTAGTGCACAGTTTCTAAAAAATAACCAAAACTCCAAAAGCAAACAATCTTCCTGCTCCCAAACTTGCAGTATGAAAAGTCTGCCCCAGAAGAGTAAATATATGACCTTGAGTAAATATATGACTAAACAACCAAAGGTCAGTTTAGTCAAATGTTATCCCAGCTTCTATACTGTCCCTTTTCTTTTTTTTGCAAGAAACAGTACCTACTGTCTCAAAAGGTGTTTTGACTCCAGTCCACAAATGTCAAAACTAACCTGTCAAACAAACACATCTTATCTTAAAAATATTAGTGATCGTTGTAAGAGTAACACACAAACCATTAGACGAATACCTGTGACACCCTCTCCTACTAGTGATGAGAGAAGAGGTGCACTGGGCAATCGTGGCTGGCTAAGTCTTTGCTGCTGGGGGCTGACGCAGTTTGTGATGAAGAGCAGTTGTGCTTTAAGAGCTGGTGTTTGTTTTCTGCTGATCCTGCGCCAGGCACTGAGCTAGGAGCGGACAAGTGTCACCACAGCTGGTGCACATGATACCCTGGGTCCAGCCACATGGAACACTTGAGGAATCAGAGAAGGTGAGTAACTTGCCCAGGGGTGCACAGCTCGTAGCGGGCAGAGGCATGCTCAGTATCCGCTGTGGCCAGAATCAACACAGCCATGTGGAGACCCTGCAGCTCCTGGGATGGGGCCGGGTCGGGGGCGGCTCTGTGGAGCCTGGGGCAGTGGTGGCTCAGCAGTCAAGAAGCCACCTGCAAGGCAGGAGCCTCAGGAGACGAGGGTTCAATCTCTAGGCGAGGAAAATCCTCTGGAGGATGGCATGGCAAGCCACTCCAGTATTCTTGCCTGGAGAATCCCATGGACAGAGGAGCCAGGCGGACTACAGTCCATGGGGTCGCAAAGAGTCGGGCATGACTGAAGCGACTTAGCACACACGCACAGGAGGAAATGTGCTTGAGTAAAATTCCTAACCTGCTGGTAATCAGCACGTCTTTCTAGTTTCAAGTGGGTTATGGCTGACATAAATGTTACCTTGCTGGATGTGGACACTGTTGTTACCATTGTTTTACACAAAAAGATTACAATAAGTTAATATGTTAAAAACGTTGCCCATGTCACTGCAATATGAGCTGTCTGTGTTCTAGCTGCTGTTCCGTTCTATGACTATAACCTGATTTATTTAATTAGATAGAAGGCAATGGCACCCCACTCCAGTACTCTTGCCTGGAAAATCCATGGATGGAGGAGCCTGGTAGGCTGCAGTCCATGGGGTCGCTAAGAGTCAGACACGACTGAGCGACTTCACTTTCACTTTTCTCTTTCATGCATTGGAGAAGGAAATGGCAACCCACTCCAGTGTTCTTGCCTGGAGAATCCCAGGGACGGGGGAGCCTGGTGGGCTGCCGTCTATGGGGTCGCATAGAGTCGGACACGACTGAAGCGACTTAGCAGCAGCAGCAGTTTTCTGCCACTGTAAATAACGCTGTTGTAGATCTATGTCTGTGCATGTATATAATTTTGTGACTATATTCACAATCTCTGTGGTGGCAGGGGCAAAGGTATTCCATTTTGCCATTCTGATAGATATTCGTGAATTTGAGAGATACACAATATGGATGAAATTACTTCATTCATATAGTGTCAGGGAGACATTTGTATGGAAAGAGCACTAATTTTTATCATAAAAATGTTCAGAATATTTGTCTAAATTATTCTAGTCTAATTCTAGGATTCTAGTCTAAAGACGTTTCCTTGAATTCTAACATATTAAAAGGGGAAAGTAGGGGAAACAGGAGGACAGGATACTGGCCACACCGAGTAAGTACAGACTGCTCACAACACAGACACCCGTGCAGCTACGAGGGATGCTGCCGACGCAACACAGGCTCCGGAGCGGACATCAGCAGGTGGCGTGAACGATCCAATCAAGACGCATGTGCACACACAGAACACACACATCTGCACAGACAGAGAAAGTGACCACAAGGTGACCAGAACAACCAAAGTATCACAAAAGAATGTGTCTGCTTTTCTCTAGTGTGTACAGCTTCTCTTACGATTCTCTTCTTTTTACAGTGAATGAGAAAAATACAGCTTTTGGAGTCAAATTCTGCCACTTGCTGGCCATGTGACACTTAGGTACGTCTCAGATTCTATGGCTATTTTCTTCTTAATTTCAAAAGTGAGGGATCAGCAAACATGGGGTTAATGGGTGTGAAACTGTGTGGGAAGCCAGATTCAGGTAGGTTCTCCAAAGCAAATCTAACGCTCCCTCCCTCACCTCCACTTTTAAGATCCACAGATATAGTAACGATACATTAAGTTCAAGGAATATATAATACATTTTATAGATACTACCGTGGTTGTCCTATGAAACCATTCTAACAAAAAAAGGTCTCCGTTTTTCAGAAGGTAAAGGTGGAGGAGGATGTGGTCAAGTTGCATAAAGCCAGGACAAGCTAAATATTTATCAATTTCAGAAATCTTGGGAGGGCTTTATGAAGATGGGGAAAATCAAATTTAGGACAAAGGAAAGGAATTATTATTTTGCACAGTGGTAAGGAAATCAAAGGAATTTTTTCCGAAGAGAAAATCTTGATGAGAAGTGTAAAAGGATTATAAAAGTTTGAGAAATATAAGTACATATTCATCTTTACAAGAGCTACAATGTTCTAGGGGCTTCCCTGGCTCAGTGGTAAAGAATCTTCTGCCAAGTAGGAGACCTGGGTTCGATCCCTGGGTTGGGAAGATCCCCCTGAAGAAGGAAATGGCAACCTACTCCAGTATTCTTGTCTGGAGAATCCCATGGACAGAGAAGCCTGGTGGGTTACAGTCCATGGAGTCGCAAAGAGTCAGACACGACTGAGCAACTAAACAACAATAACAGCCAGGGTGAACTAGGCATGGAGAAGAAAGATGGAGTCGGCAGAACCTGTGTATGTGAGTGACCTCTCAGAGGCAGTGCTGATTGGAGGTGCCTGCTGGTGGACGGGGATGGAGCCTCCCTGTTGCCATGTGAGTGGTGGGCGCTGGGCTCCTGGAGCACCCGCCTCTTGTCCCTGGGCCATGACAGAGGGGTTGACACTGAGCCACGGGCCATTAAGAGCAGGGGAAGGGTGCACAAGAGAGTGCACGTGTGTGAGTGTGTACATGTGAGTGCACACCTGTGGTCGTGCATTTGTGTGCATGCATATGTGTGTACATGAGAGTGCAAACATGAAAGTGTGCACATGGGTATACTTGAGTGCACATCTGTGGGCATGCCTGTGTGTGCATGCACATATATGTATATGAGAGTGCACAGAGTGTGCATATGTATACACATGAGCTCACTTCTGTGGGCATGCATGTGTGCATGCACGTGTGTACACGAGAGCATACATGTGTGAGTGCATGTGTGTACATGTAAGTACGCACCTCTGTGTGCATGCTCATGTGTGCACATGAGCGTGTATGTGTGTGAGCACACACGTGTACACGTGAGCAATACCTGTGGATGTACATGTGTGTGCATGCTTGTGTGTATGCATGAGGATGCACATGAGAGTGTGCATGTGTGCAGCACACGTGTGACATGTGAGTGCATGTGTGTATGGCCCAGATTTTCAGAAAGTCATGGCTGATCACCCACAGCTGGAGGGACCAGAAAGCAGGAGGCTGTTAGTAGAATGTTGGCTGAGCTTTGATCTCGGGTTTTTGCTCTAAAGAAGCTCATCTTAGACTCTGCCTTCAAAGCCCACACAGCAAAGTGGGTGAGTTGCTCCCACATGGAGTCCCCACATTTTTCTTGGTGACCTACTATGAGTCCAATAGTTAAGAGGTGAACTGCCTCCCCTGCTCTGTGAGATGCTGGAAGCCCCAGCAGAAGCAGGCAGGAAGGTGGGGGGCTCGGGGGAATGTAACCTGCCCGGGACTCTTGGGTGTAGCCTTGGGGAGGATGTTTAAATCTAGTGACCACCTATGACATCACACGGTGGGCATCACTCCCATTTTAGAGATGGGATGACTGAGGCAGACAGGATGGAAGGATCCCTGGACATCAGACCACACACACACAAAACAAAGGTAGAAACCCTGCAACAACAGACAAATCACAGATAAAAACAAAATGAACGCAAAGAAGATCGTTCATGTCACCGTCACTGTGAGGAAATGAGGTAGGGCCAGGTGTGGCGTCCAGGTGAGGGGCAGGTCACCAGGAGGCCCGGGTGCAGCCCAACCCACAGGGCCTGGTGCAGGACGTCATGGGCTCAGCTGAGGACCCCGCACATCAGCCCCTGTCCCGGGCCTGGGCTCCAGGGAAGGTGCAGGCAGGAGGGGCCCCTGCTCGGCGGGAAGAACAGTGTTTGTAAAATGAAAGGAGTCCTGGACGCTGTGTCCTGGGACGTTGGGCGGCGGCCCAGCGGGAACTGTCCCTGCAGTGCCAGATGGACACAGGGATGCCCACCGCCCTCCCTGTAAGCTGAGGACAGGGTGACGGGTGGGGTCAGCTGTCCTCCACATGGGGTTGTGGGTGAACCAGAGCAGGCTTGTGGGGGGCAAGGCATGCCCCTCAAGTCATCCTTCTCTGTGCGCTGGGGTCCCCCCTCCCGTCACTGGCCCGCAGCCTCGGGTTCCCCATTCCAGACTGGATGTGGCCCCCATGGGCAGGCGGGGCTCCCGTGAGGACGATGGGGGTAGCCCGGGGGTCTGGGCGCAGACTCGGTGCATCCACGTGGCTCCCCAAGCTGGCCCCCGGCCGCGCTCTCCGCACTGCTCTGCTCTGGGCCCTGAGCCCTCGATGCCCTCCAGCACTTCCCAGGAGCTCTCCAGGCGTGTGCAGTGGTCCTTCCATCAGCTCAACCTCCCCCTGCTCCCGGCTGGTGCCCCCACCCCTACTCTGTCGCTCGAGTTCCTTGGGTAACGTTTTCTTTGGCTTCCAGCTCACCCCGCTGGGCCAACCGAGCTGACACACTCAACCGTCCTGTGACTATTTGGCTGCCGGGAGGACAGCGAGCCCCTGCACTCACATGCTCACCCACACTCACCCACGCTCGCCCACCGACACTGACCGAGAGCTTGCTATGTGCCAGGCGCTGTGCTAGGTTCTGGGTACCAAGAGGGGCAGGTGCGCCCGGCCGCCCGCGACATGCAGCTGGGGGTCTGCAGGGGTTTGTGGGAGGGGGGCCATGGGACCACGTGGGGGCCCTCTGGGGCGAAGCTCGGCAGCTGGAGGCAGAATGGGGTGTCTGCGGCTCCTGGGGGTGATATGGAGGTGGGAGGGGGATAAGGCAGGTCTGTGGGCTTCTGGGACAATCTGAAAGCACCTGATTGTCTGGAATGTTCCCACTGTTTTCAGAGAAGTGGGAACCTGACCCTCCAGCCCTGTTTGCGGCTCAACGGGCAGCCCGCAGGAAGCCTATGGAAGGTGGCAGGTGGGAAACCAGGGTCACAGGCACCCAGGGAGGTGAGCTTCTTAGCCTGGGGGCCTCACAGGTCTCCTCAGCAGATGTGACTGTAAAGGCTGAGACCCTGAGAGCAGCAGGCACCCGGGCCAGCACCTCGGCCCAGCCGGCTGTGGCTGTGGGGGTCACTGGTGCTCAGAGCCCCAGCTGTGTCCTCAGGAGGGGGTTGACTTCGTCTCCGGGGAGGCAAGGGTCCTCGCGACAATGGGAACACCTAGCATAGAGCCTGGCATATAGATGAGGACAGAGAGGCGACGAGAGCGGAGGATGAATAACCCGGAAAGGGCGGAAGTAAAATTCATGCGTACTTGGCTCCGGGGCGTATTTTGGTACTTACATCTGACCTTGGGTATGGCTGATGCTCTGGGAATTCAGAATCCTAAACAAAACAACGAAGCCACAGTGTGGAGACCAGGTTCAGGGGACCCGACAAGCGGGCAGCTCGCCAGCCTGTCGCCCCTGGCCCCACGACGCCTGAGACGTGGCTCCCCCTCACGCCTGCGTGGGCCCTTCTCTCTGGAGCAATGGAGGCTTAGGGTTTTTAAAGCGCCCCACAGGACTTGGGCTGACGGAGGTGTCCGGGCTTGCCGAGAACCTGCCTGGCTGCTGATCCTGCCTGGGCTGGGGGTCGCCAGACATGCGATCCCCGAGAGGCCAGTCCCGGGCCTCACTCCTGAGCGGGAGCTGGGTGGTGCTGTGTCCCTCCCCTCCTGGAACTCGAGTGGACTCGGTGGTGGGTGTCGGTGCAGGGGCAGCTGTTTTGGCTCTTGGTGATCAGAACACAATGAGGAGAATAACCCGCGGGCACCCAGGGGTTGGCGTGGGGACTTCTGGGGCCCCTGAGCAGATGTGCCCCTGTTTCCTGCAAAGAGCCTCCCAGTCCTTCCCTTCGGTCCCAAAGCCCAAAAGACTAAAGAGCTTTAGAAAGATTGGGTTTCAACCCCAAACCCTCCTTCTCATGCATCAGAGTAACCTATCTCCACACTCTCCATGCTGCTGGCTGCCCCTGGAAATGCCTGGGGGTCCTCTGCCCACTGCACTGCCACTGGCTTCTCCCGAAAGCTGGGGCTCAGAGACTCTGGCTGCCTGCAGGGTCCCCACGAGGACCGGGTCCATGTCACTGGCGGGGGGGCGTGCACGCGGGCAGGTACCTGGACCCCAATGGAGGAGCGCTGGCTCTTGAGGAATTCCTCGGCCTTGGACGCCAGGATGGCCTTGTCGCCCGTCCGCGTGGCGCCTCCCTGGCCCTCAGAGGCGTGGCGCTGTGCCGCGGCCGTCTCCAGAGCCAAGCTCATGGCCTTGTTGCTGTCCAGACTGTCCGTGGAATTGTAGAGGCCGCGGCCGTCCGGGGGCCAGGCGGCCATTCTCTGGGCGCGGCTGTCCTGGTAGGCGTCCTGCGTGGACTCGGTGCTGCTCTGCGCCGTCACCGAGATCAGGGGCTTGGAGGTGGTGCGGGGGGGCACAGGGGGCGGCGTCTTCTTGTAGCTGGCATAGGTGACGCCTGCAAGGGGGACACAGCAGGTCAGCGGGGTGCCCGCCCGCCGAGCCTGCTCTCCCGCCCAGTACCCGCCAGCCACACAGCTCCCCCAGCGTTCAGCCTAAGAGAGGACACAGAGTGTGGGGGAAGCCTTATGCTTAGAGACAGTCTACGCGGACGTGTGTTTAATAGCGAAAAATTATGAAAACACCCCCAAATCAGGCAGAATAGGTGACTTCTGACTCAGCAGGACAGAGGGCAGCCCCCGTCCTCATGCAGGTCAGGCACTGGAAGAGGGGCTCATCCTATACGCAGAGCTAGAACTGCAGGGCCTGCGCGGTTCTCTCCAGACTAAGACAGACTGTGTTTGCACAGACAGCCTGGGAATGAAGAGAGGTTAGCAGCACACTCATCAGCGACG